>NW_027043828.1:0-465000 GCF_037102585.1 Saccharomycopsis crataegensis
TATGTGTATGTTTTCAAAGTAACCAAGGCTATTATGTTGGTATTTGTGGAGTCTCTTCCAGAAAGAGTTTTGTTTCGTTTGGGTGACTTCTTGGATATTGGTTAAAGTGGTGGATAATTTATGTTTATCAATTCTGGCTCTTTTTTTCTTGCTTCCCTGTTTGTGTTCAAACTCCATGACCAGTTTTGGGATCTCCATTTGATAGATAGTTGGTATACCGTCTTGAATGGACTTGGCAAGGTCTGAGTGTTTGATATTCATTGGGTTCAATGTTTGTTGTTGAGATATTGGTTTGGACAATAATTTATACCAAGCCACAAAAGCACATTTTTCCGCTGTGGTGAACATTGGAAGATATATAACCTGGTTGAGTATGGACCTGCTGTCTCTCTTATTCTTGATATTGATCTGGTCACCCAATATTAACCGCCACCAGTATTGGGTTTTTATATATCCTTGTATCGACTGCTCTTCCTCGGATAGATTTTGTTTGATGATCATGTTTATTGCTAGTTGGAGCTTGAATCGGAGTAACTGGCAATATGGGTTTAAAGATTTGAGAAAGAGTTGTTGAAAGATTTTTGCCTTGCGGTAGCTCAATTGGCTTTTGATATCCACCATGCCATATCCTCCTTTCAATGGGCTTGTTTTTAAAGTGTCCATGGAGATTTTCAGTTTTTTGTTCACCTGGTTTTTGATGGATTGTTCTAGCAAATCTATTTGGTCTGGAAGCATAGGTGCATGAATCTCGTGGTAATATAGCTTAGACAAGATATATGTGTTATATCCGACTATTTGACTTGATATTGGTAGTGAATTCATGTTGGTCATGTAATATTTGGTGCTGATGTCTTTTTGGAGAGTATTAGGCCAGGTTTGACACGAGTTCCCAATTTTAACGCCTAGATATTGGATTTCATAATTATTGTCAGCAATATCTATTTGGAAGTCGGACTGGAATGGTATTTGATCGCATGGAACAATTAATCTGGATTTGCTTTTGTTTAATTTAGAACCACTGACTTGTTCGAACGCCTGAATTATCTTCATAGTGTTTTTGAAGTCATTATGATCTCTCAAGAATAAGGTAACATAACATGCATAGGCAAGGTATTTGACTCTGGGGATGATGTTTGGTTGGATCTTATGGTTGTAACTGAATCCTTTATTTAATCTTTGGATGGCTCTTAGAAAAGGTTCAAGGGCTAACGCGAAAATTGTTGGTGAAAGTGGGTTGCCCTGAAGGGTTCCGTTTCTTAATGGGAAAGAAGGGCCTGTAATGTTATTTAGGCAAATGGTTCCGAGGGCTTTGGTAAGGATAGCGTGAATAGTTTCCGTCATTTTTCCAAAATTGAGTTTTCGAAGTAATATTTTAAGGTATAGATGGGAAATCTGGTCAAAAGCCTTTTCAAAGTCAGCAAGCATGATTCGGTGGTTAATAGAATGATTGACATGTGGCTTGTCTTGTGGGGATATTAAACTGGAAAGCAAGTCACCGAAAATTGTTATATTAGAGAAGGAGGATCTTTCAGGTATGAAACCAACTTGATTTGGGCCGATAATTTTTTGCAAGAACGGGAGCAAACGGGCGTTGATGATGCTGGAAAAGAGTTTCAAATTTGTGTTGATTAATGCTATGGGCCTGTAATTCTCCACTTTTTGAACATCTTTGTTTGGTTTTGGTATGAGAGTGAATTTTATGGTTCGATAGTTGAATGGAATTTCCCCTGAAGAAAGAATTTGGTTAAATTCTTTTAGAAGTATGTGTTTTATCTGAGGAAAGAGAGACTTATAAACGCCGTATGGTATACCATCTACCCCGGGGGCGGATTGAGTATTGGATTCAGTAACGGCATATTCCAATTCTGTCATGGTGATTGGTTTGTTCAAGTTGTTGGATTCAGTGTTGGTTAGTGGTAACTGATCTCCCAAGGAGGCGTTGATGAACCTTTCTATATTTTCCGAGCTCTTTGAACCACGAGATCCATCGTAGAGTTTTTGATAGTAATTGGTTACTTCTAGAAGCATGTCTTGCTGTGATGTCAATAAAGCGCCATCTGAAGCTTTGAGGGCTTTGATTGGGCGCGGTCTGGAGTGTTGGTGGAACCTAGTTCTTATGTGGTCATAATAATTTGGTTCATCAGTATTTTCTGTTATTTTCTTGTGTACCATCGTCAAAAAATTCAGCTTCAAGCGAATCTCGGAAATGAGGTCTGAAGTAGAGTTCACAGTGGGTGGAAACTTGATCTTCAGAAGCCATTGAATAATATGATTTTTAATGATATTATGTTGGGGGATGTAAGTCATTGCATGAGGTTGAGTGTTGATTTCAAGAATAATAGAATCGTGAGTTGAAGAAGACTTTAGATAGTTTTGTTGGGACATTTGAATATGAAATCTGTTTTTGTCGGAGATCATGGACTGACTGATATAAAAACGATCTATTCTGCGACTACTTTCTTTCGTGGTGGATTGGTTAGTCCAATTCTTTTTAATCTGGTGCAATTTTGAATGTTCATAGATATCTGCTAGCTTGAAAGTTTTGATTAGCTTTTTAAGCGACTCGGACGATCTTTGTTCGCGAGAACGGAAGTTAGCAGAGTCTCTTGAATTGACAAAATTATTAAAGTCACCTCCGAGAATAATGTTGATGGTCTTATTGTTGCTTCTCGCTCTGAGAGTGGTAAGCTGGGTTTGGAGGGTGATGGAGAGTTGATTTTGAAGGAGGATTTGTTTTTGGTAATCAGCAGATGGGTTGTAGATATTGATTAGCCAAAGCCAGTTATTGGCATCTTGTTCAATAATGGCATCTGTGATATAAACCTGGAGCTGGCTCAGTACTGCAATTGTTAGCAATGAATGATCAACGACCTTTATGTGGTCCTCAATTATAATAGCTGTGCGGGATGATGGAGTATTTTTATAAATTTTTTTGTTTTGGTGTTGGAAGAGGAAGTCCTCGCCAAGATTAAGTTCTTGAAACATTGAAATGTTATATTGGTTTGATAGATGGAGAATTTTGGAGTCATCCAATCTCAATCTTTGGATGTTTTGACTAATGATCGATAGTTTACTCATTTTGTGTATGAGAGGCGTTTTTTGTGACATTTGAGCCATCTGATTGAGGTGAATTTATTTCGTTGTTGTTATCCTCCAGGGGAGAAGATTGTTCTTTTGACAGAAGCTTCATTGGCCGGGGAGTAAATGATTCCAGTGGCGTGGGCATTTTGTCTAAGTTTTCCAGGATAGTTGGATGTTTTGAGAAGGGGGAAGCTGAATGAGGTGAGGTAGAATGAGGTGAGGTAGTAATAGGGGTAGGAACAGAGGTAGGGACAGAAGCAGGGACAGAATCAGGGACAGAAGCAGGGGCAGAAGCAGGGATAGAAGAAGTGGCCAGAGCCGAGGAAGTGACAGTATCACGGGCAGGGGTAGGTGAAGGAGGAATGTTGGCAGCAGAAGAAGTAGTATGATGTTGTGAGTTTACTTCTTGATGTCTGCGAGAAACACGGACCTGAGGGTGGGATGAAGGTGAGGCGAGGATCTTTTTGGAGACCTTGCTAATATGGGCCAGCTTGATGGCGCTAATGGCCGCGAACTTGGCGTGCTTCTTAGATTTACCTTTCTTGGACAATAATTCTATTGGTTTGGTTTGATGTCTGAGAGTAGCAGTGTGTTGGGTTGTAGAGGTTTCGAGTTCATCCATGGATTGGTCTGCATCAGTAGAGAGGCCTTCCTCTAAAGCATCTTCCTCATTGGATGGGTAGTTCTTTTCCAAAGTATCGTCCTCATCAATAATTGAATCATCAACATTTTCTTCTTCATTTGCCAATAAGTCGAAAGGGTTTGAATGTGGTTTAGAATATTCTGGAGTAGCCGGTTTATTCAGTTTTATTTTTCTTTTTTCGACAGTCTGAAAACCATAGTTTAATTTGTGGTTTGGTTTGACTGCTTTTCCAGAATTTTGTTTCGGAGAGTGTTTTTCTGGAACTTCCGGATTCACAATAGGTGCTCTTTGTTGCTTTTTGAAATAACAATCTTTTGCCCTATGGGATAATTTCTTGCAAATGGCACAAGATGACGTCTTGCAGTCAAAACGAGTGTGTTCACGGGAACCACATGCAGTGCAGTGGACGCATTTCGTGATGACTCTGGAGCGGAAATTTTTGTCATTGAAGAGTGGAAGGGATTTTCCTGAGTCAATTTCAATATAACCATAAGTGACAATACTGGCAGCTTTGCTAGCTTCTTCCGTAAAGTGAACGGTGTTGATTGGAAAGAAGGATGATGGATCAATTCCGGATTCATTGAAGACATGGTCAAGAAGTTTTTCCCGGTTAAATTCAGTAAACTCGGAATTCATTTCAATCTCAATTAAATGGGATTCCTTATTCATTGTGTTTAACAAAGACCCTGGCGTGTAGGTATAATTTCCAACTGTAACTTTAAGGTGGATGTTAAGATATTCAATTAAAAGATTTCTGTCCTTCTTGAAGATATCAGAGCCTGTATCCTGAGGGTTTGGGATGAAGTTTGAGTTAAGGCAGATCTTCTTATTAAAAATAACCAAGTGGTTGAGGGCCCCTTTTAAGTTTTCCCTGATTATGATCAAATCCTTATCTGGTTCGTTGGATGACTGTGTAATAGTATCAAGTTCTTTGGATAACTTAGTGAGTCCGTTTTTGATGGATTCCAAGTGTTTTTCAAGAGGAAACTCTGTAAAGATATCTTTTGGGATCTTAAAGTAGATTAAGATATCCTTAAGATGCTGTTGGCTCATGATAAATTCCAAGTAGTTCTCCAAGCTGATTCTAGAGTTTCTCAATCTGTTGAATTCGTTTGTCATATTAAAACTGGTGTAGTTTTGGAAGAAATCTTCAATTTCCATGATCTTGACGAGTTCCTCGCGTTTTTCTTTGGATTTAATAATAGCAGGATTGGAGGTGGAGAACAATTTTCCTGATTTGCGTTTCTCGCTTATGGCATATTCCAATACGTCGCGGTGCTTAAAGTCAAGGATTTTGATGTGACTTGCCCATTTGAAAGTTCTTTCAAATTTCATCAACACGTTTTGGAAGGATGGATCATTGGTGTTTGTAGTGGCTCGAGGTGTGCGCTTGTCTCCAGCGGTGGCTTGAGCATAGGTTTGGATTGGTCTTGCCATATTGACAGCTGGAGCCACCGGATTGGAGGCCGTAGTTGGAGAGGCGACAGTAGAAGATGAAACAGAGGGAACAGGAACAGAAGGAACAGAAACAGAATTTTTTTTTGGGTTTTGAGAATTTTCGATTTTTTTTTGGTTTTCGGAGTTTTCATTAATAAAATCAGTAGAAATAACGGCGTGGGTTGGAACAACAGGATTATGCATGTCAATGTCAGTGTCACATGCTGCATGAGAATTGCGATCGCAATCAACTGAAGAAACATTAATTGCTGGAGAGGTAGTTGGGGTAGAAATGGCGTTGGAATCCATGTTTTGGTCCGCTTCAGGATCTTCTGAAGCAGTTAAAAAGGTTTCAACAGTACTATTAATAGTATTGTCGGCTGCATCAGTAATTTCTTCATCGGAATCTTGATCTTTAGCTTGTTTGTTTATGTTTGCTATCGGGATCGGGGTTTCAGATGTTGCGCCAACATCCAATGAAGAGCCCAAAGAAACCGGGGTTTCAATGATTGGGGGATCATTAGTAGGGTCGGTGGAGTAGTTTGGAGTAGCTTTATTACTATTTCTAGTGGTTCTCATGATAATATTATTCGACTTTTGACCGTTTTTTTTTTTTTTCCTTCAAAGTTCGATTTATTAATAAATATATAATTATATATATCTATGTAAAATCTTATAAGCTAATGCTCATTATATATGTTAGGGAAAACCATATCATATGGTGAAAAACCCTTTAGTGATAATTATTAGTATTTAAATAAAATGTTTTTTTTGTTATTGTTTTTGTTAATTTTTTTTTTCTTTTTTGTTTTGATCGACTATTCAGCTCCCAGTAGTAATGATATAAATCAAGTTGTTAATTGATGTGTTCCAATCAATTTGGTTATGATATCTTAGGCGTGAGAGTTTGCGTTGATAGCATAGATAGCGGTCGATCTTTTTGATTGTTGATTCTGAATGATTGGGAGCGATTAAGTTATTCCATGCTAATGGAATTGGGATTTTCAATCTTGACCATAACTCGGTTGATAATGGGCATTGAATTAGGAAATGGGTCATTTTGATCTTGACTTGGAGTTCTGGCGTTTTTTTTTTTAAATACAAAATTCAATATATTAATTAATTATATAACTATATATCTCATAAACTATCTAATGTAGTTTGAAAATTAAAGTGTTAAGGGAAAACCATTAATGGTGAAAAACCCTATTATTGAGAAAAAATGTTTTTATGCGTTTTTAAGGTTTTTAATTGTTTTATTTTTTTTTTTTTTTTTTGATTTTATTTTCTTGTTTTTCCCCACCTATTTTTTTCTTCTCCGCTTAAAAGATATTGCTTTCAAGCAAGAAGATCATTGAATCAACGGCCATATGACAATTGAAATGCCTTTTGGATTTCAATCTTGATAATTTTCGTTGGAAACCTAGATATCTATCGATCGTTCTGGTTTCGTTCATGTTGGTGGCAGGGGTAATGATTGTTTGCCAGGTTAATGGGATATTCAAGTCAATTTTTTTCCAAAGTTTCTGGGCCAATGGACATTCAATAAGATGGTGCTTCATGATTTCAAATTGGATTTCCTTTGGGGCATATTGGGGTTCATCATATCTGGTTAATTTTTTGCTGCAATAGTCACAATGATTATTTACGTAATTGTGATTTTCAATGCCCAAATGAAAGATGTGAATATTTTGATATTTCCCCGGGAAATGTTGGTTGAATTTTTTGAGGTTATGCCAAAAGTTATCAACTTGTTTCTGATTCACCCCAGTAATATCCATGAGTGTTTTTGACATCTTGTTCACATCTTGTTTTTCCCGTTGTTTTTTACTTCCTTTAGTATGGTCAAAATCCTTAATTCTAATTGGAATGTGTTGTTGATATTTTTCAGGAATCCCTTTTTCAATTGAATTTTTCAAATCTTCAATTCCAATCTTCATTGGCTTCAACCTGATTGTACGTTTCTTTATACCAAGAACTTTTCTGAAATCCCAGTACGCTGTCCTTTCAGCATCTGAGAATGTGCTGCTATTCATAACTTCTAAGGAAATTGAATCATTGGTATTCTCAATGTCATCGGCTAGTTCAAGTAATACCACCCACCAATAATGAGTTTTGATATATTCATCCTTTGGTGATTTTGTTGGTGATGTTTTTTGAATGATGTTATTGATAGTTGATTGGATTTTAAAACGTAATATCTGGTTATATTTAGTGTGACTATCCAAAAACAAATCCTGGAAAATTTTGGCTCTTCGGTGTTGGAGTTGAGACTTTAAATCAATCATTGAGAAACCGCCTTTGTTGTTGTGTGTCTTGAGTGTATCCAAAGAAATAGGTGTATCTTGCTTGACCAATAACTTAATCGATGTGTCAATTTGATTCAACTGATTGGGTAACAAAGGTTGGTGTAGTTCTTTGTAATAGAACTTGGATGCAATATATGTGTTGAATGCTTCTATTTTTGATTGAATCAGCAAGCTGGTCATGTTTGATAACTTGTACTTGATATAGAGGTCACGCTGCAATGTTTCCGGCCAAAATGTCACTGATGGCCCAATAGTTATCCCCAAATATGTCAATTGAAAGTTTTCATCAGCAATCTCAAATGGGAATGGTGTCAAAAATGGATAAGTATCAGTTGGTATGATTAGTTGGGATTTCTTTTCATTGAGTTTGCTGCCACTGAATTTTTCAAATAGTCTAATACATTTCATTGTTTTGGAATAATCTCTTTTATCTTTGAGGAAAACTGTGATATCATCAGCAAAAGCAAGATAATGTTGACTGCTATATGCTTCAGGTATCAAATCTCCTTGGTAACTATGGCCTCTGGTATTCTGTTTGATAGATCGTAGTAAAGGTTCTACTGCTAATGCAAATAATGAAGGGGAAAACGGATTACCTTGGAGGGTACCATTTTTTAAATTGAATAATGGGCCGGTCATGTTGTTGATGTATAAGGATCCCGTTGTCTGCTTGAGGATGTTGATGATTAACTTGGCTAATTTTTTTCCAAAATTTAAATGGGACAATAGTTGTTCCATATATTCGTGAGATATCCTATCGAACGCTTTCTCCAAATCCACAATTAGTATCAGCTTTTGTGGATTTGGTATTATATGCGTTTTATCTTTTGGATGAATTAGACTATCTAACATTTCTCTGAAAATGGTGATGTTGGAGAACGATGACCGGCCTGGAATAAAACCAGCTTGATCTTCCCCTATGATATCAGGCAAGTGCTTCAACAACCTATTATTAATTATTGTGGATAATAATCGAAGATTAGTGTTGATAAGGGCTATCGGCCTATAGTTTCCAATGTTTTCTTTTGACTTTCCAGGCTTTGGTATGATGTTAAAGAGTATAGTTCGGTAGTGGAATGGTAAATTTCCTTCAGTTAGAATGTGGTTAAATTCTTGAAGAAGGATGTGTTTGATTTGGGGAAATAATTCCTTATAAAATTTGTATGGGATTCCATCTATGCCCGGTGTGGACTTCAAATTTGCCGAATCAATTGCCAGTTTGAGTTCTTCCATTGTTATGGAGGAATCCATTTTTCTCTTCTCTTCAGGAGATATTCCTTGGGTTGGAATCACGTCCTGAAGATATTTATGTATTTTTTTGTGTCCTTTGTTCCTCTGGTTCCATCAAACAAGTCCATATAATATTCAGTTGCTATTTTCATTATCTCTTCATGAGATTGAACTAGTGTCCCTTGTACATCTTTTAGCTGTTTTATTGGGCGTTGTTCTTGATATTGGTGGAAAACTTGGTTAATATGTTGATAATATTCCGTCATTTTATCAAGTTCAGGCACTTTCACTTTTTTCAACATGTGTTTGAGTTTTTCTGCTTTGCATTTAATATCAATTATTAATTCATCGGTTCCTTGGATATCTTCATTTATAGATTGGTGCCTGAGAACATTAATGATTCTGTCGGTCAATCTATATCTCTTCATATTATAGTAAGCCTTGGATGAAGTTAAAGTCAACTCCACTGTAACTGAATCATGTGTGGATCTTTTCCCAAAATGATTTGTTTGTGTCATATTCCATTTGTTTTCTTTGATTTTTAAGAAGCTCCCAGTGATATAGAACCTATCCAATCTCCGGCTTTTCCCTAATTCTGATGCTTTATTAGTGAATGTTTTCTTGATGTTATGTTTGATTGAATTGAATGAGTCCTTCAAGTTCAACAAAGTAATGAGATTAGTTAAGGATTCAGCAACTGAGTCTTCACGGCTTCTATAATTTAGGGAGTCCGAACGATCAATAAAATTATTAAAATCACCAGCTAACATGATGTTGATTGTCTTTCCTGGGAATCTAGTTTGAAGATTCTGATGTTGGGCAAGTAAACTGAGTTTGAGCTGATCATGGATCTGATTTTGCTTTTGGTATTGATTTGGATTATACAAGTTTATAATCCAGAGTGCTTGGTTATTTTCTAATTCAATTAAGACATCCGTGATGTGTTTTTGGAGTTCATGTTGGACAGTAATACCTGCTAATTTGGATCCTAACACTGGAATAGAATCATCAACAATTATTGCTGTTCTGGAACAGGTTGAATTATAGTATATGACTTTGTTATCGAACTGAAACGAAAAGTCTTCTGATAGATTTAGTTCTTGGAGCAAAGACACATTGGATTTTTGGGTGAAACTTATTACCAACTGGTCGCTGATACGACTCCGTTGTATATTTTGAGTATTGATTTTAATAATCATTATGTTTATTCATTGGAATTTTGATTTGTCTGTTTGTTTCTGGTTGCATCAGCTTCCAGAGTTGACAAATCATCATTGGTTGGTGTTAATTCTGTTTTCTCATGTACTGGAATTTCATCACCCAGTAGCATTTCATCCTGCTCATATTCTTCTGAATCCTCATATTCGTCTTTTGCATCATAGATGTATTCTCCATCATTTTCATACTCCTCATCATATTCTTCGTCATTATCATTATCAGGTTCTGCACTTGATTCAGACAGGGTTGGCTCTTTAGAGCCAGTTTGTGCCAGTTTTGATGTCACTGATGGGTGTGGGTCTTTAATGACTAACTTAATAGATTTTGGTACAAATGGTTTTGGTGCTGAAGGCTTGGTGGTGTTAATTTTGGTCAAAATTGGGGTAGAGATTGGGGTAGATTTTGGGGTAGATTTTGGAGTAGAAGCTGGGGTAGAAGTTGGGTTGGACAAGGTTTGATTAGATTTTGGGGTAATTGGATGGGATCTAAACACATTCAACTTAATTCCTGGTTTGGCTGACTCTTGCTTGGTTTCAGCTGGTTTCTCCCTTTGAAGGATTTTCTTTGGTTTGACGGATGCCTTCTTTTTGGAGGCCTTTCTAACTTGATTAACCGGAGGAGGGGTGATTTGATGCTTTCTGTTGATAGCTGGTGTGGTAGTTTGAATATTTTCATAATCATCATCTCTTTCTTTGGATATTAATCCCAATTGGTGGAATGGATTCTTCCATAAATTGCTCAGTTCATTTTGTGGTGGTTTTGACTGTCTGGATCTAGATGAACCATGAACCATGGTGAACTCGGTAGAAGGAACTTCAATCACTGGTGGTTGATTTTGCTTCTGTTTGGGGTTCTCATGACGATCATCTGTAACATTTTTCTTTGGCCGCTTAAAGTAACAGTCTTTAGCTACATGGCTAGGCTTTTTGCAAATCGCGCAAGATGCTTGCTTGCAATTGTATCTGGTGTGTTCTCTTGAACCACAATTGATACAGTGTAAGCATTTAGTAATAACTTTAGAAACAATGTTGTCTTGGTGAATAACCGGGATTTGTTTTCCTGGTTCCATTTCCAAGTAACCATAAATGTAACGATTTTTAAGCTCCTCGTTAGGTCTTTTAGTCATGTCACTTTTAATCACTGAGAATGATGTTGGTTCAATTTGGGCTAGGTCAAGCGCTTGCTTGATGGTAGCATCGACAAAATAGTCAGGGGTTGTTTCCAAGGCTGTTATCTCAATCAATTGGATTTCTTTATCATTCTTATTGATATTGATGCGTGGCTTGTAAGTGGATTGTTCAATGTCAACACTTAAATGGCTAGTGACAAAATCAATAAATGCATTACGTAACTTTTCATTCTTAGTTTGTAATTGACCTTTCAATATTGGGATAAGTGAGGATTTGAGACAAATAGTTTCATTTGAAATAAACAAGTAGTTTTGAGCTTCAATTAAAGCTTTCTTGATGAAGTTGATATCATCATTATCATTCAAATCAGTTTCAATGTTGGTTAATTTAACATCGATTAATTTTTGGAAGGCATCCTTTATTGTACTCAAATGATCATCAAGCTCATACTTCCGGTAGAGCTCAGGTGGGATAATAAATGACATCATGATTTTTTGTTTATCTTGATGGCTCATAATAAATTTAATGTAATCCTCCTCTGCAATATTAGATTGTTTCAATCTTGAGAATTCATTAATTAAATGGGAATTTGTATAAAATTTGAAAAACTTTTCAATGGTGTAGATTTTGACAAATTCTTGATATTTCTCTTCAACATTTTCCACTTTTTGTGTGTCAAATCCGAAAAGTGATCCCCTCATGCCCTTTTCCTTAATAGCATATTCAAGGACATCTTGGTGTTCGAACTTGATTGATTTGAGATATTTAGCCCATTTAAAAACTCTTTCGAATTTGGCTAAAACATTTTGAAAAGTGGAGGTGGTGTTCATAATCAGAGTCCCCTGTTGGGATGCGCCTTTAGAGCCCGAGGCGATTTGGGCGTAGGATCTGCTGAAAGCAGCAACTGGGGCTGGGTTAGTTTTTTTTGGGGTTTTTTGGTTTTCAGAGTTTTTTTGGGTTTTGTTGTTTTCAATTTTTTTTGGTTTTCAGAGTTTTCAGTAACAAAATCAATAGAAACAGAAGGTTGTGAATCTCCTTGAGATTCAATGGTGGCTTGATTTGACATATGCATGTCGACGCTAGTGTCACCTGCACTATCAAGATTGCGATCGCAATCAACTGGAGAAACATTAATTTCCGGGGCTGGGCGGTGGGCAATATCAACATCAGAATCAGCATTAGAGGCCTCATTTATGGTATTAGATGGGGTTGCAAAGGTTTCAGCAGTACTTAAAAAAGTATTGTCATCTTCCTCAGTGATTTCTTCGTCTGAATGTGGTTCATTTCCGTGTTTGTTTACATTGTTTTGATCGGTTGCGTTGGGATTTGCATGATCTAAGTCAACGATAATATCAGAAGAAACCAGGGTTTCTTGAGAAGGTGGATCATTTGTTGGATCAGTGGAGTAGTTGGAAGGCTTTGGAATTCTTTTGGTATTATTAATACTCATTATAATTGAGTTTTTTTTTTTTTTTCATTTTTTTTTTTTCCAATAATTTCGATTTATATTAAATCTCATAAGTATATAATTATATAAACTTGTTCTTGGTTTTGAGGAGGAAAATCTTCAAAAGACGAAGAATTTCAATTTTTTTAAATTAATATTCAACAGTGTGAGATTTCTACTCACTAAAAACCCCCTTTAAGATATTGACTATTTTTATTTTTATTTTTAATATTATTTTTATTTTTATTTTTATTTTGTTTTATGGTTATTTTAATTTTTTAGTAGACCGCTGTAATAAGATATAATAATGTTTTCATTGATTGATTAGTCCAATCTGCATTATTTGACCTTCGTACCCTATTATATTTTTCAATGTAATAAGCGAAGCGATCCAATTTTATCATAGTTTGTTTCTGATGTTGATGCAATATGATGTTATCCCATGTTTGAGATATTCCCATTTTTAATATTTTCCATAAGTTTCTTGATACTGTGCAATTTATGTAGTAATGGGTGATGTAGGCTTCCTTGATATGGTCAGGATCCCTGGGGTTGGTGTTCCAATTTTCTGGAGGAAAATTACAAACATGGCAACGGGAATTTGTTGATTTGAACAATGTGAGCCCCAACATCATGAGGTCTTTTCATTTTTTTTTTTTTTTTCCAATAATTTCGATTTATATTAAATCTCATAAGTATATAATTATATAAACTTGTTCTTGGTTTTGAGGAGGAAAATCTTCAAAAGACGAAGAATTTCAATTTTTTTAAATTAATATTCAACAGTGTGAGATTTCTACTCACTAAAAACCCCCTTTAAGATATTGACTATTTTTATTTTTATTTTTAATATTATTTTTATTTTTATTTTTATTTTGTTTTATGGTTATTTTAATTTTTTAGTAGACCGCTGTAATAAGATATAATAATGTTTTCATTGATTGATTTGTCCAATCTGCATTATTTGACCTTCGTACCCTATTATATTTTTCAATGTAATAAGCGAAGCGATCCAATTTTATCATAGTTTGTTTCTGATGTTGATGCAATATGATGTTATCCCATGTTTGAGATATTCCCATTTTTAATATTTTCCATAAGTTTCTTGATACTGTGCAATTTATGTAGTAATGGGTGATGTAGGCTTCCTTGATATGGTCAGGATCCCTGGGGTTGGTGTTCCAATTTTCTGGAGGAAAATTACAAACATGGCAACGGGAATTTGTTGATTTGAACAATGTGAGCCCCAACATCATGAGGTGGAGGTTCTCCATTGAACCCGGTACCCACCTTTTGATCTGGTTAATCTGTTTCCAAAATTTTCTTTGTTGTGGCTCCAGGGGGTATGTGATTTTGGTCAATGTTGTTGATGCTTTGGAGACGTCTCGTTTGAGTTGTTCCTGTTTGCTGCCGTTCTTAAAATCAAAAGTGAACATTTTTTGATGGTGGGCCTTGTATTTCTCTGGTACTGGTTTTGCTAAATTGTCCTGGATATCTTCAATCTTCAATCTTCAATCTTCTGCATCTGTGATACCTTGTTTTTCCCTGGTTCTCTAGATCAAATAAAATCGACCATGATTTGAGGTATTTTTTCTCTTCTAGTGAGAAAATGTTGCTTTTGACAATGTCAGAAAGGGTAATTTTCTTGGTGGAGCTGCCAGGATATGAGAGTTGGTAGCCAAGTAACGGAAAGTACCATATATGTGTTTGGATGGAGTTTCTGTCAATCATACTTCCAATTCTTTGAAAGTGAGATTCTGGATGGAGTTGAGATTTTTGGTATTGATCAAGTAGAGATTCCACTTGGATTTGGGTGTTAATGGCGTATTGGATTTTATATCTCAAGATTTGGTGATATAAATATTTTTCCAGGGATGTTAGTAGTTGGTATATGACGTGTGCGTACCGATATAGGAAGTGGTTTTTGAGATCGAGCATTCCATATCCTCCCATCTGGGTGGAAGTTTTGAGGGTGGAAAGGGATAGGCTGCCAATCCTGCGACAAAGGTGTTGAAATGATTCCTCAATCTTAGTGGTGGTAGAGTTAGAAAGGGGCTGATGCATTGCACGATATAAGAGTTTAGGGATAATGTAAGTATTGTACCCCAATACCTTTTCCGCTAAGCTGAGATGGTGCATTTGTGTGAGATAATATTTGTATTTGATGTTTTTCAATACCTGATCTTGATGTAGTGGTGTGTTTAGTGGAATACCCAAGTACACTATTGAGGGAGTGGAGGTAAAGACAGGGACCTGTTCATAGGGTAGTTTTGTCAAGGGTCCAAAGGTGCGATGATATTCGGCTGTATGGTATAGCTTGGATTTATCGGTGCTAAGGGTACTGCCTGAATATTTTTCAAAGTCCTTGATGTATTGGAGGGTGGTGAATAATTCAGTGTCATCTTTTACAAATATGGTGACATCATCAGCAAATGCTGTGACCTTTATCAGGATATCGGGGTTCATGGGATTCTGGGCGTTGGTAACCAGGACTCGACCCAACCATGATCCAATAATATAACAAACATATCATAAGGGCGTGTGGCGCAGTTGGTAGCGCGCTCCCTTAGCATGGGAGAGGTCTTGGGTTCAATTCCCAACTCGTCCAAAAAGGCCTTTATTTTTGTTTGGTTCCCAGCAAGGGTGCATCGCAGTTGGGATTTTTCTCCATTTTTTCTGAGGCGCCAAAACCCTAAAAAACCGGATTTGGACACAAGAATTATGCAGGCTCCGTAGATTACCTTTTTGTTTTTAAGGTGTGTGCTGGTCGACCTGCTGATCAGCAGAGATTTCAAGATTCTACGCCGAGTGAAGAACCACCTTCATGGATACAATAATTTCATCATTGATAAAAAGCTTTCTTCCTGTTTGTTGAACTGGTTCGACTAGGATAGTCGTTAGGGGCGTTGACTGAAGATTTCATCATGGTCAACATACTGGAGACCATATCTTTGAGTTCATTGAACTCCTTGATAGTGACAAATCCAGAGTTGTCGTTGTTGGCTTCGTGGTGAGTGTTGTAGTTTTGTAACTCTAGTTACAAAAGACATTCATAACAATAATATTCAATAATATTTATTCCCTTGTTATACTTGTTTTACTTGTTAACTATCTAAAGTATATAAAGGACAAACTCAGACTATGGGGGGCATGGCCCATATTTATATTAATCTCAATGGGTTCTAGAAGGTTCCATAAGCTCTAGAATGTTCCATGGAATTCTAGAAGGTTCCATAAGTTCTAGAAGGTTCCATAAGTTCTAGAAGGTTCCATGAACAATGACTAACCACATAACTTTGGATTGCCAACTCAACACCCTCTCTCAATTCAAAGTCTCCATACCACAGAGCCTTCTCAACTCCAAGAATTGAGGGGTAGCAAGACCTTTTGTAAACATATCAGCAATCATAACACCAGTGCTCAAGTACTCCAAATTGATAGAGCCAGATCCAATGTGGTCCCTGATAAAGTGAGTCCTGATGTCAATGTGTTTGGTGCGATGATGGAAAGCTGGATGCTTTGCCATCTCAATACACCCTTGGTTATCATCAAACATCCTCACTGGACCAGTATTGATCCCAAATTCCTTGACTCCTTCACTTAGTGACATGTATTCAGCCTCTGCCGTAGAAAGAGCAACAGTAGCTTGCTTCTTAGATCTCCATGTGATTGCACCATTGGCATATTTGAACACAAACCCAGTAGTAGACTTTCTGTCTGACTTATCTCCAGCCCAGTCAGCATCACAGTATCCAAGAAGCTCACAGTATCCAAGAAGCTCACAGTATCCAAGAAGCTCACCGTTATCATTATTGCCAGCCTCATATCTTATTCCCAAATCTTTGGTTCCTTTCAAGTATCTTAAAACTCTCTTTGCTGCCTTATAATGCACCTCCTTTGGTTCCTTGAGGTATCTGGATAGAACACCGACGATATAGCTGATATCGCTTCTAACAGTATTAGCAGCAAACAATAATTTTCCAACCAAAGATCTGTAAGCTGTGACATCACAATCCTCAGCACTGTTGTCCACCAAGGTGAGCTCCTGACCAGCAATTGTTGAGTTGACAATCCAAAGTCATATATTGGGTTTTGTACAGATGGCTCAACGGTTAACACGGGTATCAATGTGTTGAATAGATCCCGGGTTCGAGTCTCGGATAAGACGGTTTATTTACCATGGCTGAGCAATATATAATCTGCATGTGATTATGACTCAGCCTAATAATTAGTCATTGTGCATATGATTAATCATCTAGAATGTTCTAGATGGGTGTATGATTACAAATAATATATATTGGTCTTATTATAAATATGGGGCCTCTCCCCATAGTTTGAGTTCATATTTTGTTATTTAAATAGTTAGTTAGTTAAGAAGAACAAGAATAATAACAAGGATAGTTTGATAGTATTTGTTATTGGTAATGACTACTGTAACTAGGGTTACAAAACTTCAACACCTTAAATAAATAAAATGATTGAAACTAATAATGGGGTGTTGGACCCGTTCTCGCAATAAAAGACTAAAACATAAAGGGGTAAGACAAGGATAAGAGATAAGGGATGAGGGGTAGGACATAAGGTGATACCTCGATGAGGTAATGCAGATCATGGTTTCGTATGGTACCATACCGTTGGTTTTTTTTTTTTTTTAAAGACAAAATTCAATATATTAATTAATTATATAACTATATATCTCATAAACTACCTAATGTATTTTTTTTTTCCAATAATTTCGATTTATATTAAATCTCATAAGTATATAATTATATAAACTTGTTCTTGGTTTTGAGGAGGAAAATCTTCAAAAGACGAAGAATTTCAATTTTTTTTAAATTAATATTCAACAGTGTGAGATTTCTACTCACTAAAAACCCCCTTCAAGATATTGACTATTTTTATTTTTATTTTTAATATTATTTTTATTTTTATTTTGTTTTATGGTTATTTTAATTTTTTAGTAGACCGCTGTAATAAGATATAATAATGTTTTCATTGATTGATTAGTCCAATCTGCATTATTTGACCTTCGTACCCTATTATATTTTTCAATGTAATAAGCGAAGCGATCCAATTTTATCATAGTTTGTTTCTGATGTTGATGCAATATGATGTTATCCCATGTTTGAGATATTCCCATTTTTAATATTTTCCATAAGTTTCTTGATACTGTGCAATTTATGTAGTAATGGGTGATGTAGGCTTCCTTGATATGGTCAGGATCCCTGGGGTTGGTGTTCCAATTTTCTGGAGGAAAATTACAAACATGGCAACGGGAATTTGTTGATTTGAACAATGTGAGCCCCAACATCATGAGGTGGAGGTTCTCCATTGAACCCGGTACCCACCTTTTGATCTGGTTAATCTGTTTCCAAAATTTTCTTTGTTGTGGCTCCAGGGGGTATGTGATTTTGGTCAATGTTGTTGATGCTTTGGAGACGTCTCGTTTGAGTTGTTCCTGTTTGCTGCCGTTCTTAAAATCAAAAGTGAACATTTTTTGATGGTGGGCCTTGTATTTCTCTGGTACTGGTTTTGCTAAATTGTCCTGGATATCTTCAATCTTCAATCTTCAATCTTCTGCATCTGTGATACCTTGTTTTTCCCTGGTTCTCTAGATCAAATAAAATCGACCATGATTTGAGGTATTTTTTCTCTTCTAGTGAGAAAATGTTGCTTTTGACAATGTCAGAAAGGGTAATTTTCTTGGTGGAGCTGCCAGGATATGAGAGTTGGTAGCCAAGTAACGGAAAGTACCATATATGTGTTTGGATGGAGTTTCTGTCAATCATACTTCCAATTCTTTGAAAGTGAGATTCTGGATGGAGTTGAGATTTTTGGTATTGATCAAGTAGAGATTCCACTTGGATTTGGGTGTTAATGGCGTATTGGATTTTATATCTCAAGATTTGGTGATATAAATATTTTTCCAGGGATGTTAGTAGTTGGTATATGACGTGTGCGTACCGATATAGGAAGTGGTTTTTGAGATCGAGCATTCCATATCCTCCCATCTGGGTGGAAGTTTTGAGGGTGGAAAGGGATAGGCTGCCAATCCTGCGACAAAGGTGTTGAAATGATTCCTCAATCTTAGTGGTGGTAGAGTTAGAAAGGGGCTGATGCATTGCACGATATAAGAGTTTAGGGATAATGTAAGTATTGTACCCCAATACCTTTTCCGCTAAGCTGAGATGGTGCATTTGTGTGAGATAATATTTGTATTTGATGTTTTTCAATACCTGATCTTGATGTAGTGGTGTGTTTAGTGGAATACCCAAGTACACTATTGAGGGAGTGGAGGTAAAGACAGGGACCTGTTCATAGGGTAGTTTTGTCAAGGGTCCAAAGGTGCGATGATATTCGGCTGTATGGTATAGCTTGGATTTATCGGTGCTAAGGGTACTGCCTGAATATTTTTCAAAGTCCTTGATGTATTGGAGGGTGGTGAATAATTCAGTGTCATCTTTTACAAATATGGTGACATCATCAGCAAATGCTGTGACCTTTATCAGGATATCGGGGTTCATGGGATTCTGGATGGCAAAGTCTTTACCCAGTGGTTGCATGGAAATGGTCAATTCATTCCGGACTTCTAATTTTATGCCATGATTTTTTGTTTGAATATTTTCTAATAAAGGTTGTATGGCCAAGAGAAAGATACTGGGGCTTATTGGATTGCCCTGTAAGGTGCCCGAGGCTAACTTAAATAGCGGACCATGAAAGTTGTTGATCATTATGGAAGCAGTTGCTGATTTCAAGATGTTTATTAGTAATCGGCGAAAATTTGTACCAAGGTTTAGAATTTGGAAGAGGTGGTCTAGGTATGCATGCGAGATACTATCAAAAGCCTTTTGAAAGTCAGCCACAAGGATTTTGGAGGTGCGCAGCAATTGAAAAAGGTTGGAGTCTGGTCTCATTGAGTGGAAGACTTCTTTGAAAGCAGCAATTTGCTCGAAGGACGTACGTCCTGGGACGAAACCAGTTTGTTCGGAACCCACAAGCTGAGGGATGAATTTGAGTAATCGGTTGTTTAACACTATAGCGAGGATGCGCATATTAGTGTTAATTAATGAGATTGGCCTATAATTGGGTAAAAACTCTTTATTTTTCCTGGGTTTGAGGATTAATGTAATCAAAACCAGACTATAGTCAATAGGGATTGACCCAGCGGAAAGGATAGTGTTGAATTCTTGGAGGAGGATATGCTTAATGTTTTCCCAGGCTTCCTTATAGAATGTATAAGGGATTCCATCAGGACCAGGCTCACTCTTTGAGTTTGCCTGCCATATTGCGTCCTTGATCTCCAGTTCGATAATTGGGTTATCTAACTGTATAGCTTCGTGGGCCATTAGTTTCCTGGAAGAGATCGTCGTTAGGAGGTATTGGCGAATGGCATTCGGATCATGGTAGTCTTTAGCCGAAAAAATGTCCTTGTAATAGGACGTGGCATGGGCCAATAAATCTTGAATATCGGTGAGTTTCCTATCTCCAGCAATGACAAAAGCATCAATTGGATTTGTGTTTGGGTTCTGTTTAAAAACAGAGTTCAATCTTTCATAAGGGTCAGGTAAAATAGATGGGTCACTGCGTTGGAGAGAGTTCAATGCCGTTTTTGTTAGTGGTGCTAACAGTCGGATCTCTGCAATCAAATGGGATATGGATGGCAATTGTGATAACTTCTTGGAGTTAGCAATAAATGGTATTAGTTGGTTGTGCAATTTGAAACGCTTTGGTCCTAGTTGCACTAAATTAAAGGAGAGGGCAAATTTGATGCTAATTTCGTCATGTGTGGAAATAGTACCAAGGGTATTTGTCTGGCTAAGAGCAGTATTCTCCAACAAACCCTCAGAAATATAAAATCGATCTAAGCGACGATTTTTACCGTTTGAGGCTCGGTTAGTGGAAGGGAGACCTTTGGACAGCAGGAGGTAGAAAGCGTCTTTGAGATTGAAGCATTCAATGAAATCGTTTAGTTTTTTTAGATGTTTCAGAATTTTTTTATTTTTTTTTGATTTTGGAATTTCTAAGATATTGTTGAAATCTCCTCCAACCACTATTTCGATGTGTGAGTTTGGGTATTTGATAGCCAAATGGCCCAACAACTCACCGAGTAGCTGGTGCAACTGGGAATGAATAGTCAATTGGGCTTTTTGTTGTCCAGTTGGGTTGTATAGGTTTATCAATAATAATAGAGTTTTGCCATCATTCCAAGATATTACTAGATCAGTAAGGTATCCGGTTAGATGTGACTCAAGTTTATCGGAAATGAAATTTTTTAGTATTCCCGTGCCCATGGAGGGGATATTTCTCAATAGTATAGCCGCTCGGGGGTAAGGGGAATTATTTACATGAAAGGAATGTTGATGGAAGTTTCGGATCAAAGCCTCACAGTCTTTCGGAAGTTCTTGAAAGAAAAGGATGTGCTGTTTGTTGTATTTGGAGAGGTGATGTTGGGAGGTGAAATGATATCTCTGAATATTTTGAGATATTAGATTGAAGGATTTCTTATGGGTAGTCATGATTAATTGGATTCATTTATGCTGATATCTGATATCAGCTCATCATCGTCATTATCATCATCATCATTCGGATTATCCAGGGAGTCAATTTCAATGTGATCACTCTGGTGATCATCTGGTTCATAATCTGAGTCATCATCGTCATTGCTTGAATAGTGTTCATCGAGGAAAGCCAGTAAATTTACCGGTTCTCCATCATGTTTGTCGGCTTTCAGGTTTCCCTTAGTCAGCCGTTCCAGGTCTTGGTTGCTCTGGTGAACAGTTGTATTTTGAGATGTCCTCCGGGTCTTAGAACTCAGGTTATGAGAACTCTTGTTAGGAGTGGAGGAGGGTTCCTTGGCTGGAGTTTTTGGCACGAGAATTGGGGAGGTGTCATGTTGAGAATAGATGGTGTTGGATTTTGTGGTTGAAGGGGATGAGACTGGGGATAATGGTTTTGGGGATGAATGTCTTGGTTGGGTAGGATTGGAACTGGTAAATGATGGGGATGTATTTGTGGATGATTTTTGGGGTTTCTCAGTCTTTTGAGATGGCTGGTTGGTGTTGTTCCCTTCAGCTTCCACGCCGGGTTCCGTAATATCCAATTCCGAAGTATCTCCAGCTAAGACATTGAATGGGTTTTGCCCAACCTGCTTATCTGGAACTTGTCTTTGGGAACGGTCCTTTCTGTTTGGTTGTAGTTTTGAGTCTCTGTTCAAAATGGTTCTCTTCTTTCCAGTAACAACTTTGAAGGAGCTATTTGCTTCATGTGCAACATTTTGATTCAGGGATTCTTTTTGTGGGGTGATCTTGGTTTTCTTAGAATGACGTTTAATTGGGCATTCTGGTCCAATGTGGCCTGGTTTTTTACAGATGATACAGTTCCGCTCAGGACAAGAGAACTTGGTATGCTTCCTGGAACCACAGCTAGTACAGTGGAAACAATGGGTCAAGAGTTTGATTTTCAAAATCTTGGATGAGATAATTGGTAGTTCTGTATCTTTTTCCAAGTTTATCATACCATAGAATCTATTTCTTTGGAAGGGGTCAGATGTTATGCAAGCTTGCAAATCAACAAAATTAAAGGCATCGTATGGGATCTTATGTTGTTGGAAGTGGGACTCCAATATGTCGTTTAAAGCATCTCTGTTACTAGTTTGGACTTCGATTTCAATAAAATGACGTTCAACATATTCGTCAATCACAATTTTGGGTTTATAAGTTGTGGTTTCAGTGCTTATTTGTAAAAACTCATTGATATGATTGATGAATGATATTTTTCTTTTTTTGAATTTGTCGTCTGGCAGAGGGAAATCAGGGAAAAAACTTCCAGGAATGACAATTTCATTTTCATCAGAGTTGATATAAATGACTTCCTGGGAATGTCTTAAATCATACTCCAATTTTGTTCTTTGATGACGTTCAGTTTCCTCGATGTTCCCAGATTCAAGGAGCTGTTGTTGTTGATTAGCTAGGTCCATCAAAGCGAATTTAATGAGAGCCAATTGGATTTCTGCGGAGCTTCCTTGCATCAATGGTTTTGGGATTTTGAAATGCAAATTACCTTGGTTCAATTTGTAAATTTGTCTGAAGAGCTGTAATTTTTCATTGGTGGTAAGACCTGCAAGACGTTTCATTTCCATGTCAATCTTTGTTCTAGATTGTTGGCTAAAGTACTCAACAATGAACAAAGTATTATGATATTCCATCATTCTGTCTGGATCATCTGGACGGATTTTATACAGTGTAGATTGATAAATATGATCATTATTGTTGTAGCATTCAATGAAGTGCTCCAACACTTCCCTGTAGTAGAACTTGAGGTCCTTGATGAGGAAAGGCCAGTAAAACGCGTTAGCGAATTTTCGGAAAAGAGGGTCATTTTCCCTGTCGATTTCTTTCCTCCCATTAAAGGGGTTGACCGTGGTCGTAGAAGAATTTTCCATTTCTTCTGGGGCAAGAGTAGAAGCGACAACGGAGGCGAAGGAACGGGCGGAGGTGGAACTAATAAAGGCGTTTTGGGTTTTTTGGGTTTTTTGTTTTTTTTCAGATTGGTTTTCAGTGGAGTTTTCTACGTTTTTTTCGGAGTTTATGGAGGATTTTTCATTTTTTTTGGTGTTTTTTTGTTCCAAGTTCGCATCCTCAACTTCTCCATGTTGAGGGGCCGTTGCGTGCTTAGGTGATTGATTACCTAATAATGCAGGATCGATTTGATTAGCAATCGAAGAATAAATTTGGGTTGCGGCGGGCAGATTTGGGTTTTCTACCGCGTTTTCCTCATCCCTTGAATCATTTGAAGAATAATCGCTTCCATAATTGGAACTTTCATCGTCAAAAGATTCATCTTCGTCATTTTCCGGTGGTTTTTCGACGCTGTTTTCATGAATTTCAGCGTTCTTGTTGTCACGACCTTGATGGTCGCCTTGAGAAGACATATCGACATTATCAGCCACGGAGGGGGATGAATCTCTAGTAAAGGACTTTGGGGGATCATTTGTAGGATCAGTTGAGTAATTAATACTTTGTTTCTTATAACTATCAGGACTTGACATGTTTTGAAAAAAAATTTGGTAACCAGGACTCAACCCAACCATGATCCAATAATATAACACAAAATCATTGCAAGCCGGGCTAGCCTAATTGGTTAGGGCGTCTGACTTCTAATCAGGAGATTCTGGGTTCGAGTCCCAGGTTCGGTGGGCGGTTATCCGTTTTGTTTACTTGAGGCTGGGTGGCCGAGTGGTTAAGGCGTCACGTTAAGGCCGTGATTTCTTCGGATGCGCGGGTTCGAATCCCGTCCCAGTCATTAATTTTGAATGAATTAAGGGAGCTTGACTACCTCATTGAATATTTTTTTTTCAGACATAATTTGCGACAGCATTGCCAATAACCTTCATCCTTCTCCGTTGGAAAAAAGTGGCGAATTTAGTATGGGCTATGCACACTCATGCGGTGTTGGTGGGGGAATTTGTATGGGGAAAATCAAAATCGCTCCAGCTGCTGGGTGCCCTTTCATACAAATTCTTAAGAGAAAAATTAAACTCCAGTAAAATCTGTGAGAGGCACCCCCAAATGATGCATGAAGGAGGAGATTTTTATACCATGATGGGGGATCAAAGGCAGGGTGCTGGCTAGATGGTGAAGTGGTGTTAAAATTCTACAGGTCTACAAAGTACTTTAATAAATAAAGACGAAACAAACGCACTCACGTATAATGACAAACACTTTAGATAATAAAGTTAAATATAAGGACAGTAGTAAGGACAAACAGCACGACACCTAGCAACCTTAAACCAATAATGGCTGTAAATATAATCTTGATAGCAACGACTATAATATTTATTAGTAGAGATCTAATGATCTGGTTCCTAGTATAAGACCTACAGACCCCTTGATTGTAAGATCTTAAACTTGCGACAGCAGAGTGCACTTTAACCAGAAGGGGCGAAATGTCAGAAAATTTTCCAAAAAGTAAATGAGATTTTCAAAATGGACGAGTTGGGAATTGAACCCAAGACCTCTCCCATGCTAAGGGAGCGCGCTACCAACTGCGCCACACGCCCAAACAAAGAGTATGCCCTCACTCAGATTTGAACTGAGGATCGCTACATTACTAGTGTAGCGCGTTACCAACTTGGCCATAAGGGCTAATATAAGATTTTTGTTATATTATTGGATCATGGTTGGGTTGAGTCCTGGTTACAAGCATTACCCCTGCCACCAACATGAACGAAACCAGAATGATCGATAGATATCTAGGTTTCCAACGAAAATTATCAAGATTGAAATCCAAAAGGCATTTCAATTGTCATATGGCCGTTGATTCAATGATCTTCTTGCTTGAAAGCAATATCTTTTAAGCGGAGAAGAAAAAATAGGTGGGGAAAAACAAGAAAATAAAATCAAAAAAAAAAATAAAATCAAAAAAAAAACAACAATTAAAAACCTTAAAAACGCATAAAAACATTTTTTCTCAATAATAGGGTTTTTCACCATTAATGGTTTTCCCTTAACACTTTAATTTTCAAACTACATTAAGTAGTTTATGAGATATATAGTTATATAATTAATTAATATATTGAATTTTGTCTTTAAAAAAAAAAAAAAGCATCATAAAGAGATAAAATGAGTATTAATAATACCAAAAGAATTCCAAAGCCTTCCAACTACTCCACTGATCCAACAAATGATCCACCTTCTCAAGAAACCCTGGTTTCTTCTGATATTATCGTTGACTTAGATCATGCAAATCCCAACGCAACCGATCAAAACAATGTAAACAAACACGGAAATGAACCACATTCAGACGAAGAAATCACTGAGGAAGATGACAATACTTTTTTAAGTACTGCTGAAACCTTTGCAGCCCCATCTAATACCATAAATGAGGCCTCTAATGCTGATTCTGATGTTGATATTGCCCACCGCCCAGCCCCGGAAATTAATGTTTCTCCAGTTGATTGCGATCGCAATCTTGATAGTGCAGGTGACACTAGCGTCGACATGCATATGTCAAATCAAGCCACCATTGAATCTCAAGGAGATTCACAACCTTCTGTTTCTATTGATTTTGTTACTGAAAACTCTGAAAACCAAAAAACCCCAAAAAAAACTAACCCAGCCCCAGTTGCTGCTTTCAGCAGATCCTACGCCCAAATCGCCTCGGGCTCTAAAGGCGCATCCCAACAGGGGACTCTGATTATGAACACCACCTCCACTTTTCAAAATGTTTTAGCCAAATTCGAAAGAGTTTTTAAATGGGCTAAATATCTCAAATCAATCAAGTTCGAACACCAAGATGTCCTTGAATATGCTATTAAGGAAAAGGGCATGAGGGGATCACTTTTCGGATTTGACACACAAAAAGTGGAAAATGTTGAAGAGAAATATCAAGAATTTGTCAAAATCTACACCATTGAAAAGTTTTTCAAATTTTATACAAATTCCCATTTAATTAATGAATTCTCAAGATTGAAACAATCTAATATTGCAGAGGAGGATTACATTAAATTTATTATGAGCCATCAAGATAAACAAAAAATCATGATGTCATTTATTATCCCACCTGAGCTCTACCGGAAGTATGAGCTTGATGATCATTTGAGTACAATAAAGGATGCCTTCCAAAAATTAATCGATGTTAAATTAACCAACATTGAAACTGATTTGAATGATAATGATGATATCAACTTCATCAAGAAAGCTTTAATTGAAGCTCAAAACTACTTGTTTATTTCAAATGAAACTATTTGTCTCAAATCCTCACTTATCCCAATATTGAAAGGTCAATTACAAACTAAGAATGAAAAGTTACGTAATGCATTTATTGATTTTGTCACTAGCCATTTAAGTGTTGACATTGAACAATCCACTTACAAGCCACGCATCAATATCAATAAGAATGATAAAGAAATCCAATTGATTGAGATAACAGCCTTGGAAACAACCCCCGACTATTTTGTCGATGCTACCATCAAGCAAGCGCTTGACCTAGCCCAAATTGAACCAACATCATTCTCAGTGATTAAAAGTGACATGACTAAAAGACCTAACGAGGAGCTTAAAAATCGTTACATTTATGGTTACTTGGAAATGGAACCAGGAAAACAAATCCCGGTTATTCACCAAGACAACATTGTTTCTAAAGTTATTACTAAATGCTTACACTGTATCAATTGTGGTTCAAGAGAACACACCAGATACAATTGCAAGCAAGCATCTTGCGCGATTTGCAAAAAGCCTAGCCATGTAGCTAAAGACTGTTACTTTAAGCGGCCAAAGAAAAATGTTACAGATGATCGTCATGAGAACCCCAAACAGAAGCAAAATCAACCACCAGTGATTGAAGTTCCTTCTACCGAGTTCACCATGGTTCATGGTTCATCTAGATCCAGACAGTCAAAACCACCACAAAATGAACTGAGCAATTTATGGAAGAATCCATTCCACCAATTGGGATTAATATCCAAAGAAAGAGATGATGATTATGAAAATATTCAAACTACCACACCAGCTATCAACAGAAAGCATCAAATCACCCCTCCTCCGGTTAATCAAGTTAGAAAGGCCTCCAAAAAGAAGGCATCCGTCAAACCAAAGAAAATCCTTCAAAGGGAGAAACCAGCTGAAACCAAGCAAGAGTCAGCAAAACCAGGAATTAAGTTGAATGTGTTTAGATCCCATCCAATTACCCCAAAATCTAATCAAACCTTGTCCAACCCAACTTCTACCCCAGCTTCTACTCCAAAATCTACCCCAAAATCTACCCCAAAATCTACCCCAATCTCTACCCCAATTTTGACCAAAATTAACACCACCAAGCCTTCAGCACCAAAACCATTTGTACCAAAATCTATTAAGTTAGTCATTAAAGACCCACACCCATCAGTGACATCAAAACTGGCACAAACTGGCTCTAAAGAGCCAACCCTGTCTGAATCAAGTGCAGAACCTGATAATGATAATGACGAAGAATATGATGAGGAGTATGAAAATGATGGAGAATACATCTATGATGCAAAAGACGAATATGAGGATTCAGAAGAATATGAGCAGGATGAAATGCTACTGGGTGATGAAATTCCAGTACATGAGAAAACAGAATTAACACCAACCAATGATGATTTGTCAACTCTGGAAGCTGATGCAACCAGAAACAAACAGACAAATCAAAATTCCAATGAATAAACATAATGATTATTAAAATCAATACTCAAAATATACAACGGAGTCGTATCAGCGACCAGTTGGTAATAAGTTTCACCCAAAAATCCAATGTGTCTTTGCTCCAAGAACTAAATCTATCAGAAGACTTTTCGTTTCAGTTCGATAACAAAGTCATATACTATAATTCAACCTGTTCCAGAACAGCAATAATTGTTGATGATTCTATTCCAGTGTTAGGATCCAAATTAGCAGGTATTACTGTCCAACATGAACTCCAAAAACACATCACGGATGTCTTAATTGAATTAGAAAATAACCAAGCACTCTGGATTATAAACTTGTATAATCCAAATCAATACCAAAAGCAAAATCAGATCCATGATCAGCTCAAACTCAGTTTACTTGCCCAACATCAGAATCTTCAAACTAGATTCCCAGGAAAGACAATCAACATCATGTTAGCTGGTGATTTTAATAATTTTATTGATCGTTCGGACTCCCTAAATTATAGAAGCCGTGAAGACTCAGTTGCTGAATCCTTAACTAATCTCATTACTTTGTTGAACTTGAACGACTCATTCAATTCAATCAAACATAACATCAAGAAAACATTCACTAATAAAGCATCAGAATTAGGGAAAAGCCGGAGATTGGATAGGTTCTATATCACTGGGAGCTTCTTAAAAAACAAAGAAAACAAATGGAATATGACACAAACAAATCATTTTGGGAAAAGATCCACACATGATTCAGTTACAGTGGAGTTGACTTTAACTTCATCCAAGGCTTACTATAATATGAAGAGATATAGATTGACCGACAGAATCATTAATGTTCTCAGGCACCAATCTATAAATGAAGATATCCAAGGAACCGATGAATTAATAATTGATATTAAATGCAAAGCAGAAAAACTCAAACACATGTTGAAAAAAGTGAAAGTGCCTGAACTTGATAAAATGACGGAATATTATCAACATATTAACCAAGTTTTCCACCAATATCAAGAACAACGCCCAATAAAACAGCTAAAAGATGTAGAAGGGACACTAGTTCAATCTCATGAAGAGATAATGAAAATAGCAACTGAATATTATATGGACTTGTTTGATGGAACCAGAGGAACAAAGGACACAAAAAAAATACATAAATATCTTCAGGACGTGATTCCAACCCAAGGAATATCTCCTGAAGAGAAGAGAAAAATGGATTCCTCCATAACAATGGAAGAACTCAAACTGGCAATTGATTCGGCAAATTTGAAGTCCACACCGGGCATAGATGGAATCCCATACAAATTTTATAAGGAATTATTTCCCCAAATCAAACACATCCTTCTTCAAGAATTTAACCACATTCTAACTGAAGGAAATTTACCATTCCACTACCGAACTATACTCTTTAACATCATACCAAAGCCTGGAAAGTCAAAAGAAAACATTGGAAACTATAGGCCGATAGCCCTTATCAACACTAATCTTCGATTATTATCCACAGTAATTAATAATAGGTTGTTGAAGCACTTGCCTGATATCATAGGGGAAGATCAAGCTGGTTTTATTCCAGGCCGGTCATCGTTCTCCAACATCACCATTTTCAGAGAAATGTTAGATAGTCTAATTCATCCAAAAGATAAAACGCACATAATACCAAATCCACAAAAGCTGATACTCATTGTGGATTTGGAGAAAGCGTTCGATAGGATATCTCACGAATATATGGAACAACTATTGTCCCATTTAAATTTTGGAAAAAAATTAGCCAAGTTAATCATCAACATCCTCAAGCAGACAACGGGATCCTTATACATCAACAACATGACCGGCCCATTATTCAATTTAAAAAATGGTACCCTCCAAGGTAATCCGTTTTCCCCTTCATTATTTGCATTAGCAGTAGAACCTTTACTACGATCTATCAAACAGAATACCAGAGGCCATAGTTACCAAGGAGATTTGATACCTGAAGCATATAGCAGTCAACATTATCTTGCTTTTGCTGATGATATCACAGTTTTCCTCAAAGATAAAAGAGATTATTCCAAAACAATGAAATGTATTAGACTATTTGAAAAATTCAGTGGCAGCAAACTCAATGAAAAGAAATCCCAACTAATCATACCAACTGATAATTATCCATTTTTGACACCATTCCCATTTGAGATTGCTGATGAAAACTTTCAATTGACATATTTGGGGATAACTATTGGACCATCAGTGACATTTTGGCCGGAAACATTGCAGCGTGACCTTCATATCAAGTACAAGTTATCAAACATGACCAGCTTGCTGATTCAATCAAAAATAGAAGCATTCAACACATATATTGCATCCAAGTTCTATTACAAAGAACTACACCAACCTTTGTTACCCAATCAGTTGAATCAAATTGACACATCGATTAAGTTATTGGTCAAGCAAGATACACCTATTTCTTTGGATACACTCAAGACACACAACAACAAAGGCGGTTTCTCAATGATTGATTTAAAGTCTCAACTCCAACACCGAAGAGCCAAAATTTTCCAGGATTTGTTTTTGGATAGTCACACTAAATATAACCAGATATTACGTTTTAAAATCCAATCAACTATCAATAACATCATTCAAAAAACATCACCAACAAAATCACCAAAGGATGAATATATCAAAACTCATTATTGGTGGGTGGTATTACTTGAACTAGCCGATGACATTGAGAATACCAATGATTCAATTTCCTTAGAAGTTATGAATAGCAGCACATTCTCAGATGCTGAAAGGACAGCGTACTGGGATTTCAGAAAAGTTCTTGGTATAAAGAAACGTACAATCAGGTTGAAGCCAATGAAGATTGGAATTGAAGATTTGAAAAATTCAATTGAAAAAGGGATTCCTGAAAAATATCAACAACACATTCCAATTAGAATTAAGGATTTTGACCATACTAAAGGAAGTAAAAAACAACGGGAAAAACAAGATGTGAACAAGATGTCAAAAACACTCATGGACATTACTGGGGTGAATCAGAAACAAGTTGATAACTTTTGGCATAACCTCAAAAAATTCAACCAACATTTCCCGGGGAAATATCAAAATATTCACATCTTTCATTTGGGCATTGAAAATCACAATTACGTAAATAATCATTGTGACTATTGCAGCAAAAAATTAACCAGATATGATGAACCCCAATATGCCCCAAAGGAAATCCAATTTGAAATCATGAAGCACCATCTTATTGAATGTCCATTGGCCCAGAAACTTTGGAAAAAAATTGACTTGAATATCCCATTAACCTGGCAAACAATCATTACCCCTGCCACCAACATGAACGAAACCAGAACGATCGATAGATATCTAGGTTTCCAACGAAAATTATCAAGATTGAAATCCAAAAGGCATTTCAATTGTCATATGGCCGTTGATTCAATGATCTTCTTGCTTGAAAGCAATATCTTTTAAGCGGAGAAGAAAAAATAGGTGGGGAAAAACAAGAAAATAAAATCAAAAAAAAAAATAAAATCAAAAAAAAAACAACAATTAAAAACCTTAAAAACGCATAAAAACATTTTTTCTCAATAATAGGGTTTTTCACCATTAATGGTTTTCCCTTAACACTTTAATTTTCAAACTACATTAAGTAGTTTATGAGATATATAGTTATATAATTAATTAATATATTGAATTTTGTCTTTAAAAAAAAAAAAAAGCACCGTGTGGTTCCCGTGAACACACTCGTTTTGACTGCAAGACGTCATCTTGTGCCATTTGCAAGAAATTATCCCATAGGGCAAAAGATTGTTATTTCAAAAAGCAACAAAGAGCACCTATTGTGAATCCGGAAGATCCAGAAAAACACTCTCCGAAACAAAATTCTGGAAAAGCAGTCAAACCAAACCACAATTTAAACTATGGTTTTCAGACTGTCGAAAAAAGAAAAATAAAACTGAATAAACCGGCTACTCCAGAATATTCTAAACCACATTCAAACCCTTTTGACTTATTGGCAAATGAAGAAGAAAATGTTGATGATTCAATTATTGATGAGGACGATACTTTGGAAAAGAACTACCCATCCAATGATGAAGATGCTTTAGAGGAAGGCCTCTCTACTGACGCAGACCAATCCATGGATGAACTCGAAACCTCTACAACCCAACACACTGCTACTCTCAGACATCAAACCAAACCAATAGAATTATTGTCCAAGAAAGGTAAATCTAAGAAGCACGCCAAGTTCGCGGCCATTAGCGCCATCAAGCTGGCCCATATTAGCAAGGTCTCCAAAAAGATCCTCGCCTCACCTTCATCCCACCCTCAGGTCCGTGTTTCTCGCAGACATCAAGAAGTAAACTCACAACATCATACTACTTCTTCTGCTGCCAACATTCCTCCTTCACCTACCCCTGCCCGTGATACTGTCACTTCCTCGGCTCTGGCCACTTCTTCTATCCCTGCTTCTGCCCCTGCTTCTGTCCCTGCTTCTGTCCCTACCTCTGTTCCTACCCCTATTACTACCTCACCTCATTCTACCTCACCTCACTCAGCTTCCCCCTTCTCAAAACATCCAACTATCCTGGAAAACTTAGACAAAATGCCCACGCCACTGGAATCATTTAATCCCCGGCCAATGAAGCTTCTGTCAAAAGAACAATCTTCCCCCCTGGAGGATAACAACAACGAAATAAATTCACCTCAATCAGATGGCTCAAATGTCACAAAAAACGCCTCTCATACACAAAATGAGTAAACTATCGATCATTAGTCAAAACATCCAAAGATTGAGATTGGATGACTCCAAAATTCTCCATCTATCAAACCAATATAACATTTCAATGTTTCAAGAACTTAATCTTGGCGAGGACTTCCTCTTCCAACACCAAAACAAAAAAATTTATAAAAATACTCCATCATCCCGCACAGCTATTATAATTGAGGACCACATAAAGGTCGTTGATCATTCATTGCTAACAATTGCAGTACTGAGCCAGCTCCAGGTTTATATCACAGATGCCATTATTGAACAAGATGCCAATAACTGGCTTTGGCTAATCAATATCTACAACCCATCTGCTGATTACCAAAAACAAATCCTCCTTCAAAATCAACTCTCCATCACCCTCCAAACCCAGCTTACCACTCTCAGAGCGAGAAGCAACAATAAGACCATCAACATTATTCTCGGAGGTGACTTTAATAATTTTGTCAATTCAAGAGACTCTGCTAACTTCCGTTCTCGCGAACAAAGATCGTCCGAGTCGCTTAAAAAGCTAATCAAAACTTTCAAGCTAGCAGATATCTATGAACATCCAAAATTGCACCAGATTAAAAAGAATTGGACTAACCAATCCACCACGGAAGAAAGTAGTCGCAGAATAGATCGTTTTTATATCAGTCAGTCCATGATCTCCGACAAAAACAGATTTCATATTCAAATGTCCCAACAAAACTATCTAAAGTCTTCTTCAACTCACGATTCTATTATTCTTGAAATCAACACTCAACCTCATGCAATGACTTACATCCCCCAACATAATATCATTAAAAATCATATTATTCAATGGCTTCTGAAGATCAAGTTTCCACCCACTGTGAACTCTACATCAGACCTCATTTCCGAGATTCGCTTGAAGCTGAATTTTTTGACGATGGTACACAAGAAAATAACAGAAAATACTGATGAACCAAATTATTATGACCACATAAGAACTAGGTTCCACCAACACTCCAGACCGCGCCCAATCAAAGCCCTCAAAGCTTCAGATGGCGCTTTATTGACATCACAGCAAGACATGCTTCTAGAAGTAACCAATTACTATCAAAAACTCTACGATGGATCTCGTGGTTCAAAGAGCTCGGAAAATATAGAAAGGTTCATAAACGCCTCCTTGGGAGATCAGTTACCACTAACCAACACTGAATCCAACAACTTGAACAAACCAATCACCATGACAGAATTGGAATATGCCGTTACTGAATCCAATACTCAATCCGCCCCCGGGGTAGATGGTATACCATACGGCGTTTATAAGTCTCTCTTTCCTCAGATAAAACACATACTTCTAAAAGAATTTAACCAAATTCTTTCTTCAGGGGAAATTCCATTCAACTATCGAACCATAAAATTCACTCTCATACCAAAACCAAACAAAGATGTTCAAAAAGTGGAGAATTACAGGCCCATAGCATTAATCAACACAAATTTGAAACTCTTTTCCAGCATCATCAACGCCCGTTTGCTCCCGTTCTTGCAAAAAATTATCGGCCCAAATCAAGTTGGTTTCATACCTGAAAGATCCTCCTTCTCTAATATAACAATTTTCGGTGACTTGCTTTCCAGTTTAATATCCCCACAAGACAAGCCACATGTCAATCATTCTACTAACCACCGAATCATGCTTGCTGACTTTGAAAAGGCTTTTGACCAGATTTCCCATCTATACCTTAAAATATTACTTCGAAAACTCAATTTTGGAAAAATGACGGAAACTATTCACGCTATCCTTACCAAAGCCCTCGGAACCATTTGCCTAAATAACATTACAGGCCCTTCTTTCCCATTAAGAAACGGAACCCTTCAGGGCAACCCACTTTCACCAACAATTTTCGCGTTAGCCCTTGAACCTTTTCTAAGAGCCATCCAAAGATTAAATAAAGGATTCAGTTACAACCATAAGATCCAACCAAACATCATCCCCAGAGTCAAATACCTTGCCTATGCAGATGATGTTACCTTATTCTTGAGAGATCATAATGACTTCAAAAACACTATGAAGATAATTCAGGCGTTCGAACAAGTCAGTGGTTCTAAATTAAACAAAAGCAAATCCAGATTAATTGTTCCATGCGATCAAATACCATTCCAGTCCGACTTCCAAATAGATATTGCTGACAATAATTATGAAATCCAATATCTAGGCGTTAAAATTGGGAACTCGTGTCAAACCTGGCCTAATACTCTCCAAAAAGACATCAGCACCAAATATTACATGACCAACATGAATTCACTACCAATATCAAGTCAAATAGTCGGATATAACACATATATCTTGTCTAAGCTATATTACCACGAGATTCATGCACCTATGCTTCCAGACCAAATAGATTTGCTAGAACAATCCATCAAAAACCAGGTGAACAAAAAACTGAAAATCTCCATGGACACTTTAAAAACAAGCCCATTGAAAGGAGGATATGGCATGGTGGATATCAAAAGCCAATTGAGCTACCGCAAGGCAAAAATCTTTCAACAACTCTTTCTCCAATCTTTAAACCCATATTGCCAGTTACTCCGATTCAAGCTCCAACTAGCAATAAACATGATCATCAAACAAAATCTATCCGAGGAAGAGCAGTCGATACAAGGATATATAAAAACCCAATACTGGTGGCGGTTAATATTGGGTGACCAGATCAATATCAAGAATAAGAGAGACAGCAGGTCCATACTCAACCAGGTTATAAATCTTCCAATGTTCACCACAGCGGAAAAATGTGCTTTTGTGGCTTGGTATAAATTATTGTCCAAACCAATATCTCAACAACAAACATTGAACCCAATGAATATCAAACACTCAGACCTTGCCAAGTCCATTCAAGACGGTATACCAACTATCTATCAAATGGAGATCCCAAAACTGGTCATGGAGTTTGAACACAAACAGGGAAGCAAGAAAAAAAGAGCCAGAATTGATAAACATAAATTATCCACCACTTTAACCAATATCCAAGAAGTCACCCAAACGAAACAAAACTCTTTCTGGAAGAGACTCCACAAATACCAACATAATAGCCCTGGTTACTTTGAAAACATACACATATTCCACTTAGGTGCTGAACAATTTTTTTACCAACATAGAAAATGTCACTATTGCGGGCTCGAAACCGTCTCTCAAGACCAACAACATGAATCACCAGAACTCCAAGTCAAGATCAAAATGACCCATTTCCTAATTCAATGCCCATTATCAACCGAGTTATGGTCAAGATTGAAAATCCCAATTCCATTAGCATGGAATAACTTAATCGCTCCCAATCATTCAGAATCAACAATCAAAAAGATCGACCGCTATCTATGCTATCAACGCAAACTCTCACGCCTAAGATATCATAACCAAATTGATTGGAACACATCAATTAACAACTTGATTTATATCATTACTACTGGGAGCTGAATAGTCGATCAAAACAAAAAAGAAAAAAAAAATTAACAAAAACAATAATAATTATCACTAAAGGGTTTTTCACCATATGATATGGTTTTCCCTAACATATATAATGAGCATTAGCTTATAAGATTTTACATAGATATATATAATTATATATTTATTAATTTATCGAACTTTGAAGGAAAAAAAAAAAAAAAAAAAAACGAAGCCATTCACTTTACCGAAGCTTAATAAGAAGATAGCTCCAAAACCCCTCAAAGGTACCACAAGACCCTCGCCAACACAATATGTGGTGGTCCAAAAGAACGGAGAGGCTTTCTCCAACTCAAATATGGCACAACATCTCAACAATATCAAGAGCTTGTGTCCTGATGCCATAAACCTTGGCACCACAATTTTTTTAGAATTCTACAGGTCTACAAAGTACTTTAATATATAAAGACGAAACAAACGCACTCACGTATAATGACAAACACTTTAGATAATAAAGTTAAATATAAGGACAGTAGTAAGGACAAACAGCACGACACCTAGCAACCTTAAACCAATAATGGCTGTAAATATAATCTTGATAGCAACGACTATAATATTTATTAGTAGAGATCTAATGATCTGGTTCCTAGTATAAGACCTACAGACCCCTTGATTGTAAGATCTCGAACTTGTGACAACAGAGCGCACTTTTATCAGAAGAGGTAATTATTGTACATAGGTGTCCGGCGTTTTTCTTGTCGGAAAAACATTGCTCCACCATAGTGCACAAAATCACTTAAAGTACCCTTAAGTTAAGTGATAGACAAAATCAAACTATTGGAGCTTGCACTGTACAGTGTTTTCATTTTTTATTCGTACCAACCACCGGAAATGTTCATACCAGTGGCAAAAAATAATTCATACCGACCCCCGGTATTTTTCGTACCACCGCAGCGGGATTTATTCAGACCATCTAAGAAAAATAGTTCATACTATTGCACTTTAATTATTCATACCAACAGAATACAAAATTCATACTAAATGCATAAAATTCTTATGCTTTCATTAATATTTTATCTTTGATATTATTAAACATGTTACAGGGGACCCGCACACCCAATAAAGCCCCTTTGCAATACTCATTTACCATTTCAAAGGCTCATAACCAAATTTTGGAGTGGTTTCGTCCTTCCTTAAAATTTTAAATTTTCATTAATTTGTTTTGGAGCTTTGTTGCGTCTTTATGTAATTTTTTTTATAGTTTTTACTTTTTTTTTTTTGGTTTGTTTTCTGTATTTTGTTTTCTAATTTTTTTTCTTCATCTTTGGTATTTGTTTTCAAAAGAGCTGCTGTTGTAAACAGAGATCAATATGTCTAGAAGCATGTCTGCAGAATCCCTTGTAACTATCAAGGGAAATATTTTCTGTGGCTTCTTTCACCCTTGGAGTTAATTGCTCCTTCTTGCTCAAGTTTGATCTTTTGACTTTACTCTTACATACTGACCAGAATTCTTCTATAGCATTCAACCCTGGAGAATAAGGAGGTAAAAACACAAGTTCCAAGCCACTCAGTGCCACTAGTAACTGAAGATCACGTCGTTTATGAATGGCAGCATTATCAAGGATCAAATATTTCATACCTTTGAGCTCCTCGTTATTTTCTATTTGCTGGATCACTGACTTTACAAAACTGTAGAAGTGATTAGCTGTAGTACCTTTACTCACTTTGTCAATGGTCGTTTCTGAATCAAGTTTTCTCTTCTTATTGGATGTAGCCACTGGAGTTCTGACCTTTAATTCAATACAACCTTTGACAGAAATTGCCCCAATGAACGAAATATTAAGCCCTCTGGTTACGGGAACAGTAAGAACTGCTTTTTCACCCACAGCAGACCATCCATACTCACGCCGCATACTGATATTGAAACCTGCTTCGTCGATGAAAATACAGTTTTGACTAAAGTCGAGCTTGTCTTTATACTTCTCTGCCCACTCGAGTCTCTGTTTCTTCAATTCCTCCAGACTTCTTCTCAAAGCCCATTTAGAAATACGTTTGAGACTTAGCTTACAGACCTTGGTTACAAAGTTATAGATTGTTGTAGCCTTGGCTCTTACATTGGTGAAGGCTTTCTTGAGTCTCTCCAACATAAAATCGAGAGTCACTGTAGCATCTTCCTTTATCAATTTTTGAAGGAATTCCTTATGTTCATCAGTGAGAAGGGGTTTACGACCTCTTTTCTTTATTGGCTTCGAGATACCATTTAATTCATTGACAAGTATTTTGTTCCACTTTCTTTTCCATGTGTAAGCAGTTTGCAAAGGTATATCTTCTAATTTTGCAGCCTTGTAAGCTGATACACCTTCTTCCATGACCAAGTGCCAAAATCTTTGTTTGACAGCTTGATTATAATACCGGTACGAACCTCTATATCTTCGTTCTTTCATTTCAATTTCCATCTCGGCATTTTCTTCTTCTTCGAAAATAGGATCAATTTCCATGATATCCATGATACCTGGTTTTTCAAAATGCTTATAGTCACTGTAACTAAAGCAAGCTTCAACTGGTGCTATTTCAGACTCTAAAGTCATTTCACTGGGTTCAGCATAGAATCTATTACCTAGGCCATCAACATACCCATCAGTTAGTAGCTTGGCTTTCAAGTCCATACTTAGTTTTGATGGTAAAATCTTATGCTTTTTTTTGTAAGTAATCTGGTGATCATATAAAGACCGAATTGAATGTCAAAAGTGGGAATTCATCATCTTAAATGGAGAACAGCTCCTACCATACATTCGTTCCCATTTCTTGAAAACCGTAATCACGTGATATTATTGATATTATTATAGATATCCCGGTTTTATAGAAAGTAGCACAGAATTATGGAAAAAATGAGTATAATTTGTTTAAACTGAGTAGCTTAGAGGCTTATAGAGCCAGTCACATAAAAAAAAGAAAGGAATTAATATGAATTTTATATTCTGTTTGTATGAATAATTAAAGTGCAATAGTATGAACTATTTTTCTTAGATGGTCTGAATAAATCCCGCTGCGGTGGTACGAAAAATACCGGGGGTCGGTATGAATTATTTTTTGCCACTGGTATGAACATTTCCGGTGGGTGGTACGAATAAAAAATGAAAACACTGTACTTAGAGCTACATTTCAACACCCAAAAAAACTCCTGTCGGTGTTGTTCAAGAAAAAACCAAATTTGAATTCACGCTGTAGTCACTTCAATAATACATCTTTCGAAAAAACAGTTTCATTTCTAGCAAGATTTAAAAAATTGGTCCCTGGCGGGATCGAACCGCCGATCTTGGCGTAACAATATCAGAAGACCTTTATTAGCACCACGCCTTAACCAACTGGGCCAAGGGACCAGTTCTCAAGTTAGAGAATAACGACACGGGCAGGACTCGAACCTGCGCGGGCAGAGCCCAAAAGATTTCTAATCTTTCGCCTTAACCACTCGGCCACCGTGCCTGATTTGTGCTGTTATATTACGAAGCAACTATACTAGATATAGTTAGTCACGGGTTAGTACACTTTAATTTTCAAACTACATTAAGTAGTTTATGAGATATATAGTTATATAATTAATTAATATATTGAATTTTGTCTTTAAAAAAAAAAATAGTTATTTATTAATATATTGAATTTTGTCTTTAAAAAAAAAAACACCCTTTAAAAATGAGTATTAATAATACCAAAAGAATTCCAAAGCCTTCCAACTACTCCACTGATCCAACAAATGATCCTCCTTCTCAAGAAACCCTGGTTTCTTCTGATATTATCGTTGACTTAGATCATGCAAATCCCAACGCAACCGATCAAAACAATGTAAACAAACACGGAAATGAACCACATTCAGACGAAGAAATCACTGAGGAAGATGACAATACTTTTTTAAGTACTGCTGAAACCTTTGCAACCCCATCTAATACCATAAATGAGGCCTCTAATGCTGATTCTGATGTTGATATTGCCCACCGCCCAGCCCCGGAAATTAATGTTTCTCCAGTTGATTGCGATCGCAATCTTGACAGTGCAGGTGACACTAGCGTCGACATGCATATGTCAAATCAAGCCACCATTGAATCTCAAGGAGATTCACAACCTTCTGTTTCTATTGATTTTGTTACTGAAAACTCTGAAAACCAAAAAACCCCAAAAAAAACTAACCCAGCCCCAGTTGCTGCTTTCAGCAGATCCTACGCCCAAATCGCCTCGGGCTCTAAAGGCGCATCCCAACAGGGGACCCTGATTATGAACACCACCTCCACTTTTCAAAATGTTTTAGCCAAATTCGAAAGAGTTTTTAAATGGGCTAAATATCTCAAATCAATCAAGTTCGAACACCAAGATGTCCTTGAATATGCTATTAAGGAAAAGGGCATGAGGGGATCACTTTTCGGATTTGACACACAAAAAGTGGAAAATGTTGAAGAGAAATATCAAGAATTTGTCAAAATCTACACCATTGAAAAGTTTTTCAAATTTTATACAAATTCCCATTTAATTAATGAATTCTCAAGATTGAAACAATCTAATATTGCAGAGGAGGATTACATTAAATTTATTATGAGCCATCAAGATAAACAAAAAATCATGATGTCATTTATTATCCCACCTGAGCTCTACCGGAAGTATGAGCTTGATGATCATTTGAGTACAATAAAGGATGCCTTCCAAAAATTAATCGATGTTAAATTAACCAACATTGAAACTGATTTGAATGATAATGATGATATCAACTTCATCAAGAAAGCTTTAATTGAAGCTCAAAACTACTTGTTTATTTCAAATGAAACTATTTGTCTCAAATCCTCACTTATCCCAATATTGAAAGGTCAATTACAAACTAAGAATGAAAAGTTACGTAATGCATTTATTGATTTTGTCATAAGCCATTTAAGTGTTGACATTGAACAATCCACTTACAAGCCACGCATCAATATCAATAAGAATGATAAAGAAGTCCAATTGATTGAGATAACAGCCTTGGAAACAACCCCCGACTATTTTGTCGATGCTACCATCAAGCAAGCGCTTGACCTAGCCCAAATTGAACCAACATCATTCTCAGTGATTAAAAGTGACATGACTAAAAGACCTAACGAGGAGCTTAAAAATCGTTACATTTATGGTTACTTGGAAATGGAACCAGGAAAACAAATCCCGGTTATTCACCAAGACAACATTGTTTCTAAAGTTATTACTAAATGCTTACACTGTATCAATTGTGGTTCAAGAGAGCACACCAGATACAATTGCAAGCAAGCATCTTGCGCGATTTGCAAAAAGCCTAGCCATGTAGCTAAAGACTGTTACTTTAAGCGGCCAAAGAAAAATGTTACAGATGATTGTCATGAGAACCCCAAACAGAAGCAAAATCAACCACCAGTGATTGAAGTTCCTTCTACCGAGTTCACCATGGTTCATGGTTCATCTAGATCCAGACAGTCAAAACCACCACAAAATGAACTGAGCAATTTATGGAAGAATCCATTCCACCAATTGGGATTAATATCCAAAGAAAGAGATGATGATCATGAAAATATTCAAACTACCACACCAGCTATCAACAGAAAGCATCAAATCACCCCTCCTCCGGTTAATCAAGTTAGAAAGGCCTCCAAAAAGAAGGCATCCGTCAAACCAAAGAAAATCCTTCAAAGGGAGAAACCAGCTGAAACCAAGCAAGAGTCAGCCAAACCAGGAATTAAGTTGAATGTGTTTAGATCCCATCCAATTACCACAAAATCTAATCAAACCTTGTCCAACCCAACTTCTACCCCAAAATCTACCCCAATTTTGACCAAAATTAACACCACCAAGCCTTCAGCACCAAAACCATTTGTACCAAAATCTATTAAGTTAGTCATTAAAGACCCACACCCATCAGTGACATCAAAACTGGCACAAACTGGCTCTAAAGAGCCAACCCTGTCTGAATCAAGTGCAGAACCTGATAATGATAATGACGAAGAGTATGATGAGGAGTATGAAAATGATGGTGTTGAGTTGGCAATCCAAAGTTATGTGGTTAGTCATTGTTCATGGAACCTTCTAGAACTTATGGAACCTTCTAGAACTTATGGAACCTTCTAGAATTCCATGGAACATTCTAGAGCTTATGGAACCTTCTAGAACCCATTGAGATTAATATAAATATGGGCCATGCCCCCCATAGTCTGAGTTTGTCCTTTATATAATTTAGATAGTTAACAAGTAAAATAAGTATAACAAGGGAATAAATATTATTGAATATTATTGTTATCAATGTCTTTTGTAACTAGAGTTACAAAACTACAACAAGAGTAGCCTTGGAAACAGAAATCAAATTGGCCTTTGACCCTGGAACATAATAAGCATCCTTGATTTCGATACTGGTGTTATCACGTAACTTAAACACCACAGACCCGATACCTTGAACCTCGAGAGAACTACCATCAATACCTGAGATCTCACCAGAAAAGGGACCAATGGTTTTAAACATCTTTCTGTCATTCAAAATATGTTGCGAGGCACCAGAGTCAAAGTACACTCTGGAGGCCCTACCATGCATTCTCATAAATGCATACCAAGATGGTGATGGATTCTTCAGATCACCACCCATTCTCTCCTTTCTAGGAGCCTTGCAATCCTTCTTGAAATGACCGGGTTTTCCACAATTGAAGCACTTGTACTGTTTCTTAAAAGCAAACACAGGTTCCAAACCCTCAACACTGGTGGAACCAACCGATTTATCTCCAATGATTTCTCTTGTCAAATCTTGGACAAGCCCAATATCAACATTTCCAATAGTCCTGCCATTTCTAGACTCATACGCAGTCATGACTTCCCTGGAAAGAGTTGCATTAAACCCGGCTTTCTGACCCAAGCTCAAAAACAACGCACACAACACAGTGTTTCCGTCTAATTTGCCAACAGTATTCTTGAAATGATTGAAGGCATCAATGAAATTCTCAACGTTTCCGTTGCTAGATTTCAACCACTTAGCGTCAATTAAATCTGAGATAATACCAACTGCATTTGTAACAGTCAATGTACCATAAGCATCCTTGAGAAACATAAACAAGTTTCTACCAGTACCATCAAATTCGGAAGCCTTAGTCAAAGCAGTGCCTGAGATGCTGTTGAAAATGGCTGTTGAAATAATCTCATCCATAATAGCAATCAATTGGGCAACTTCATTAGCAGTTTCCAGCCCGTCGGTTCCGGTTTCCCCATTGATCAAGTAAGCATGTAAACCAAGACCTTTCATCTTCATCTTAACACTGATCAAAGTAAACCAATCATAAAAGTTCCCGGAACCCTTCAGCTTCTCATCAGCAGCGAACGAAGTGAGAGCATTTGAACTCATAACCTGTTGTAGTTTTGTAACTCTAGTTACAAAAGACATTGATAACACTAATATTCAATAATATTTATTCCCTTGTTATACTTGTTTTACTTGTTAACTATCTAAATTATATAAAGGACAAACTCAGACTATGGGGGGCATGGCCCATATTTATATTAATCTCAATGAGTTCTAGAATGTTCCATAAGTTCTAGAAGGTTCCATGAACAATGACTAACCACATAACTTTGGATTGCCAACTCAACATAGCTCTAACATACGTGTTTGTATTATACACTTTTCAGCAACCCAAGTTTCAGAGAGCAAAAAAAATTGATTTCGCCCAGGATCGAACTGGGGACGTTCTGCGTGTTAAGCAGATGCCATAACCAACTAGACCACGAAACCAACTTGATTTTTGTTACACTCTGCTTCTTGTGGATGACTGTTCTCGACCAAGAAGATTCAATACCTGCGCTGGGTGGCGTAGTGGGCAGAACCATAGACTAAGAAAGGGTCGCGTGTTCGAACCCCGCTCGCTGCATTAACCACCAGGTCACGTTCAGTACGCTAGCTGAGTAAGGAGTAATACCACTCTGAAGGTAAGATACAAGGGGGTTTTAGTGAGTAAAAATCTCACACTACCGGTAAGGTTGCGTCGCTGGTGTCTTTCGAAGATTTCCTCCTCCCTGGCTAAAAAAAAAAAAATAGTGACAGGTTGCTACAAGTCAAAAACATTGCATTTTCCAACCCAAACTCCCGGGTTACCAAAAATATTGGGAGAAAACGGACACCAAATAAGTCGCCATAGCTGCGCATAATTGATCATAATAACCGTACATAAAAAGTGCGATGACCTATATAGCTCTTAGTAGTTAAATATAGGGACTTTATAAAAAAAAAAAAAAATTCAATACCGCCGCAAAAAAAAACCGCCGTTTGGTGACATCAGTAAAAAAATCATGAGAACCACTAGAAATAGTAATAAAGCTACCCCAAACTACTCCACCGACCCTACTAATGATCCCCCAATCATTGAAACCCCGGTTTCTTGGGGCTCTTCATTGGATGTTGGCGCAACATCTGAAACCCCGATCCCGATAGCAAACATAAACAAACAAGCTAAAGATCAAGATTCCGATGAAGAAATTACTGATGCAGCCGACAATACTATTAATAGTACTGTTGAAACCTTTTTAACTGCTTCAGAAGATCCTGAAGCGGACCAAAACATGGATTCCAACGCCATTTCTACCCCAACTACCTCTCCAGCAATTAATGTTTCTTCAGTTGATTGCGATCGCAATTCTCATGCAGCATGTGACACTGACATTGACATGCATAATCCTGTTATTCCAACCCAAGCCGTTATATCTACTGATTTTATTAATGAAAACTCCGAAAACCAAAAAAAAATCGAAAATTCTCAAAACCCAAAAAAAAATTCTGTTTCTGTTCCTTCTGTTTCTGTTCCTTCTGTTCCTGTTCCCTCTGTTTCATCTTCTACTGTCGCCTCTCCAACTACGGCCTCCAATCCGGTGGCTCCAGCTGTCAATGTGACAAGACCAATCCAAACCTATGCTCAAGCCACCGCTGGAGACAAGCGCACACCTCGAGCCACTACAAACACCAATGATCCATCCTTCCAAAACGTGTTGATGAAATTTGAAAGAACTTTCAAATGGGCAAGTCACATCAAAATCCTTGACTTTAAGCACCGCGACGTATTGGAATATGCCATAAGCGAGAAACGCAAATCAGGAAAATTGTTCTCCACCTCCAATCCTGCTATTATTAAATCCAAAGAAAAACGCGAGGAACTCGTCAAGATCATGGAAATTGAAGATTTCTTCCAAAACTACACCAGTTTTAATATGACAAACGAATTCAACAGATTGAGAAACTCTAGAATCAGCTTGGAGAACTACTTGGAATTTATCATGAGCCAACAGCATCTTAAGGATATCTTAATCTACTTTAAGATCCCAAAAGATATCTTTACAGAGTTTCCTCTTGAAAAACACTTGGAATCCATCAAAAACGGACTCACTAAGTTATCCAAAGAACTTGATACTATTACACAGTCATCCAACGAACCAGATAAGGATTTGATCATAATCAGGGAAAACTTAAAAGGGGCCCTCAACCACTTGGTTATTTTTAATAAGAAGATCTGCCTTAACTCAAACTTCATCCCAAACCCTCAGGATACAGGCTCTGATATCTTCAAGAAGGACAGAAATCTTTTAATTGAATATCTTAACATCCACCTTAAAGTTACAGTTGGAAATTATACCTACACGCCAGGGTCTTTGTTAAACACAATGAATAAGGAATCCCATTTAATTGAGATTGAAATGAATTCCGAGTTTACTGAATTTAACCGGGAAAAACTTCTTGACCATGTCTTCAATGAATCCGGAATTGATCCATCATCCTTCTTTCCAATCAACACCGTTCACTTTACGGAAGAAGCTAGCAAAGCTGCCAGTATTGTCACTTATGGTTATATTGAAATTGACTCAGGAAAATCCCTTCCACTCTTCAATGACAAAAATTTCCGCTCCAGAGTCATCACGAAATGCGTCCACTGCACTGCATGTGGTTCCCGTGAACACACTCGTTTTGACTGCAAGACGTCATCTTGTGCCATTTGCAAGAAATTATCCCATAGGGCAAAAGATTGTTATTTCAAAAAGCAACAAAGAGCACCTATTGTGAATCCGGAAGATCCAGAAAAACACTCTCCGAAACAAAATTCTGGAAAAGCAGTCAAACCAAACCACAAATTAAACTATGGTTTTCAGACTGTCGAAAAAAGAAAAATAAAACTGAATAAACCGGCTACTCCAGAATATTCTAAACCACATTCAAACCCTTTCGACTTATTGGCAAATGAAGAAGAAAATGTTGATGATTCAATTATTGATGAGGACGATACTTTGGAAAAGAACTACCCATCCAATGAGGAAGATGCTTTAGAGGAAGGCCTCTCTACTGATGCAGACCAATCCATGGATGAACTCGAAACCTCTACAACCCAACACACTGCTACTCTCAGACATCAAACCAAACCAATAGAATTATTGTCCAAGAAAGGTAAATCTAAGAAGCACGCCAAGTTCGCGGCCATTAGCGCCATCAAGCTGGCCCATATTAGCAAGGTCTCCAAAAAGATCCTCGCCTCACCTTCATCCCACCCTCAGGTCCGTGTTTCTCGCAGACATCAAGAAGTAAACTCACAACATCATACTACTTCTTCTGCTGCCAACATTCCTCCTTCACCTACCCCTGCCCGTGATACTGTCACTTCCTCGGCTCTGGCCACTTCTTCTATCCCTGCTTCTGCCCCTGCTTCTGTCCCTGATTCTGTCCCTGCTTCTGTCCCTACCTCTGTTCCTACCCCTATTACTACCTCACCTCATTCTACCTCACCTCATTCAGCTTCCCCCTTCTCAAAACATCCAACTATCCTGGAAAACTTAGACAAAATGCCCACGCCACTGGAATCATTTACTCCCCGGCCAATGAAGCTTCTGTCAAAAGAACAATCTTCTCCCCTGGAGGATAACAACAACGAAATAAATTCACCTCAATCAGATGGCTCAAATGTCACAAAAAACGCCTCTCATACACAAAATGAGTAAACTATCGATCATTAGTCAAAACATCCAAAGATTGAGATTGGATGACTCCAAAATTCTCCATCTATCAAACCAATATAACATTTCAATGTTTCAAGAACTTAATCTTGGCGAGGACTTCCTCTTCCAACACCAAAACAAAAAAATTTATAAAAATACTCCATCATCCCGCACAGCTATTATAATTGAGGACCACATAAAGGTCGTTGATCATTCATTGCTAACAATTGCAGTACTGAGCCAGCTCCAGGTTTATATCACAGATGCCATTATTGAACAAGATGCCAATAACTGGCTTTGGCTAATCAATATCTACAACCCATCTGCTGATTACCAAAAACAAATCCTCCTTCAAAATCAACTCTCCATCACCCTCCAAACCCAGCTTACCACTCTCAGAGCGAGAAGCAACAATAAGACCATCAACATTATTCTCGGAGGTGACTTTAATAATTTTGTCAATTCAAGAGACTCTGCTAACTTCCGTTCTCGCGAACAAAGATCGTCCGAGTCGCTTAAAAAGCTAATCAAAACTTTCAAGCTAGCAGATATCTATGAACACTCAAAATTGCACCAGATTAAAAAGAATTGGACTAACCAATCCACCACGAAAGAAAGTAGTCGCAGAATAGATCGTTTTTATATCAGTCAGTCCATGATCTCCGACAAAAACAGATTTCATATTCAAATGTCCCAACAAAACTATCTAAAGTCTTCTTCAACTCACGATTCTATTATTCTTGAAATCAACACTCAACCTCATGCAATGACTTACATCCCCCAACATAATATCATTAAAAATCATATTATTCAATGGCTTCTGAAGATCAAGTTTCCACCCACTGTGAACTCTACATCAGACCTCATTTCCGAGATTCGCTTGAAGCTGAATTTTTTGACGATGGTACACAAGAAAATAACAGAAAATACTGATGAACCAAATTATTATGACCACATAAGAACTAGGTTCCACCAACACTCCAGACCGCGCCCAATCAAAGCCCTCAAAGCTTCAGATGGCGCTTTATTGACATCACAGCAAGACATGCTTCTAGAAGTAACCAATTACTATCAAAAACTCTACGATGGATCTCGTGGTTCAAAGAGCTCGGAAAATATAGAAAGGTTCATAAACGCCTCCTTGGGAGATCAGTTACCACTAACCAACACTGAATCCAACAACTTGAACAAACCAATCACCATGACAGAATTGGAATATGCCGTTACTGAATCCAATACTCAATCCGCCCCCGGGGTAGATGGTATACCATACGGCGTTTATAAGTCTCTCTTTCCTCAGATAAAACACATACTTCTAAAAGAATTTAACCAAATTCTTTCTTCAGGGGAAATTCCATTCAACTATCGAACCATAAAATTCACTCTCATACCAAAACCAAACAAAGATGTTCAAAAAGTGGAGAATTACAGGCCCATAGCATTAATCAACACAAATTTGAAACTCTTTTCCAGCATCATCAACGCCCGTTTGCTCCCGTTCTTGCAAAAAATTATCGGCCCAAATCAAGTTGGTTTCATACCTGAAAGATCCTCCTTCTCTAATATAACAATTTTCGGTGACTTGCTTTCCAGTTTAATATCCCCACAAGACAAGCCACATGTCAATCATTCTACTAACCACCGAATCATGCTTGCTGACTTTGAAAAGGCTTTTGACCAGATTTCCCATCTATACCTTAAAATATTACTTCGAAAACTCAATTTTGGAAAAATGACGGAAACTATTCACGCTATCCTTACCAAAGCCCTCGGAACCATTTGCCTAAATAACATTACAGGCCCTTCTTTCCCATTAAGAAACGGAACCCTTCAGGGCAACCCACTTTCACCAACAATTTTCGCGTTAGCCCTTGAACCTTTTCTAAGAGCCATCCAAAGATTAAATAAAGGATTCAGTTACAACCATAAGATCCAACCAAACATCATCCCCAGAGTCAAATACCTTGCCTATGCAGATGATGTTACCTTATTCTTGAGAGATCATAATGACTTCAAAAACACTATGAAGATAATTCAGGCGTTCGAACAAGTCAGTGGTTCTAAATTAAACAAAAGCAAATCCAGATTAATTGTTCCATGCGATCAAATACCATTCCAGTCCGACTTCCAAATAGATATTGCTGACAATAATTATGAAATCCAATATCTAGGCGTTAAAATTGGGAACTCGTGTCAAACCTGGCCTAATACTCTCCAAAAAGACATCAGCACCAAATATTACATGACCAACATGAATTCACTACCAATATCAAGTCAAATAGTCGGATATAACACATATATCTTGTCTAAGCTATATTACCACGAGATTCATGCACTTATGCTTCCAGACCAAATAGATTTGCTAGAACAATCCATCAAAAATCAGGTGAACAAAAAACTGAAAATCTCCATGGACACTTTAAAAACAAGCCCATTGAAAGGAGGATATGGCATGGTGGATATCAAAAGCCAATTGAGCTACCGCAAGGCAAAAATCTTTCAACAACTCTTTCTCCAATCTTTAAACCCATATTGCCAGTTACTCCGATTCAAGCTCCAACTAGCAATAAACATGATCATCAAACAAAATCTATCCGAGGAAGAGCAGTCGATACAAGGATATATAAAAACCCAATACTGGTGGCGGTTAATATTGGGTGACCAGATCAATATCAAGAATAAGAGAGACAGCAGGTCCATACTCAACCAGGTTATAAATCTTCCAATGTTCACCACAGCGGAAAAATGTGCTTTTGTGGCTTGGTATAAATTATTGTCCAAACCAATATCTCAACAACAAACATTGAACCCAATGAATATCAAACACTCAGACCTTGCCAAGTCCATTCAAGACGGTATACCAACTATCTATCAAATGGAGATCCCAAAACTGGTCATGGAGTTTGAACACAAACAGGGAAGCAAGAAAAAAAGAGCCAGAATTGATAAACATAAATTATCCACCACTTTAACCAATATCCAAGAAGTCACCCAAACGAAACAAAACTCTTTCTGGAAGAGACTCCACAAATACCAACATAATAGCCCTGGTTACTTTGAAAACATACACATATTCCACTTAGGTGCTGAACAATTTTTTTACCAACATAGAAAATGTCACTATTGCGGGCTCGAAACCGTCTCTCAAGACCAACAACATGAATCACCAGAACTCCAAGTCAAGATCAAAATGACCCATTTCCTAATTCAATGCCCATTATCAACCGAGTTATGGTCAAGATTGAAAATCCCAATTCCATTAGCATGGAATAACTTAATCGCTCCCAATCATTCAGAATCAACAATCAAAAAGATCGACCGCTATCTATGCTATCAACGCAAACTCTCACGCCTAAGATATCATAACCAAATTGATTGGAACACATCAATTAACAACTTGATTTATATCATTACTACTGGGAGCTGAATAGTCGATCAAAACAAAAAAGAAAAAAAAAAAAATTAACAAAAACAATAACAAAAAAAACATTTTATTTAAATACTAATAATTATCACTAAAGGGTTTTTCACCATATGATATGGTTTTCCCTAACATATATAATGAGCATTAGCTTATAAGATTTTACATAGATATATATAATTATTTTTTTTTCCTTCAAAGTTCGATTTATTAATAAATATATAATTATATATATCTATGTAAAATCTTATAAGCTAATGCTCATTATATATGTTAGGGAAAACCATATCATATGGTGAAAAACCCTTTAGTGATAATTATTAGTATTTAAATAAAATGTTTTTTTTGTTATTGTTTTTGTTAATTTTTTTTTTTTTTTTTTTTTTTTTTTTCCAATAATTTCGATTTATATTAAATCTCATAAGTATATAATTATATAAACTTGTTCTTGGTTTTGAGGAGGAAAATCTTCAAAAGACGAAGAATTTCAATTTTTTTAAATTAATATTCAACAGTGTGAGATTTCTACTCACTAAAAACCCCCTTTAAGATATTGACTATTTTTATTTTTATTTTTAATATTATTTTTATTTTATTTTTATTTTGTTTTATGGTTATTTTAATTTTTTAGTAGACCGCTGTAATAAGATATAATAATGTTTTCATTGATTGATTTGTCCAATCTGCATTATTTGACCTTCGTACCCTATTATATTTTTCAATGTAATAAGCGAAGCGATCCAATTTTATCATAGTTTGTTTCTGATGTTGATGCAATATGATGTTATCCCATGTTTGAGATATTCCCATTTTTAATATTTTCCATAAGTTTCTTGATACTGTGCAATTTATGTAGTAATGGGTGATGTAGGCTTCCTTGATATGGTCAGGATCCCTGGGGTTGGTGTTCCAATTTTCTGGAGGAAAATTACAAACATGGCAACGGGAATTTGTTGATTTGAACAATGTGAGCCCCAACATCATGAGGTGGAGGTTCTCCATTGAACCCGGTACCCACCTTTTGATCTGGTTAATCTGTTTCCAAAATTTTCTTTGTTGTGGCTCCAGGGGGTATGTGATTTTGGTCAATGTTGTTGATGCTTTGGAGACGTCTCGTTTGAGTTGTTCCTGTTTGCTGCCGTTCTTAAAATCAAAAGTGAACATTTTTTGATGGTGGGCCTTGTATTTCTCTGGTACTGGTTTTGCTAAATTGTCCTGGATATCTTCAATCTTCAATCTTCAATCTTCTGCATCTGTGATACCTTGTTTTTCCCTGGTTCTCTAGATCAAATAAAATCGACCATGATTTGAGGTATTTTTTCTCTTCTAGTGAGAAAATGTTGCTTTTGACAATGTCAGAAAGGGTAATTTTCTTGGTGGAGCTGCCAGGATATGAGAGTTGGTAGCCAAGTAACGGAAAGTACCATATATGTGTTTGGATGGAGTTTCTGTCAATCATACTTCCAATTCTTTGAAAGTGAGATTCTGGATGGAGTTGAGATTTTTGGTATTGATCAAGTAGAGATTCCACTTGGATTTGGGTGTTAATGGCGTATTGGATTTTATATCTCAAGATTTGGTGATATAAATATTTTTCCAGGGATGTTAGTAGTTGGTATATGACGTGTGCGTACCGATATAGGAAGTGGTTTTTGAGATCGAGCATTCCATATCCTCCCATCTGGGTGGAAGTTTTGAGGGTGGAAAGGGATAGGCTGCCAATCCTGCGACAAAGGTGTTGAAATGATTCCTCAATCTTAGTGGTGGTAGAGTTAGAAAGGGGCTGATGCATTGCACGATATAAGAGTTTAGGGATAATGTAAGTATTGTACCCCAATACCTTTTCCGCTAAGCTGAGATGGTGCATTTGTGTGAGATAATTATATATTTATTAATAAATCGAACTTTGAAGGAAAAAAAAAAAAATTCAAATGACCTGCGCTGGGTGGCGTAGTGGGCAGAACCATAGACTAAGAAAGGGTCGCGTGTTCGAACCCCGCTCGCGGCATTAACCAGCAGGTCACGCTCAGTACGCTAACTGAGTAAGGAGTACAGTGTTTTCATTTTTTATTCGTACCAACCACCGGAAATGTTCATACCAGTGGCAAAAAATAATTCATACCGACCCCCGGTATTTTTCGTACCACCACAGTGGGATTTATTCAGACCATCTAAGAAAAATAGTTCATACTATTGCACTTCAATTATTCATACCAACAGAATATAAAATTCATACTAAATGCATAAAATTCTTATGCTTTCATTAATATTTTATCTTTGATATTATTAAACATGTTATAGGGGACCCGCACACCCAATAAAGCCCCTTTGCAATACTCATTTACCATTTCAAAGGCTCATAACCAAATTTTGGAGTGGTTTCGTCCTTCCTTAAAATTTTAAATTTTCATCAATTTGTTTTTGAGCCTTTTTGTGTCTTTATGTAATTTTTTTTATAGTTTTTACTTTTTTTTTTTTGGTTTGTTTTCTAATTTTTTTTCTTCATCTTTGGTATTTGTTTTCAAAAGAGCTGCTGTTGTAAACAGAGATCAATATGTCTAGAAGCATGTCTGCAGAATCCCTTGTAACTATCAAGGGAAATATTTTCTGTGGCTTCTTTCACCCTTGGAGTTAATTGCTCCTTCTTGCTCAAGTTTGATCTTTTGACTTTACTCTTACATACTGACCAGAATTCTTCTATAGCATTCAACCCTGGAGAATAAGGAGGTAAAAACACAAGTTCCAAGCCACTCAGTGCCACTAGTAACTGAAGATCACGTCGTTTATGAATGGCAGCATTATCAAGGATCAAATATTTCATACTTTTGAGCTCCTCATTATTTTCTATTTGCTGGATCACTGACTTTACAAAACTGTAGAAGTGATTAGCTGTAGTACCTTTACTCACTTTGTCAATGGTCGTTTCTGAATCAAGTTTTCTCTTCTTATTGGATGTAGCCACTGGAGTTCTGACCTTTAATTCAATACAACCTTTGACAGAAATTGCCCCAATGAACGAAATATTAAGCCCTCTGGTTACGGGAACAGTAAGAACTGCTTTTTCACCCACAGCAGACCATCCATACTCACGCCGCATACTGATATTGAAACCTGCTTCGTCGATGAAAATACAGTTTTGACTAAAGTCGAGCTTGTCTTTATACTTCTCTGCCCACTCGAGTCTCTGTTTCTTCAATTCCTCCAGACTTCTTCTCAAAGCCCATTTAGAAATACGTTTGAGACTTAGCTTACAGACCTTGGTTACAAAGTTATAGATTGTTGTAGCCTTGGCTCTTACATTGGTGAAGGCTTTCTTGAGTCTCTCCAACATAAAATCGAGAGTCACTGTAGCATCTTCCTTTATCAATTTTTGAAGGAATTCCTTATGTTCATCAGTGAGAAGGGGTTTACGACCTCTTTTCTTTATTGGCTTCGAGATACCATTTAATTCATTGACAAGTATTTTGTTCCACTTTCTTTTCCATGTGTAAGCAGTTTGCAAAGGTATATCTTCTAATTTTGCAGCCTTGTAAGCTGATACACCTTCTTCCATGACCAAGTGCCAAAATCTTTGTTTGACAGCTTGATTATAATACCGGTACGAACCTCTATATCTTCGTTCTTTCATTTCAATTTCCATCTCGGCATTTTCTTCTTCTTCGAAAATAGGATCAATTTCCATGATATCCATGATACCTGGTTTTTCAAAATGCTTATAGTCACTGTAACTAAAGCAAGCTTCAACTGGTGCTATTTCAGACTCTAAAGTCATTTCACTGGGTTCAGCATAGAATCTATTACCTAGGCCATCAACATACCCATCAGTTAGTAGCTTGGCTTTCAAGTCCATACTTAGTTTTGATGGTAAAATCTTATGCTTTTTTTTGTAAGTAATCTGGTGATCACATAAAGACCGAATTGAATGTCAAAAGTGGGAATTCATCATCTTAAATGGAGAACAGCTCCTACCATACATTCGTTCCCATTTCTTGAAAACCGTAATCACGTGATATTATTGATATTATTATAGATATCCGGTTTTATAGAAAGTAGCACAGAATTATGGAAAAAATGAGTATAATTTGTTTAAACTGAGTAGCTTAGAGGCTTATAGAGCCAGTCACATAAAAAAAAGAAAGGAATTAATATGAATTTTATATACTGTTGGTATGAATAATTGAAGTGCAATAGTATGAACTATTTTTCTTAGATGGTTTGAATAAATCCCGCTGCGGTGGTACGAAAAATACCGGGGGTCGGTATGAATTATTTTTTGCCACTGGTATGAACATTTCCGGTGGTTGGTACGAATAAAAAATGAAAACACTGTAATACCACTCTGAAGGTAAGATACAAGGGGGTTTTAGTGAGTACAAATCTCACACTACCGGTAAGGTTGCGTCGCTGGTGTCTTTCGAAGATTTCCTCCTCCCTGACTAAAAAAAAAAAAAATAGTGACAGGTTGCTACAAGTCAAAAACATTGCATTTTCCAACCCAAACTCCCGGGTTAACAAAAATATTGGGAGAAAACGGATACCAAATAAGTCGCCATAGCTGCGCATAATTGATCATAATAACCGTACATAAAAAGTGCGATGACCTATATAGCTCTTAGTAGTTAAATATAGGGACTTTATAAAAAAAGAAAAAATTCAAATTAGGTGATCACAAAGATGATTCTTTTGCTAAACTAAATAAAGGTGAAAATGAGAGGAATGTTGAATCCTTAAATAAATAAAATGATTGAAACTAATAATGGGGTGCTGGACCCGTTCTGGGAATAAAAGGCTAAACATAAGGCGATACGACAAGGATAAGAGATAAGCGGTGGGACATAAGGTGATACCTCGATGAGGTAATGCAGATCATGGTTTCGTATGGTACCATACCGTTGGTAACCAGGACTCAACCCAACCATGATCCAATAATATAACAATTTTGTTGTAGTATGGTTTGAGCTATTGGTTATAGGCAACGATACACGTGCTCATAACCGTAAGCTCATAACCATTAGTATATAATTATAGTCGTCGATTATGAAAAGTTTTCAATATATGATCTCTGGTTCTTCAGAGAGTAATTACTAAATCAATCCTAACCCGTGACTAACTACATCTAGTCTAGTCGCATCGTAATATAACAATTGGTAGCACCACTAGGTTTTTAGTTTTACAGACTCCACTGATTATAAACTTCTGTTGTCGTTTAATAGCATAGCTTGGTTATCCTAGTGTATGACTGTATTTGGTTTAAGCCCTAGCTCAGACGAAGAAGATAATTATTCAGGCGAAGAAAACGAGATGAGTATGCCGGGTGGACCGTTTGACGATTCTAATCGTCTGTTGCTCATGGAGCTCGTTGAAATGCTTCACGGTAAAGAGAAGGCCGGTCGCGTGTTAGACCCTATGGAGGTCAAGTTTAACGGAAAGCCGTTTAGTACAGGGATGCTTGCCCGCACTCCCATGGCATTGCATGACTTCTTCCAGTATGCAGAACACCAGATGCCACTTAATTGGAATGACAAGTATAAGATGAGTTTTATTGTGAGAAACGTGGCTCAAGATACTTTTAGAAGTTTTTCTTCTTTTTCTGACTCCTTGCCGTCAGATATCTCTTATAGAGCCTTTAAGGCTCAAGTGCTTGCGCACTTTTCTAGAGTTGATATGGTTGACATTTTGGAAAGAACATTGTGGACAATTGCGCAAAAAGGAAAAGCGCTTCTGTCCCACGTTGCTGAGTTTCAAGCGAATGTTGTGTACATTCCAGATTGGTCAGAACGTTCAAAAATTAATCGTTTTATCGATTCCTTGGACCCGCGTTTGCAGAAGCACATTGCAGATGCAGGACGCATTTATGAGAAATTAGATGATGTGATTTCTCATGCACTTAGTATTAATGATCTTACTGAAAGAACCATCCATACTCTGACTATCCCTATGCCGTCTACGTTTTCGCCTATGGATAGAGGTGGTCCGATGCCAATGGAATTGGATGCTTTGCAATCAGTACCAAGTTCTCGGGGAAACTCATATCCTCGCAAGTCTAGTGGTAAGATTGCCGCCCTCTGCAAGAAATTTAATCTCACCCAGGAGGAGGTGAGGCTGTTGCTTATTCTTGGAAATTGTTTCCAGTGTAAAGGACATGGACATCAGAGCATGGACTGCCCTCGCCGTGGTGGTGGTGGGTCTGGTGCTCGTTTGGCTCACCTTATGGATTGCGTCCAAGAGGAGGACCATGCAGTTCCGTTTGAGGATGTTGTTGCTTTCAAGGTTCCTGTTACTATGGGACCTGCTGGGTTTGTTACCAAAGCTCTTATTGATTCTGGGGCGAGTTACAGTTTTGTGAATCCGTCTATTTTGCCTAAGCTCGGTTATGATAGTGCCGATCTTACTAGGATTAGCCCAAGAACAATCAAGACTGCAACTAATCAGTATGATGCGGTAGATAGGTATGTGATTATCCCTGTTACATTTAACCATACTGTTGTGAAGATCCGTTGTTATGTGCACCCGATTGTTTCACCTACTGTTATTGTGGGGCTTCCATTCATTAGAGAATATGCCCATCTTATTGATTTTGCTAATCTTACTGTGGGAGATGTGGGGGTGGACGATTTGGATGAGAAATCCATTGAAAGTATTAGTGCTATGGCTTCTCTTAGCCTGGATCCTGTTGAGATAGACGATCCTAGATTAGAGAAATTGTTGTTTGATTATGCGGATATTTTTGCGGAGAAGCTTGGGATTAATCAAGTTGTTGAGTCTCGGGGGGCAGATAATATCAGGCTTGAACCGATGTCGGAAGAAGTTCCAACGACCCCGTATATTCCGAAGGTTAAGATTGCTCTTTTGCATGAGGTTAGAAATCATATTAGGCGTATGGTCGATTCTAAACTTATTCAACCCTCTAACTCGCCTTATTCTTCACCTTTTCTAGTTGTCAAGAAGAAGACTGGGGAGATTCGTTTGGTTATTGATTTTCGTCAAATCAACCTTTTATTGAAAAGGTTTAATCAGAACCTTCCCAGTTACGATGAATTGATCCAGATCTTTCTGGCCAATAAGGTGTTCTCAACCGTGGATTTAACGGAAGGCTTTCATCAACTTACCCTCGATGAGAATTCTAGTAGATTAACGGCTTTTGAGTTTGAAGGGCTCAAGTACGAGTACTTGAGACTACCCTTCGGACTCACATCAGCCCCTTCACACCTACAATCATACTTAGCCAAGAAAATATCACACCTTTCAACTGCCCGTAATTATATTGATGATGTTCTCTTGGCGTCGCCAAACAGGGAAGAGCATTTGGGTTTGCTCAAGCAGTTTTTTGATGTGTGTCGGGAGAACAAGTTGTTTTTGAAAAGGCTGAAATGCAGTTTTATGAGCTCTAAGGTTCGCTTTCTTGGTTAGGATATGGAGACAGTTTCCAAAAGGTTCGCTTCTTTGAAGCAAGCCTTGTTGGAAACCAAGGTACTAAGTGTTCCACTTTCGACCGATCCCGCTACTGTATTTGTAATTGAGTCTGATGCTTCAGGAATTGCAATTGGGGGGGGGGTATTGAAACAGTTAATCCCTGGGTCCGATGAGCTGCAAATTGTTGGTTATTACCTGCGGAGCCTTTCAATCCACGAAAAGAATTATCCAATTAGAGATAAAGAACTTTTAGCCGTTGTCTACTTATTAGACAAGACGGCCCATTTGATATTTGGTCATAGAATTGTGGTAAAGACTGATCACCAATCCTTGTCTGTGTTGCTTAAAGGAAATAAGGAAGCTGAAAATGACAGGGTTAAAAGATGGATTACTAAACTCGCTGAGTTTGATATTGTGTTAGAATATGTCAAGGGTACAACAAATGAGTTAGCTGATTACCTCTCTCGTTATGTGGGGGCTTTGGAATCGGTAATCCCTGCAGTTAATTTAACTGAAGCAGAAATCAAGGCTTCGATTGAATCGGATGAGTATTTTGCGGAGATTAGTAACAGTTTAAGGTTAATTGAGGACAAGGATAATAAAGCAAGTGATAATGTCAGCGATGTCGCAGAAACGAGAATTGATGAAGAAGATGTTAATGGTGATAGACTCGATGTGAGTCAGGGTATTTTAAAGAATTTTAAATTGATTGATGGTAAATTGTTTGGACGTGTTGAAGTTTTGTAACCCTAGTTACAGTAGTCATTACCAATAATAAATACTATCAAACTATCCTTGTTATTATTCTTATTCTTCTTAACTAACTAACTATTTAAATAACAAAATATAAACTCAAACTATGGGGAGAGGCCCCATATTTATAATAAGACCAATATATATGATTTGTAATCATACATCCATCTAGAACATTCTAGATGATTAATCATATGCACAATGACTAATTATTAGGCTGAGTCATAATCACATGCAGATTATATATTGCTCAGCCATGGTAAATAAACCGTCTTATCCGAGACTCGAACCCGGGATCTATTCAACACATTGATACCCGTGTTAACCGTTGAGCCATCTGTACAAAACCCAATATATGACTTTGGATTGTCAACTTAACAGGACGTACCCATCAATCTCCGTGGCGCCGGGTCGTTGGGGCGCTGCGGGCCCGTAGGTTAATTGAGTATGAGCATGGCAGAATGCATGCCGGGATAACTCAATTATACCTCGGGCTATCTTCTAAGTTTTATGTGCGAAATCTTATGAAGATTGTCACTGCAGTAGTTGGTGGATGTGATACTTGTTTGAGAACAAAAATACGCCAACACCATTCCCATCCTATTATGGCTGTTGATCCTTGTTGAGTTGGCAATCCAAAGTTATGTGGTTAGTCATTGTTCATGGAACCTTCTAGAACTTATGGAACCTTCTAGAACTTATGGAACCTTCTAGAACTCATGGAACCTTCTAGAACCCATTGAGATTAATATAAATATGGGCCATGCCCCCCATAGTCTGAGTTTGTCCTTTATATAATTTAGATAGTTAACAAGTAAAACAAGTATAACAAGGGAATAAATATTATTGAATATTATTGTTATCAATGTCTTTTGTAACTAGAGTTACAAAACTACAACAGGGGTTTTGGCACTATATCTCAAATACTAAGTATTTTCAATGTAGTGACCATCAGAATTCTGGGGGATAATAAAAATAAAAATAATAAAAATCAATAGAATAATTAAGTCCAAGTAAAAAAATAATTCAAATAATCAAATAGACCAAATAATTCAAATAAGTCAAAATAATCAAGTAAACCAAATAAACCAAATAAACCAAATAAACCAAATAATTCAAATAAGTCAAAATAATCAAGTAAACCAAATAAACCAAATAAACCAAATAAACCAAATAAACCAAATAAACCAAATAAACCAAATAAACCAAATGAACCAAATGAACCAAATAAATCAAATAAACCAAATAAATCAAATAAATCAAATAAGAACCAGTACCATGGGTCTGTCTTAAGTGTCACCACACACTTTTTAAGTCCAGACACATATCCTGATTCCATAAATCAATGTACCAACTGAACACTTTAACTGACATTCCATTTCTTTGCCTCAATTATTAGTGAGAGATAATAATGTGAAGCCTTTGTGGAATGTTGTCAAAATCAAACTCAAAATCAAAATCATAATCAAAATCGACAAAATCAAATAGACCAGTGCTATCTATGGTTTTATCTCAGATGGCACCACACATCTTTGATTTCCATAACACAAGCCCATGATTCAAACTAAGAAAAATCAATAAAATAATAATAGTAAATTAATAAAAACCAAGTAAAAAATAAACCAAATACTATTAACTGGGAAACTAGGCACCTATTTTTTTTTTTTTTTTTTTTGTTAATCAACCTCCTTCATTGCCACCACTTCATTCAAATAAGTTATCCACATTTTGAGTTGTTCCCTACTTCTTTGTATTCTTTTTTTTTCCAAGAATATATATTCAGCGATATTCCGCTGACTCTCAATATTGTGCTTTTGACGTGAAGTTGCTAATTCCGGGCAGTGAAGATAGTGGTCTGGGGTTTTTTCCACTTGACAATGCTGGCATAGATTTGGATCCTTTTGGTATTCAGGCTTCATTCTCATCTTTAGCAATTCTCTAATTTCTTTGGTACCCATTGATTCCCAGATGGAATGCATTGCTATTTTGCTGTTCTTAAGTTCAAACTGAAAAGCTGATGTTTTTTCAAGGTAGAATTGAAGCTGCTCCGATCTTTGTCCAGATATACTATGGAGGTGATTGAATAAAGTGTCATTGAGGTGATGTACCATTCTCTGCTCCGATATTTTCTTGCTCTGGTGGTATTTGATTTCCTGTTTTCTCTTGATCAAATAGTATTTGTTACTCCAGGTTTTCTTTTTAGCCAATTTTCTCTTCTGAATTCGAATCTTATGGTTCTTGGTAATGTCTGCTAATGTGGTTTCCCTATAATCATTCTTCCCTGCCATAATAAGCTTGAGAATTGGGTTAGTGAGCGGCAATTTGTGGTTTATTCTATCGGTGTACCAAGAACCCTTTAGATCCAATCTGTTTTGGATTGGTAACATACCAAGTTCTTTATGAATTGCAGTGGTTGAGGTCCTGGAGGATACACCAAGGGTTCTTTTGATGAACTTATTTTGAATGCGTTGGATACCATCGATCAATGTTGGCGATATTTTGGGGAACCAGATTTCCGAGGCGTATTCGATCGCAGGCCGGACGGTCTGTAGACATAAAATCTTTTGGGATTCGATAGGGAATTTTTTGGCAATGTGATGGAGAAGACCAGCCGCTTTGCTGAATGACTTTGTTTTGTTCATGATATGGGTTTTGAAGTTGAGGCGGTCATCAAAGGTAACACCAAGAACTTTGATAGTGGATTGAGGTTGAATGGGATGATTGTTCATTGTGATACTGGTATTGCTGCTCGCAATTTGTCTGGATATTGTCCTTTTCTTATGGTGGGATTCATACACATTCAATAATTGACATTTATTGGCAGCGTCAAACTCAAGACCCAAGGTTTTTGCTCTGGAAATCAATTTGTCAAGACGTTGTTGAACAAGTTGATAATTTTGCAGAATCTCCGTACCTTTTGCGATGATGGTGATATCATCCATGTATCCAGTCACAAGGCAATCAGATAGGAGGGCGTAGTTGGTGTTGCTAATATCCATATCTTGGATAAGGTCAGCCGTGAATAGTACGAATAGGAGAGGGCTTAGAGGGGATCCTTGTGGTATACCACATTGAATTTGATATGTGTTGGTAGTCATGTCCTGATACCGGAGTTGGGTTGATCTATTTTCAAGGTAGCACTTGAGCCAGCGTGTTAGATAATTAGGGATCTTCTGTTTTTCCAACATCTGCAATAATTTTGACGGTAAACACGAATCATATGCCCCCTTAATATCAATTGACAATATTGAGGTCACGGGCTGTTGACATCTGGTTATGAAAGAGCTCATATACATTAGCGAATCAATACATCCTGTGCCATAAGAGCAGAACTGGTTATCTGGTATCAAATGGTGTTGGGTAGACCATTTTTGGAGTCTGCCATGAATGATAGACTCGACAAATTTGGACAAAAGATTGATAAGGGAGATTGGTCTATATGAGGCTGGGTCGTTGAGGTCTTTTTTGTTGGGTTTTTGGATGGGAATGGTGATGGTGTTCTTCCAGGAGGAAGGGAAGAATCCAAATTCCAAAGAGCGATTAATTATTTTCCTGAGTAACTTTGAGAAAGGCTTCACTTGTCCAGCAGCCTTGAGAATATCCACTGTGATACCGTCTGGACCCAGGGCTACATGAGGCTTGATCTTTTCCAATTGGGCTTGGAATTCGGTTGAAGTGACGTGTGGGAAATCTTTCTGTCGAAACGTGCAGTTGGATGATAATGGAGTTGAGGTGGTTTGAGAGTGTGACCGGAAGAATTTGTTGAGGAGGGCTTGGGAGCCTTCGGCAGTGCTTTTTTCCGGCATGATGGATGGAGTGGTGTGATTCTTGGGGTTAGATCTTCGGAGATAGTCCCATAAAGATCTGCCTTTGAGACCCTTATACAAGGTGTCGCAAAGGTATTTGTTCTTGGCCTTACGGCAGACGCCATTATAATGTTTCATTTTCTTTTTGGCATCAGGGTCGTTAGGTTTAGGACATAATGCTCGAATCTCTTTTGTTATCCAGACTTTTTTGCTCTTTGGTTTCTTTGAGGGGTTCAAGATATGATCGGGTGTTGAAGTAATGGCGGAGTTGAGTAATAGTTGAGTCAAATTCTGAACGGCGGTATCTAGATTGTGAGTGCTGTCTAAATTAAAGTAATCTTTCAAGATTGCTTTGGATAGACTCAGTTCAAGTGTATCTTGGAATAATGTTCGGTCAATCTTGAATCTAATCTTGTTCTGTGACTGAAGATCAAAGGTTATGTTGGGGGATGTCTGGGGAATGGAAACCTGAACCTGGAAAAAGTAATGGTCAGACGTCCCGATTACCGACTTTAGGTGAGTGGAGTGAACTAGCTGGGTTGCTAGAACTCGGTCAATGTTGGTGTTATAGATGGTAGTATGGCCTTTGATTATTGTTTCAGACATGAAGTTCTGTTGGATAAACATCTTAGTTTGTCGGTTGTCAGCAAGTGGTTCGTGGATATTGAAGTCCCCGGCTATGATATGATGTTCGTGGACCTTGAAGCTATGGAAATCGATTCCACGTTGGGCATGATTATAAATTGAGCTGACATGCCATTCGTCATGTTTGCTGGTAACTTTAATGGTAGTAGAGAACTTATCCTGGTGGATCACTTGGACAATGTGGCTTTGGAGAATATCTTTATGTACTAGCATGGCTGTATAAGAATAGTTATCCAGGGTCACTAGAGCTGGAAGTTCCCGTTTTCTATTGTTTTTTGTGGTTTTTGAGTTTTTGCCTGAGGCATTTTTTTCCTGGGATTTCTGACTTTTCTGATTTTTTTGGGGATTTTCTGGTTCTTTTGAGGATTTTTTTTGGGGATTTTCTGGGGAAGTATCTTCTGGCTTTAGTGACGCAATGGAATAGCCTTGAGGAATTGATATTGTTCGTTTAATTGGAAGCTCTTGTAGGCATAAAAAGTTCATTTTCTGGAGAGCACCGAGTTCCTGAAGATGATCGAGAGCGTCATACTTTTTGTTGAGGTTGTATGACGCTATGTTAGAATTCTACAGGTCTACAAAGTACTTTAATATATAAAGACGAAACAAACGCACTCACGTATAATGACAAACACTTTAGATAATAAAGTTAAATATAAGGACAGTAGTAAGGACAGTAGTAAGGACAAACAGCACGACACCTAACAACCTTAAACCAATAATGGCTGTAAATATAATCTTGATAGCAACGACTATAATATTTATTAGTAGAGATCTAATGATCTGGTTCCTAGTATATGACCTACAGACCCCTTGATTGTAGGATCTCGGAAAAGTGTCACCAGAGCGCACTTTCACCAGAAGCGGTAATTATTGTACATAGGTGTCCGGCGTTTTTCTTGTCGGAAAAACATTGCTCCACCATAGTGCACAAAATCACATAAAGTACCCTTAAGTTAAGTGATAGACAAAATCAAACTATTGGAGCTTGCACTGTACTTAGAGCTACATTTCAACACGCTATGGTATAATTCGTTGCAGGTATGTCTATGGAAATAGAAGAATCAGCCTCCCTGATCATTCATCAGGCACTCCTGACGACTCTGCAGGAGTGGAGGCTTCTGTATTGCCAGGGTGTCCTGGCTTGGGTGGTGCTGCTTTGTAATTCGATGTGGTACTTCTAGAGGCTTTTTGTGAAGAGCTTTTGTTAGCAACAATTTGGTACTTGTTGACTTGACAAAAATTCATCTTCAAACCTCCGTTGTTTTGAAGTGTTTCCCAGTCTTCCTTATTGACTGTTACCATTATGGAGCATTGACCTCCTTGTCTTTCTTTAACCTTATGCCAATTTCTAATAGATGGAGGGAATTGGCATTTGATATTATTCTCTTGTTCTATCATCTGTTGTATTTCCTGTCTTGAGAAAGTGGTCAAGAGTCTGTTGTGGCTTACAGCCCAAAGATTGACCTGATGGTATAGGATTCTAATGAAAGGATCCGAATTTACCACTTTGTATGAAGAGGAAAATTCACTGTTCTTCAAAAAATCTTTCGAACTTGATTGGAATCTAATTTTCGATGAAATTGTGGTGCCAAGGTTTATGGCATCAGGACACAAGCTCTTGATATTGTTGAGGTGTTGTGCCATATTTGAGTTGGAGAAAGCCTCTCCATTCTTTTGGACCACCACATATTGTGTTGGCGAGGGTCTTGTGGTACCTTTGAGGGATTTTGGAGCTATCTTCTTATTAAGCTTCGGTAAAGTGAATGGCTTCTTTGCCTCAGCTGAGGCTATAGCCCCCAAAAGTTTGATTTCCAATTTCTTTAGTTCCTTTGGAGTAACTAAATTCTGATCCACTATAGAGTTGACTTTGGTGTCTGTGGTACTGGATTTATTTATCTCTCAATCCCTTAATTTCTTTCTTGATTACGTTGATGTTGAAGAAATTCTTATCAACTGTATCTTTCAAACCTTGAAAAGATTTTTTTGTGGTCTTGTCTGATATCATTTCATTGCCAATATTTATCAACTGATCTATATTTTTATCATGGGACTTAATTTTCTTGGAATGACTCTTCACTGTCGTTTCCAAGCTGTTGGATTCTTTTTTAAGCCTAGATATATATGAAGTGATTAATTTGAAGTCTTGGTTTGTGACCTTTGTTTCAGATGTAGTTTCATTTTCATTCGCTTTGATTGCATCCAAGTTGTTTGAAACGTTGACTGAAAGGTCCTTTAGCCTTAAACCCAAAGTGTCTGATTCCTTTTTGATATCAGTAATCTGTGATTTGATTGATTTAATATCTTGGGTGGTGTCATTCATAGTTGATGAATTTTTATGTTCATTCACTTTCATTGTCACCATGGATTCTTTAACTTCATCAGATAGTTTCTCAATTCTAATTGCGTGGTTCAAAGTATCTTGGTGTCTAAAGTCATTTTCAGTCTTAATGTTTTTTATGATCAAGCCATTTTTTTCAAGATTGGTTGAAAATTCGTTGATCTTGGATTGGAATTCTGAGTTGATCATCTCCACTTGGTTGGTTTTCTCAGCCAATTTTGTAGCTTGTAGTTCAAGAGAGGTCATTTTAGCAGACATTTCAGAGTTTGCGGAAACCATTGTGGTATGTTTGTTATCCATATCCTTGGTGTTATTCATCATGGATTCGTTCAATTCATTGACTTTAGTCATCACCTCTTCATTTCTTGTTTCAAGATCATCCTTCATTAACTTCATTTTATCATTTTGGTCCTTTACATACTTCTCCGTAGATTTGGATATCCTGCTGTCAAACTTTGGTTCCAAGTTTTCGAAAACCATCGGGGTCAATTTCGAGACCATGAAGGCAAGGTCGAGTTCATTTTTCATCTCTTGATCTTCTGTCTCACTAAAATCTGCATGATCAAGGTTTGTCGGACGCATGTCTTTTGATGATAAATCTGATTGTACTTTGGTAAAAGACTCTTTCATTTTCCCTAAGTCTGTTTCAATATTAACAATCTTGTTATCTAATTCCTGAATAGCAATATCTGGAGTGGTGAATCCACTATCGCTTAAAGGAATAGAAATACTCGAGTCAATGGTCTGTTTAATTTCATTGCATTCGGCTGCGCATTTAGCGTCAACGTTGGCGATCTTCTCATGTATTGTCTGCATTATGCTTGCATTATCCGCAGCTGTTTTGTTAGAGTTCATCATGTCAGTCTCTAACATTTCGATTTTCAGCTTGGTAGAAGCATGTTGCAAATTTATGGCTTGGAAGGCATTAGCACAGTCTTTTCTCAATTTAAGTATTTCTGTATTATTCTGTTGGTTTATGCCGCTGTCACATGGGCCGCTTGAAAAATTTTCAATTGGAGAAGAGGAAATGACAGGGGTTAAGAAAGAGTCTAATCTGGCGCTAAGTGACACCACTAAGGTCTCTAATTGGGAAAATTTGGCTTGCAATTCGCTAAAGTCACTGTCTTTTTCCTCCTTCTTCTTGAAACGATCATCTAAAACGATTGCAAACTTATCAAATTGGCTAAAAGTCTTATCTGGCTTTCTGAGATGAGGGAAAACATGTTCTTCCAAATACTTGAACGCTCCGCTATTTTGGGTTGCCTTATGTGGTGCAGAAGGTAGATCCCACTCAAGAGAGCTTCGGAAGTCTTCGATATGTCTTTCTTTATCGTTAACGTCGTCACTCATGGTCTGGATTTTAAATATAGTTTTTTTTTTTTTTTTTTTAAAGACAAAATTCAATATATTAATTAATTATATAACTATATATCTCATAAACTACTTAATGTAGTTTGAAAATTAAAGTGTTAAGGGAAAACCATTAATGGTGAAAAACCCTATTATTGAGAAAAAATGTTTTTATGCGTTTTTAAGGTTTTTAATTGTTGTTTTTTTTTTGATTTTATTTTTTTTTTTGATTTTATTTTCTTGTTTTTCCCCACCTATTTTTTCTTCTCCGCTTAAAAGATATTGCTTTCAAGCAAGAAGATCATTGAATCAACGGCCATATGACAATTGAAATGCCTTTTGGATTTCAATCTTGATAATTTTCGTTGGAAACCTAGATATCTATCGATCGTTCTGGTTTCGTTCATGTTTGTGGCAGGGGTAATGATTGTTTGCCAGGTTAATGGGATATTCAAGTCAATTTTTTTCCAAAGTTTCTGGGCCAATGGACATTCAATAAGATGGTGCTTCATGATTTCAAATTGGATTTCCTTTGGGGCATATTGGGGTTCATCATATCTGGTTAATTTTTTGCTGCAATAGTCACAATGATTATTTACGTAATTGTGATTTTCAATGCCCAAATGAAAGATGTGAATATTTTGATATTTCCCCGGGAAATGTTGGTTGAATTTTTTGAGGTTATGCCAAAAGTTATCAACTTGTTTCTGATTCACCCCAGTAATGTCCATGAGTGTTTTTGACATCTTGTTCACATCTTGTTTTTCCCGTTGTTTTTTACTTCCTTTAGTATGGTCAAAATCCTTAATTCTAATTGGAATGTGTTGTTGATATTTTTCAGGAATCCCTTTTTCAATTGAATTTTTCAAATCTTCAATTCCAATCTTCATTGGCTTCAACCTGATTGTACGTTTCTTTATACCAAGAACTTTTCTGAAATCCCAGTACGCTGTCCTTTCAGCATCTGAGAATGTGCTGCTATTCATAACTTCCAAGGAAATTGAATCATTGGTATTCTCAATGTCATCCGCTAGTTCAAGTAATACCACCCACCAATAATGAGTTTTGATATAATCTTCCTTTGGTGATTTTGTTGGTGATGTTTTTTGAATGATGTTGTTGATACTTGATTGAATTTTGAAACGTAATATCTGGTTATATTTAGTGTGACTATCCAAAAACAAATCCTGGAAAATTTTAGCTCTTCGGTGTTGGAGTTGAGACTTTAAATCAATCATTGAGAAACCGCCTTTGTTGTTGTGTGTCTTGAGTGTGTCCAAAGAAATAGGTGTATCTTGCTTGACCAATAATTTAATCGATGTGTCAATTTGATTCAACTGATTGGGTAACAAAGGTTGGTGTAGTTCTTTGTAATAGAACTTGGATGCAATATATGTGTTGAATGCTTCTATTTTTGATTGAATCAGCAAGCTGGTCATGTTTGATAACTTGTACTTGATATAGAGGTCACGCTGCAATGTTTCCGGCCAAAATATCACTGATGGCCCAATAGTTATCCCCAAATATGTCAATTGAAAGTTTTCATCAGCAATCTCAAATGGGAATGGTGTCAAAAATGGATAAGTATCAGTTGGTATGATTAGTTGGGATTTCTTTTCATTGAGTTTGCTGCCACTGAATTTTTCAAATAGTCTAATACATTTCATTGTTTTGGAATAATCTCTTTTATCTTTGAGGAAAACTGTGATATCATCAGCAAAAGCAAGATAATGTTGACTGCTATATGCTTCAGGTATCAAATCTCCTTGGTAACTATGGCCTCTGGTATTCTGTTTGATAGATCGTAGTAAAGGTTCTACTGCTAATGCAAATAATGAAGGGGAAAACGGATTACCTTGGAGGGTACCATTTTTTAAATTGAATAATGGGCCGGTCATGTTGTTGATGTATAAGGATCCCGTTGTCTGCTTGAGGATGTTGATGATTAACTTGGCTAATTTTTTTCCAAAATTTAAATGGGACAATAGTTGTTCCATATATTCGTGAGATATCCTATCGAACGCTTTCTCCAAATCCACAATTAGTATCAGCTTTTGTGGATTTGGTATTATATGCGTTTTATCTTTTGGATGAATTAGACTATCTAACATTTCTCTGAAAATGGTGATGTTGGAGAACGATGACCGGCCTGGAATAAAACCAGCTTGATCTTCCCCTATGATATCAGGCAAGTGCTTCAACAACCTATTATTAATTATTGTGGATAATAATCGAAGATTAGTGTTGATAAGGGCTATCGGCCTATAGTTTCCAATGTTTTCTTTTGACTTTCCAGGCTTTGGTATGATGTTAAAGAGTATAGTTCGGTAGTGGAATGGTAAATTTCCTTCAGTTAGAATGTGGTTAAATTCTTGAAGAAGGATGTGTTTGATTTGGGGAAATAATTCCTTATAAAATTTGTATGGGATTCCATCTATGCCCGGTGTGGACTTCAAATTTGCCGAATCAATTGCCAGTTTGAGTTCTTCCATTGTTATGGAGGAATCCATTTTTCTCTTCTCTTCAGGAGATATTCCTTGGGTTGGAATCACGTCCTGAAGATATTTATGTATTTTTTTTGTGTCCTTTGTTCCTCTGGTTCCATCAAACAAGTCCATATAATATTCAGTTGCTATTTTCATTATCTCTTCATGAGATTGAACTAGTGTCCCTTCTACATCTTTTAGCTGTTTTATTGGGCGTTGTTCTTGATATTGGTGGAAAACTTGGTTAATATGTTGATAATATTCCGTCACTTTATCAAGTTCAGGCACTTTCACTTTTTTCAACATGTGTTTGAGTTTTTCTGCTTTGCATTTAATATCAATTATTAATTCATCGGTTCCTTGGATATCTTCATTTATAGATTGGTGCCTGAGAACATTAATGATTCTATCGGTTAATCTATATCTCTTCATATTATAGTAAGCCTTGGATGAAGTTAAAGTCAACTCCACTGTAACTGAATCATGTGTGGATCTTTTCCCAAAATGATTTGTTTGTGTCATATTCCATTTGTTTTCTTTGTTTTTAAGAAGCTCCCAGTGATATAGAACCTATCCAATCTCCGGCTTTTCCCTAATTCTGATGCTTTATTAGTGAATGTTTTCTTGATGTTATGTTTGATTGAATTGAATGAGTCCTTCAAGTTCAACAAAGTAATGAGATTAGTTAAGGATTCAGCAACTGAGTCTTCACGGCTTCTATAATTTAGGGAGTCCGAACGATCAATAAAATTATTAAAATCACCAGCTAACATGATGTTGATTGTCTTTCCTGGGAATCTAGTTTGAAGATTCTGATGTTGGGCAAGTAAACTGAGTTTGAGCTGATCATGGATCTGATTTTGCTTTTGGTATTGATTTGGATTATACAAGTTTATAATCCAGAGTGCTTGGTTATTTTCTAATTCAATTAAGACATCCGTGATGTGTTTTTGGAGTTCATGTTGGACAGTAATACCTGCTAATTTGGATCCTAACACTGGAATAGAATCATCAACAATTATTGCTGTTCTGGAACAGGTTGAATTATAGTATATGACTTTGTTATCGAACTGAAACGAAAAGTCTTCTGATAGATTTAGTTCTTGGAGCAAAGACACATTGGATTTTTGGGTGAAACTTATTACCAACTGGTCGCTGATACGACTCCGTTGTATATTTTGAGTATTGATTTTAATAATCATTATGTTTATTCATTGGAATTTTGATTTGTCTGTTTGTTTCTGGTTGCATCAGCTTCCAGAGTTGACAAATCATCATTGGTTGGTGTTAATTCTGTTTTCTCATGTACTGGAATTTCATCACCCAGTAGCATTTCATCCTGCTCATATTCTTCTGAATCCTCATATTCGTCTTTTGCATCATAGATGTATTCTCCATCATTTTCATACTCCTCATCATATTCTTCGTCATTATCATTATCAGGTTCTGCACTTGATTCAGACAGGGTTGGCTCTTTAGAGCCAGTTTGTGCCAGTTTTGATGTCACTGATGGGTGTGGGTCTTTAATGACTAACTTAATAGATTTTGGTACAAATGGTTTTGGTGCTGAAGGCTTGGTGGTGTTAATTTTGGTCAAAATTGGGGTAGAGATTGGGGTAGATTTTGGGGTAGATTTTGGGGTAGATTTTGGAGTAGAAGCTGGGGTAGAAGTTGGGTTGGACAAGGTTTGATTAGATTTTGGGGTAATTGGATGGGATCTAAACACATTCAACTTAATTCCTGGTTTGGCTGACTCTTGCTTGGTTTCAGCTGGTTTCTCCCTTTGAAGGATTTTCTTTGGTTTGACGGATGCCTTCTTTTTGGAGGCCTTTCTAACTTGATTAACCGGAGGAGGGGTGATTTGATGCTTTCTGTTGATAGCTGGTGTGGTAGTTTGAATATTTTCATAATCATCATCTCTTTCTTTGGATATTAATCCCAATTGGTGGAATGGATTCTTCCATAAATTGCTCAGTTCATTTTGTGGTGGTTTTGACTGTCTGGATCTAGATGAACCATGAACCATGGTGAACTCGGTAGAAGGAACTTCAATCACTGGTGGTTGATTTTGCTTCTGTTTGGGGTTCTCATGACGATCATCTGTAACATTTTTCTTTGGCCGCTTAAAGTAACAGTCTTTAGCTACATGGCTAGGCTTTTTGCAAATCGCGCAAGATGCTTGCTTGCAATTGTATCTGGTGTGTTCTCTTGAACCACAATTGATACAGTGTAAGCATTTAGTAATAACTTTAGAAACAATGTTGTCTTGGTGAATAACCGGGATTTGTTTTCCTGGTTCCATTTCCAAGTAACCATAAATGTAACGATTTTTAAGCTCCTCGTTAGGTCTTTTAGTCATGTCACTTTTAATCACTGAGAATGATGTTGGTTCAATTTGGGCTAGGTCAAGCGCTTGCTTGATGGTAGCATCGACAAAATAGTCGGGGGTTGTTTCCAAGGCTGTTATCTCAATCAATTGGATTTCTTTATCATTCTTATTGATATTGATGCGTGGCTTGTAAGTGGATTGTTCAATGTCAACACTTAAATGGCTAGTGACAAAATCAATAAATGCATTACGTAACTTTTCATTCTTAGTTTGTAATTGACCTTTCAATATTGGGATAAGTGAGGATTTGAGACAAATAGTTTCATTTGAAATAAACAAGTAGTTTTGAGCTTCAATTAAAGCTTTCTTGATGAAGTTGATATCATCATTATCATTCAAATCAGTTTCAATGTTGGTTAATTTAACATCGATTAATTTTTGGAAGGCATCCTTTATTGTACTCAAATGATCATCAAGCTCATACTTCCGGTAGAGCTCAGGTGGGATAATAAATGACATCATGATTTTTTGTTTATCTTGATGGCTCATAATAAATTTAATGTAATCCTCCTCTGCAATATTAGATTGTTTCAATCTTGAGAATTCATTAATTAAATGGGAATTTGTATAAAATTTGAAAAACTTTTCAATGGTGTAGATTTTGACAAATTCTTGATATTTCTCTTCAACATTTTCCACTTTTTGTGTGTCAAATCCGAAAAGTGATCCCCTCATGCCCTTTTCCTTAATGGCATATTCAAGGACATCTTGGTGTTCGAACTTGATTGATTTGAGATATTTAGCCCATTTAAAAACTCTTTCGAATTTGGCTAAAACATTTTGAAAAGTGGAGGTGGTATTCATAATCAGGGTCCCCTGTTGGGATGCGCCTTTAGAGCCCGAGGCGATTTGGGCGTAGGATCTGCTGAAAGCAGCAACTGGGGCTGGGTTAGTTTTTTTTGGGGTTTTTTGGTTTTCAGAGTTTTTTTGGGTTTTGTTGTTTTCAATTTTTTTTTGGTTTTCAGAGTTTTCAGTAACAAAATCAATAGAAACAGAAGGTTGTGAATCTCCTTGAGATTCAATGGTGGCTTGATTTGACATATGCATGTCGACGCTAGTGTCACCTGCACTGTCAAGATTGCGATCGCAATCAACTGGAGAAACATTAATTTCCGGGGCTGGGCGGTGGGCAATATCAACATCAGAATCAGCATTAGAGGCCTCATTTATGGTATTAGATGGGGTTGCAAAGGTTTCAGCAGTACTTAAAAAAGTATTGTCATCTTCCTCAGTGATTTCTTCGTCTGAATGTGGTTCATTTCCGTGTTTGTTTACATTGTTTTGATCGGTTGCGTTGGGATTTGCATGATCTAAGTCAACGATAATATCAGAAGAAACCAGGGTTTCTTGAGAAGGTGGATCATTTGTTGGATCAGTGGAGTAGTTGGAAGGCTTTGGAATTCTTTTGGTATTATTAATACTCATTATAATTGAGTTTTTTTTTTTTTTTCATTTTTTTTTTTTCCAATAATTTCGATTTATATTAAATCTCATAAGTATATAATTATATAAACTTGTTCTTGGTTTTGAGGAGGAAAATCTTCAAAAGACGAAGAATTTCAATTTTTTTAAATTAATATTCAACAGTGTGAGATTTCTACTCACTAAAAACCCCCTTTAAGATATTGACTATTTTTATTTTTATTTTTAATATTATTTTTATTTTATTTTTATTTTGTTTTATGGTTATTTTAATTTTTTAGTAGACCGCTGTAATAAGATATAATAATGTTTTCATTGATTGATTAGTCCAATCTGCATTATTTGACCTTCGTACCCTATTATATTTTTCAATGTAATAAGCGAAGCGATCCAATTTTATCATAGTTTGTTTCTGATGTTGATGCAATATGATGTTATCCCATGTTTGAGATATTCCCATTTTTAATATTTTCCATAAGTTTCTTGATACTGTGCAATTTATGTAGTAATGGGTGATGTAGGCTTCCTTGATATGGTCAGGATCCCTGGGGTTGGTGTTCCAATTTTCTGGAGGAAAATTACAAACATGGCAACGGGAATTTGTTGATTTGAACAATGTGAGCCCCAACATCATGAGGTCTTTTCATTTTTTTTTTTTTTTTCCAATAATTTCGATTTATATTAAATCTCATAAGTATATAATTATATAAACTTGTTCTTGGTTTTGAGGAGGAAAATCTTCAAAAGACGAAGAATTTCAATTTTTTTAAATTAATATTCAACAGTGTGAGATTTCTACTCACTAAAAACCCCCTTTAAGATATTGACTATTTTTATTTTTATTTTTAATATTATTTTTATTTTTATTTTTATTTTGTTTTATGGTTATTTTAATTTTTTAGTAGACCGCTGTAATAAGATATAATAATGTTTTCATTGATTGATTTGTCCAATCTGCATTATTTGACCTTCGTACCCTATTATATTTTTCAATGTAATAAGCGAAGCGATCCAATTTTATCATAGTTTGTTTCTGATGTTGATGCAATATGATGTTATCCCATGTTTGAGATATTCCCATTTTTAATATTTTCCATAAGTTTCTTGATACTGTGCAATTTATGTAGTAATGGGTGATGTAGGCTTCCTTGATATGGTCAGGATCCCTGGGGTTGGTGTTCCAATTTTCTGGAGGAAAATTACAAACATGGCAACGGGAATTTGTTGATTTGAACAATGTGAGCCCCAACATCATGAGGTGGAGGTTCTCCATTGAACCCGGTACCCACCTTTTGATCTGGTTAATCTGTTTCCAAAATTTTCTTTGTTGTGGCTCCAGGGGGTATGTGATTTTGGTCAATGTTGTTGATGCTTTGGAGACGTCTCGTTTGAGTTGTTCCTGTTTGCTGCCGTTCTTAAAATCAAAAGTGAACATTTTTTGATGGTGGGCCTTGTATTTCTCTGGTACTGGTTTTGCTAAATTGTCCTGGATATCTTCAATCTTCAATCTTCAATCTTCTGCATCTGTGATACCTTGTTTTTCCCTGGTTCTCTAGATCAAATAAAATCGACCATGATTTGAGGTATTTTTTCTCTTCTAGTGAGAAAATGTTGCTTTTGACAATGTCAGAAAGGGTAATTTTCTTGGTGGAGCTGCCAGGATATGAGAGTTGGTAGCCAAGTAACGGAAAGTACCATATATGTGTTTGGATGGAGTTTCTGTCAATCATACTTCCAATTCTTTGAAAGTGAGATTCTGGATGGAGTTGAGATTTTTGGTATTGATCAAGTAGAGATTCCACTTGGATTTGGGTGTTAATGGCGTATTGGATTTTATATCTCAAGATTTGGTGATATAAATATTTTTCCAGGGATGTTAGTAGTTGGTATATGACGTGTGCGTACCGATATAGGAAGTGGTTTTTGAGATCGAGCATTCCATATCCTCCCATCTGGGTGGAAGTTTTGAGGGTGGAAAGGGATAGGCTGCCAATCCTGCGACAAAGGTGTTGAAATGATTCCTCAATCTTAGTGGTGGTAGAGTTAGAAAGGGGCTGATGCATTGCACGATATAAGAGTTTAGGGATAATGTAAGTATTGTACCCCAATACCTTTTCCGCTAAGCTGAGATGGTGCATTTGTGTGAGATAATATTTGTATTTGATGTTTTTCAATACCTGATCTTGATGTAGTGGTGTGTTTAGTGGAATACCCAAGTACACTATTGAGGGAGTGGAGGTAAAGACAGGGACCTGTTCATAGGGTAGTTTTGTCAAGGGTCCAAAGGTGCGATGATATTCGGCTGTATGGTATAGCTTGGATTTATCGGTGCTAAGGGTACTGCCTGAATATTTTTCAAAGTCCTTGATGTATTGGAGGGTGGTGAATAATTCAGTGTCATCTTTTACAAATATGGTGACATCATCAGCAAATGCTGTGACCTTTATCAGGATATCGGGGTTCATGGGATTCTGGATGGCAAAGTCTTTACCCAGTGGTTGCATGGAAATGGTCAATTCATTCCGGACTTCTAATTTTATGCCATGATTTTTTGTTTGAATATTTTCTAATAAAGGTTGTATGGCCAAGAGAAAGATACTGGGGCTTATTGGATTGCCCTGTAAGGTGCCCGAGGCTAACTTAAATAGCGGACCATGAAAGTTGTTGATCATTATGGAAGCAGTTGCTGATTTCAAGATGTTTATTAGTAATCGGCGAAAATTTGTACCAAGGTTTAGAATTTGGAAGAGGTGGTCTAGGTATGCATGCGAGATACTATCAAAAGCCTTTTGAAAGTCAGCCACAAGGATTTTGGAGGTGCGCAGCAATTGAAAAAGGTTGGAGTCTGGTCTCATTGAGTGGAAGACTTCTTTGAAAGCAGCAATTTGCTCGAAGGACGTACGTCCTGGGACGAAACCAGTTTGTTCGGAACCCACAAGCTGAGGGATGAATTTGAGTAATCGGTTGTTTAACACTATAGCGAGGATGCGCATATTAGTGTTAATTAATGAGATTGGCCTATAATTGGGTAAAAACTCTTTATTTTTCCTGGGTTTGAGGATTAATGTAATCAAAACCAGACTATAGTCAATAGGGATTGACCCAGCGGAAAGGATAGTGTTGAATTCTTGGAGGAGGATATGCTTAATGTTTTCCCAGGCTTCCTTATAGAATGTATAAGGGATTCCATCAGGACCAGGCTCACTCTTTGAGTTTGCCTGCCATATTGCGTCCTTGATCTCCAGTTCGATAATTGGGTTATCTAACTGTATAGCTTCGTGGGCCATTAGTTTCCTGGAAGAGATCGTCGTTAGGAGGTATTGGCGAATGGCATTCGGATCATGGTAGTCTTTAGCCGAAAAAATGTCCTTGTAATAGGACGTGGCATGGGCCAATAAATCTTGAATATCGGTGAGTTTCCTATCTCCAGCAATGACAAAAGCATCAATTGGATTTGTGTTTGGGTTCTGTTTAAAAACAGAGTTCAATCTTTCATAAGGGTCAGGTAAAATAGATGGGTCACTGCGTTGGAGAGAGTTCAATGCCGTTTTTGTTAGTGGTGCTAACAGTCGGATCTCTGCAATCAAATGGGATATGGATGGCAATTGTGATAACTTCTTGGAGTTAGCAATAAATGGTATTAGTTGGTTGTGCAATTTGAAACGCTTTGGTCCTAGTTGCACTAAATTAAAGGAGAGGGCAAATTTGATGCTAATTTCGTCATGTGTGGAAATAGTACCAAGGGTATTTGTCTGGCTAAGAGCAGTATTCTCCAACAAACCCTCAGAAATATAAAATCGATCTAAGCGACGATTTTTACCGTTTGAGGCTCGGTTAGTGGAAGGGAGACCTTTGGACAGCAGGAGGTAGAAAGCGTCTTTGAGATTGAAGCATTCAATGAAATCGTTTAGTTTTTTTAGATGTTTCAGAATTTTTTTATTTTTTTTTGATTTTGGAATTTCTAAGATATTGTTGAAATCTCCTCCAACCACTATTTCGATGTGTGAGTTTGGGTATTTGATAGCCAAATGGCCCAACAACTCACCGAGTAGCTGGTGCAACTGGGAATGAATAGTCAATTGGGCTTTTTGTTGTCCAGTTGGGTTGTATAGGTTTATCAATAATAATAGAGTTTTGCCATCATTCCAAGATATTACTAGATCAGTAAGGTATCCGGTTAGATGTGACTCAAGTTTATCGGAAATGAAATTTTTTAGTATTACCGTGCCCATGGAGGGGATATTTCTCAATAGTATAGCCGCTCGGGGGTAAGGGGAATTATTTACATGAAAGGAATGTTGATGGAAGTTTCGGATCAAAGCCTCACAGTCTTTCGGAAGTTCTTGAAAGAAAAGGATGTGCTGTTTGTTGTATTTGGAGAGGTGATGTTGGGAGGTGAAATGATATCTCTGAATATTTTGAGATATTAGATTGAAGGATTTCTTATGGGTAGTCATGATTAATTGGATTCGTTTATGCTGATATCTGATATCAGCTCATCATCGTCATTATCATCATCATCATTCGGATTATCCAGGGAGTCAATTTCAATGTGATCACTCTGGTGATCATCTGGTTCATAATCTGAGTCATCATCGTCATTGCTTGAATAGTGTTCATCGAGGAAAGCCAGTAAATTTACCGGTTCTCCATCATGTTTGTCGGCTTTCAGGTTTCCCTTAGTCAGCCGTTCCAGGTCTTGGTTGCTCTGGTGAACAGTTGTATTTTGAGATGTCCTCCGGGTCTTAGAACTCAGGTTATGAGAACTCTTATTAGGAGTGGAGGAGGGTTCCTTGGCTGGAGTTTTTGGCACGAGAATTGGGGAGGTGTCATGTTGAGAATAGATGGTGTTGGATTTTGTGGTTGAAGGGGATGAGACTGGGGATAATGGTTTTGGGGATGAATGTCTTGGTTGGGTAGGATTGGAACTGGTAAATGATGGGGATGTATTTGTGGATGATTTTTGGGGTTTCTCAGTCTTTTGAGATGGCTGGTTGGTGTTGTTCCCTTCAGCTTCCACGCCGGGTTCCGTAATATCCAATTCCGAAGTATCTCCAGCTAAGACATTGAATGGGTTTTGCCCAACCTGCTTATCTGGAACTTGTCTTTGGGAACGGTCCTTTCTGTTTGGTTGTAGTTTTGAGTCTCTGTTCAAAATGGTTCTCTTCTTTCCAGTAACAACTTTGAAGGAGCTATTTGCTTCATGTGCAACATTTTGATTCAGGGATTCTTTTTGTGGGGTGATCTTGGTTTTCTTAGAATGACGTTTAATTGGGCATTCTGGTCCAATGTGGCCTGGTTTTTTACAGATGATACAGTTCCGCTCAGGACAAGAGAACTTGGTATGCTTCCTGGAACCACAGCTAGTACAGTGGAAACAATGGGTCAAGAGTTTGATTTTCAAAATCTTGGATGAGATAATTGGTAGTTCTGTATCTTTTTCCAAGTTTATCATACCATAGAATCTATTTCTTTGGAAGGGGTCAGATGTTATGCAAGCTTGCAAATCAACAAAATTAAAGGCATCGTATGGGATCTTATGTTGTTGGAAGTGGGACTCCAATATGTCGTTTAAAGCATCTCTGTTACTAGTTTGGACTTCGATTTCAATAAAATGACGTTCAACATATTCGTCAATCACAATTTTGGGTTTATAAGTTGTGGTTTCAGTGCTTATTTGTAAAAACTCATTGATATGATTGATGAATGATATTTTTCTTTTTTTGAATTTGTCGTCTGGCAGAGGGAAATCAGGGAAAAAACTTCCAGGAATGACAATTTCATTTTCATCAGAGTTGATATAAATGACTTCCTGGGAATGTCTTAAATCATACTCCAATTTTGTTCTTTGATGACGTTCAGTTTCCTCGATGTTCCCAGATTCAAGGAGCTGTTGTTGTTGATTAGCTAGGTCCATCAAAGCGAATTTAATGAGAGCCAATTGGATTTCTGCGGAGCTTCCTTGCATCAATGGTTTTGGGATTTTGAAATGCAAATTACCTTGGTTCAATTTGTAAATTTGTCTGAAGAGCTGTAATTTTTCATTGGTGGTAAGACCTGCAAGACGTTTCATTTCCATGTCAATCTTTGTTCTAGATTGTTGGCTAAAGTACTCAACAATGAACAAAGTATTATGATATTCCATCATTCTGTCTGGATCATCTGGACGGATTTTATACAGTGTAGATTGATAAATATGATCATTATTGTTGTAGCATTCAATGAAGTGCTCCAACACTTCCCTGTAGTAGAACTTGAGGTCCTTGATGAGGAAAGGCCAGTAAAACGCGTTAGCGAATTTTCGGAAAAGAGGGTCATTTTCCCTGTCGATTTCTTTCCTCCCATTAAAGGGGTTGACCGTGGTCGTAGAAGAATTTTCCATTTCTTCTGGGGCAAGAGTAGAAGCGACAACGGAGGCGAAGGAACGGGCGGAGGTGGAACTAATAAAGGCGTTTTGGGTTTTTTGGGTTTTTTGTTTTTTTTCAGATTGGTTTTCAGTGGAGTTTTCTACGTTTTTTTCGGAGTTTATGGAGGATTTTTCATTTTTTTTGGTGTTTTTTTGTTCCAAGTTCGCATCCTCAACTTCTCCATGTTGAGGGGCCGTTGCGTGCTTAGGTGATTGATTACCTAATAATGCAGGATCGATTTGATTAGCAATCGAAGAATAAATTTGGGTTGCGGCGGGCAGATTTGGGTTTTCTACCGCGTTTTCCTCATCCCTTGAATCATTTGAAGAATAATCGCTTCCATAATTGGAACTTTCATCGTCAAAAGATTCATCTTCGTCATTTTCCGGTGGTTTTTCGACGCTGTTTTCATGAATTTCAGCGTTCTTGTTGTCACGACCTTGATGGTCGCCTTGAGAAGACATATCGACATTATCAGCCACGGAGGGGGATGAATCTCTAGTAAAGGACTTTGGGGGATCATTTGTAGGATCAGTTGAGTAATTAATACTTTGTTTCTTATAACTATCAGGACTTGACATGTTGGTTTTTTTTTTTTTTTTTTTCCAATAATTTCGATTTTTTTTCATAGTTTTTTTTTTTTTTTTTTAAAGACAAAATTCAATATATTAATTAATTATATAACTATATATCTCATAAACTACTTAATATAGTTTTTTCATTAACTACATCTAGTCTAGTCGCATCGTAATATAACAAAAATCTATAGGGTGTGTGGCGCAGTTGGTAGCGCGTTCGCTTCGCATGTGATAGGTCTTGGGTTCGATTCCCAACTCATCCATATACTCCAAGAGTTTAAATTTTATCGTCTAAGATCAGTGTTCGAGAGAGATATGAAATGATCCAAATTTTTTTTATTTTACTTCGTTTTCAACTTTATTAAGTTATTGCTTGTATGAATCCAGAATTATCTTAAATCCGATATTCCTAGACTCTATCTGCCGTCACCAACGCTCGGATAGATTTTACCCTACTTCAAGCCCTAATCGCACGAAGTCGACAATAACACCACTTGTATACTACCAGCTTCTGGCAGGTACTATTTAGAATATGTATTTTTATCATTCCTCCCTTTTTTTTTTTCTCCTTTTTGGTGGTGCGAAAATTGGATTTTTAACAGGATAAGTTCCGAGGACAATGTCAAATGCTTCACCCAGCACCAAGTTGTTGCATTGCCATTTATAATGAAAAAACTTAAATAATAATGAGCTTTTTTTTTTTATTTATATACACATATACATACATATACATACAATCTCTATAAATCTTCTTCAATGTCACCAAATTCCCAACAGCCGAGTCTTTTACTCTTGGCCAATAATTCTAGCTCAAGCAAACTGTCATGCTCTTTCTTTAAGGAAGTTTCCCAAGGAATCAATTTTTTATTGACAATAGCCCAACCGTTTTCCACGAGTTCTCTATTGACCGAGTAATTGGCGTTCTTGGTCGCCTTTTCTGGGTCGTACAAAGTAAAAGACATCTCGACCCCTGGTTCAGGAGAGGCTTTGTTAGCTAGGGCAATTATTTTCTTGTTCATGATTAGTTCATCCAAGAAATCTATGGCGTCATCCAAGTAATTAGTTGGTTTTGATGGTGGCAATTTGATCAATGAAAGAGACCCGACGTGACCCTGTGGAGGAAGCTTATCCAAAGAAAACTGAGATGGAAGTTGACGGAATGCACCCGAAGAAACATGGTCAAAATTACCAAAATCAATGTGCATGACCTTGTATTTCTTGGTAAGCTTGTCAAAGTTGAGGATTCTACCTCTGTAGTATTTCCCATTTCTAGAATAAGCAACAGACACCAAGTCGCCTTTTTTAGGAATATGATCCAAGAGTCTTGGGTAAGAAGACACTGAGCCAAGTTTTGATTTGTCATTGGATTTGATTGGCTGGTTCATGTGGAATTCATGGAATTTCTTCATAAATAGAACTAATTGTTCACTTTCAGAGTTGATGATTTGGAAGGACAATAATCCTTCATTGGAAATGTCATTCACTTCAATGTCGTAATACTTCTTGGTGATTTTAGTTTCGGCAATACTCTTGGCCAAAGTATCGACACTTTCCTCGACTTCTCCGGTCCAGTTGTGCCATATACCCAATTTCTGTTTTTGTGCTTCTTCTTGGGCATCCCAAAGTTGATCAGCAAACTTGGTTTGGTCGATAGAATAATCATGGATTTCATAAAACCCTTGGCTCAATAAATTATATTGCAAAGGCGCCTTTTGACCAGGAAGGTACAAATTACCGATGAACCCACCGATTTTGTCAACATTATAAATGTCTATCACCACATCTCTTTGTAAAGTTTTCTTGGTGACATAATCTAAAGCGGCCTTAGATAAACCAGTATCCTTGGAGGCCTTGTTGGTCAAACCACCAAGCACCAAAACCAATTTGACCCCTTCTTTAGGAAGGATCAATCTCAATCTGTGTGGTGCAGAAACGTAATCGACAACAGCATTGATCTTAGATCTGTTAGCAAAAGTGGCCAAGTAAGTTTTAGCACGACCGGCATTTTCACTAGCATCAACAATTTTTTCAGCAGGTGGTAATTTACCATTCATACCAATTTTTTTTTCAGCAGCGGTTTTTTCTAATTCGACTAAGATATCCCAGTTTTGACTTCTGTTATCATCGCCTCTTCTGTGTCTAATAACGCTGGCCCATCCAGCCTTGACAATTTGCTCGGACAAATCGCCACCATCGCTCAAGGTTATGGAAACCAATGGTCTTTCATCATATTGTTCCGACTTTTCACGGACCCCATCGACAGTCAATTTCACATGTTTGCCAATCAACTTCTTTCTGGCGAATTCTTTGGCGAAAGGAACAAATGGCGCTTGGGCAGGATCAGAGTTCTTTGGAGCACGCAATGAAGAGAGTTGACAAGTGTATTCTTGGTCACCATCTTTGGTTCTGACAACAATAGTATCGGCAGATACAATTTTAGAAACCGTAACATCATGAATAGACCCAATAGAATACAAGGTTTGCTTTGCGGAGGTTTGCTTTTTCGCAACATTGTGTGATTTCCAGATACCCTTTTGGGAAACTTTTGATAATCTTTCACTGGCTCTTAATAAAGACATTTCTCTGGCACCGACTATTGATGATTGCCAATCAACTACTTCAGCCAAACCATTTTCTAATACTTTTTCAGCAATGTTGCCAACCGGGTGGATGATCTTCCCGATCAACACACCATTAGCAGACTCTCCCAATACCGACACTTTAACATCTTGCAATAATAATCTTTTTTCAACGAAATATTTTGCTTCGTTACCGAATGGCTCGCTTTCATCGCTATTGGCAGAAGAGGATCTTGGTGATCTGATACCGGCAATCAACACAGGAGCAACAACATGTTTCTGCTTAGAAATCAAAAATCTGATTAATAATCTATCACCACTGATGACCTTCTCAACAATGGCACTGATTGGTTTAGTTTTCGATCCTTCGATCTCGTCGTATATCAACTCGTTGGCGACAGCAGGTTTGTTTTGGTGGCCCCAAGAACCGAGATTATCGTTCTTGGCCTTATTTTCAAGATCTTGCAATGTGAAATAGTAATCTTCATCAAATGGATCATTAGTTTCCTTCACTTTTACAGCCCCTTTGTTCAAAAGATATTCGATCAAGCTATCAAAAATCGGAGTTTTGATATCGCCAAATTCTCTTTTGGATTCCCCAAGGCCTGGCAAAGTGTAAAGGACTTTGAATTTGATAGTTTTTCCCACAAGAAGCTTTCTTAACAACTCCCTGGCCTCAAAAGAATAAGTCTCGTTCAATGACATCTTTGGAGCTTGGACGTACGCCAACGAAAGTTGACGTTCGACCGGGGCAACATTGGAATTGCCACTATTAACAGGCACCAAGATAATTGTATCGGCAGAGAGCACAGATTTGACTCTGGCAGAATAATAAATGGAACCCATAATGAAATAAATGGAAAAAGGAAAAAAGATACTGATGGAAAAAACTGATAGCAAAAGAATGCCATGTTGTGAAAAATTCGCTGACTTTTGGAGTGTGTGAGGTGTGTGTTCAGGGGCACTTAACCGGCATGCTTCTTGTTGTTCTTTGGAAGAATGCTATTTCAGTAAAACATCGGAATATATCGCTCTTATTGTCTAAATTAAACCTTGCTATTGTTAAATAATTATGTCTATGTAAGATCACTGATATATTAAAGAACAGAAATGTTTAGGTAAGAAAGAAAGTGGTAAGAAAAGCAAGAGAATACAAAAACATTAGAATATTAATAAAAGATTAAACAAGAAAGAACGATTAATTGAATTAAGAATAGAAATAATAAGATAACAATAATAATAAAAAGAGCAAGGATGACCGTCTATTAGTTATTAGGGAAACTAACAATAGACCGGGTATTGGAGTCATTATTTCTAGGTCCGGAACCGGTCAACATGTTCCCTCTTCTAATTAATCTAGAGATGAATGTCCGAGAGTCATCACCATCGTCAACATCAATTGGAGTATTAACTCTACGAAGCCACCAATTGGCCACAATCAAACCAACAACAACAGACAACAACATCACCCCAAGAATACCAAACCACCATCCAAGGTTATCAACACCTTGCCCAGGGACTTTAACGTTCATACCAAATAAACTGCCTACCAAGTTCAATGGCACGAGCAAAGTACCCAATACGGTAACTTTGGACAAAATATCCGTGACTTTGTTGTTTGAATTGAAAGACTCGACTTGAAGCTGGGCAAGGTAATTTGTGTAAGATCTAGAGAGAATCTTTTCATAAGACGACAAATTCATATTGAGAGTGATAATGTGATCCTGAATATCCCCCAAGAAAAGAGCAATTTCGCTTCTAGGCTGAATGGTTTCGCCCATATCGGATCGTCCACTGATTGGGGTAGCATCACCAGTTTGCTTTGGTTGGTGCAAAGAAGCGTTAGTCAAGCTATTTCTCTGGATGTCATTCACATTGGATTGCGAATCCGATGGTCCGGCAGCTAATATGGCATTATTGAGGGCCACTAAATTAGAAAAAGTTTTGTTTTCGGTGATGGTACCTTCACCGACATTGCTTGCTGATGGAAGAATATCAATAACGTGCTCGTGACAACGCTTATACAACATTCTTAGGACATCTGCTTTACCAGAAAGTAGTCTCATCAAGGTCATAACTTTTCTTCGGGACTCACCAATTCTGTGCAACATGGTACTGAAATCCACGTCTCTAATAACAAACACCGAAGCTTCAATGGCATCAGTTTCATAATCAATGGCGTTAATGACAGGGAAAAAAGAATCGGTAATATTATCAATCAAAGCATAACAAATCCAATCAGAACTCAACGGAATATATTCCTTCAATTGTCTAATACGTCTTCTGACATTGATACAATGCACCACTGGGGTTGAGTGGAAAGTCAAGATCCCTGATCTGAATACCACCATGTAGAAATTGATCGGTTCCAAAAACTCTTCCGATTCATTATCGGAATCAAAACTGTGGAAAGTGATGAAATAATAGTCTTTAAAGAATTCGACTTTTTCACGGTTTTCAGACATTCTGATATCTTCGGTGGTCAACGGATGAATACCAAAAGATTTGGCCAAGATCTTGATTTCATTATCGCTGGCACAACAGCAGTCAAGCCACCACACAAAGTTTTGGTCTTCGGTGTTGAATAAATCCTTGATTGTTTGGCCAGGTTGCACCAACGATGGCAAATCATGGGCGTGAATAGTACCTTCGCTATCAGAAGTGAACAAAGAAAAGCGATTAGGAATTGCCTCAACAAGTTTATCGGCTTCATCGTCACTGTCATCGCCTTCTATTTTGTTCATATTGTCATCAAAGTCCACAACTTGCGCGGTCTTTTGGGCGTCTTGTTTTGAGGAAACATCGGAAAAGCTTCCAGCAACGTCGTTATTATTACCAATGTGGATATTGGAAGCGCCTCCCAAGTTCACCAATCCAATACCGTTATCCTCAACGTTTTGATGGTGTAACCATTTTGGAATATACTTCATGGCAGCCTTGGATAACTTTTTTTTGCTATTTTTGAGCCTGTGACGACGTTCTTTATTAAAAGCCACATTATTGCCACCCGAAAGACCATCGTGGAAATTATTGTAATCTTCATTATCGTCATCGATTTTACCGTTTTCCCTGAGCAAGCTACGGTTCTCTTCCCTTTGGAAATCAATAAACTGCTGCAACTCATCAAAATCAATACCATGGTGATCTCTATTATTCTCAGGATCCATAGGAAACCACACGTCCTCTTCGGTGTCAGTGGAAGTGTCAGAGTTTTCTGAGTCGACATCAGATGCACTAGGAATTGAGGTGGGAATCGAGGTTCTTGTCAAACGACGGCCAATCGCGTTTTGCATATTGTTTGATGATACACCCTCATCGTTATTATTATTAGTATGACTAGCAATTCTACTAACGTTACCGGCCAAAAGGTTTCGAGAATTCTCATAATCAGCGTCGTGATTACCATCATTAGCAGGGATGTCATTATTGGCGTTGTTGTTGTTAATGTTGTTGTTGTTCTGGCTGGAACCAGTATGTTTATGGCTTGCTTCAGAACTCATGGCTAGGGTTAGTTCAGCTGCCGGTTGCTGTGTTCATGTTCTCTCTATTTTGCCAAGATTTGTGGATAATCTTTGACAAAAAGATAATTGAAAAAACGGATAAACAGTGGTTTTTCAACAAATTTTTTTCCTCAAAAATTCGCTCTTCTATCAGCAGACTATTGCATAATTACGCATATTACCACAGCCGTGCCTCACAACAACCTCTATTGCACTTATTCTATTCTATGTCATAGCTTGTAGATTAAATTACATTCCCCATGGAACCTGCGGTGCTTCCCAGCTGACGGTGGAGAAAATCCCACCAACTGACCTAATTAAGGGTCAAAAAGTCGATCAAGCCTCGCATTGCTAAAGATTGCGGGTGATGGCACCAGCTTCATCATATAATCATGGCGAAGCTGTCTTTGAGTTTTTAACCGTTTTCAGAGAAAACGTGCTTTCTGACGGCAGACACAAATGTGAAAGAAGTAAAAAAAAAAAATAAAACTGCGCAAAATCTTTTCTATTCGATGACATAGACAGTTTCCAATTGCTTTTTTGCTTTGCTTCTTCTCGTCTATTTGCAACGGTCAACGGCTTAGTCAATTTTATCGTATTAGTGACTGATCGATGACAGAAAGCTATTAAAATTCATAACCTCAAGCTATTAGATGAGTTTGCAACTCGGCAATGGATTCTAAATTCAAGAAAACTATATATTAACTAACAGGAACAGGCAAAGTATAAAATATTATGAGCTCTTGTAGAATATGCCTACTCTCACGTTCACCATTTTTTTATTCATTTTATACAAATGGTACTGATATCTTGTATGGTCATTGAGTAAACCGATAATCAATATCTCATCACAGTATGACCAAAAGAATATCTTATATTGTGATACTCGGGTGGATCTTCCACTGGCAACACCACAACTCTAATAAAAAGCAATGTATATGGAAGGGACTAACATAGGGTGACCACATGAGGTTAGTGCACCCAACATCGTGGGTGCTGCCATTTCTGACATTGGTCATAAATCAGAAGGGATATTGGTATTGTTTTTCGAAGTTTGTTGAATATATGCTCTAGGGAACATTTACATGAACTGAAATGCGTGGTCACGAAACATCGGTTACATGCTAATATATATAGCGCACTCATTTTAAAAAAGTGCCATTGAGTTGCTAAGGGTACTATTACAGCTGTCGCAGTTCTGCAAATAGAACCAACGGGAGTAATAATTTCTAAACGTAGTCTCCTCTTTCCTGAATGGTGTATAAAGCTTCTTTATGGAAGGGCAATCCAGAGAAATATTTACAAATATTATACACTGGCTTCGGATACAACATATGTCTTCGTAGGATAAAAACAATCAATAGATATACATTTGGGATTTTCATTCCCAGAGAAATAATTTCATAAAAATAAAAACAAAGGATTAAAACATTATAGGAAACCATGGATGGTCCATCCAGAAAAAAATGAAAAAACAAAAACAAAAACAATACAATTTTCATATATAATAGAAATGAAGGGTTTTTTTTTTAAAAAAAAATTCAATTTTCATCAACAATACCGTAGGCATTATCCTCAAGTTTCAAATAGTTCAATTTTTTAAAAGGGGTTTTTTCCAGTGATGTCTTCTCACAAAACCCACAACCTGAATTAGCGGTTTCCGTCTCACCTTCAGCAGCATCATCACTTTCCCACCAATTATCATTACTGATAATCCCACAGTATTTAGAAGTAACTTCCGTTGTCGAGCACAGCTGCGGATGATCGCTTAAGCTGCCTAATTTGCTTCGATCGTCCAAAAATATTGATGAAGTTGCAGGGTCTTTGCCTATCCATCTGGCCTTCAGCGACCCGTTGCCGGTTTCCCCAACTTGACCTTTTCTATATTCTTCTTTAATCAATGCTTGTTCGTAATATCTCAACGCAGGTCCCTGGATACCACCCTTCCATTGCATATAACCGTCGGCGTATAACTTCATAATTGGGGCTTTCTGTGGCGTGGTTTTCCCGGCATCGTTAGAGATCCATACCGCTTTTTCTCGAAGTGGGAAGACATTTTTGAAAAGATCGCCATTATTTTGATCTTTAGGATGATCGTTACAGATTAATACCGGTTCAGGAACCCCGACGACCCCGGTACTAAGAATCTTCACCAATTTCTTAGACTTCCCGTCATCCAAAATGTTACTGTAGTCCTTGAATTCCAATTCCGGAATGATGCGGAAACCAATGAAGTAGTTCAGGGAGTCTTGGGCACAAGTGAGATGGACTGCATTTTGGCATAACATACACTTCTTCAACACCCCGCTCTTGATATTGCAAATATCACAAAACCTGAACTCATTTTTGAGTAACGCCAACGGCATATTTACCGCTCCTTGTAAACTCTTGGAGTCCTCGAATTTGATCTCGGCACTAAAGATCGAACAAATGATATGCGCCCATTTGAAATTGATAGTTCTTTTCAACGCGTCTGGAAATGCAGTTGGGGCTCCGACAATCGCCGAATCATGGTCGATTTCTTTTGAGTAACATAAGCTACATCCATAATACGTCAGGCAAACTGGGTGGAGGTCGTTCGAGCAGGAGTCACAGCACCATTCTTTGGTGAACATCTTGATATGAGGATTTACTTCAACCCCATAACAACTGGCATGGACGTTTAACCCACAATTGGAACAAATCAAAATTTCATTCAAGTCATCGGCATCACAGGATCGACAAACACAACATGGACGTTTCGTTGGCGAGAATAACCCATTTGCGCTAATGATGTGCTTAATTCCCGGAGAGTCCTTGGAATTCGAAGACTTGGTCTTTGGTGATAAAGGAATGGTGAAATCGTCTTTCGGTTCCGGCAACCAGTTATCAAATTCGTGGGTTTTTTTATCAAAGTTTTCAAAATTATAGGTGTAATGATCGTTATAAATGTAATGATAAACTGGAGCCGATGGAGTAATATCATTATCAGAGTCGCTTTCATTACTATTATCATCATTATTAGTAACCAACTGCCCAGATTTCTTATTGGAATTTTGTGATTGAGGAGCAGTGAAACGAAGCGTTAGATTAGTTACACCACTGCTATCTTCCTTTTTAGCACGCTTTCCCCTTCCAGAAGCTTGATTGGTAGATTGTACCTTTGTCTGAGATGTTGATGTAACCGCATGAGTGGCGGGTTCTTTTTTAGTTTTCGGTTCTCTTTTGACCTTTGGTTCTTTCTTTACTCTAGTTTGCTTGGTTGTAGAAGCCTTGCCAGCAGAGCCAGGGACTGATGATGATGTGACTTGACTGGATACCGAAGGAGATGGAGAACTAGCACTTTTGATATTTCTTGGTTTTTTAATTGGATCATCAGGGGATGGCGACGATGATTTTCGTTTGAAATTACCTCCGTTGGAGATTCTAAACGCCACTTTCGTCTTTTCCTTTTCGTCCAAGATTCTCATGGCATCTTCGGCCAATTCATGCTCCACTTTTCTCTTCCCTACTCCTTTCAATTTCTTGGACACTTCAAACGGGTCTTCCCATTCAACGGCATAAAGACGCCATAATCTAGCACACCTGAAACACAAGGCAATCACGGTTTCTTTAGGATCACTTGGGGCAACCGAATGCCCAGATGCTCTAAACCACTTGGTGGAGCTGGTAATGTTACAGTGCTTGCACTGGTAATGACGACGCTGTCTGACTGAGGCATCGTTATCATAACTTGAATCATCCTCTGGATCAGCAATCGAATCAACAGAATCGCTCTTGTTGGCGTTCTTCTTAATTTTTTTATTTTTACGACCAGGGAAATTATCCCAAATCAAATGGCCCATCGGGGTTTTTTTCCACAAGTAATAATATCTGACAATCATCCCAAATGACTGGGTGCCCACATGACGATGAACCGGCAACAATTCACTACCATACTTTCTTACCCCTTCATCGAATCTTGTGGCTTCCTCCGAGGTGAACGTTGGTTCTTTCAATGATTGACGAGTGAAATCCTTGATGATACTGTAACTTTTCTCGAAATCAAAGTTGGTATCTAACAAAGTCTTGAAAATTGCATCGAGGAAATTTGGAGAATTATGAAACATTTTCAATTCCTTGGCTATTGGACGGCACTTCTTGAACACAAAAGTATCGATTTGATTTTCGAGTTTCAATTCTTTGGCCGGTTGTTTCCACATGAGGGTAGAAGATGACCCATCATCGAGGCCTCGTTCGATATAGCCCGCTGGTCTGGGTTTCACCCACGGAGGCAATTCTTTGGTAGGGGTACCTTTATACTCGTTTGGCACTTCCAATTTCTTTCCTGCAGCAGCGGGAGTATCTTCAACGCTCTTGCTCTGTTTGCGTTTGGTTTTGTAGTGTCTTTTCTTGGCAACTACCTCCGATTCGTCTGGATCATAGTACACTTCGGGATGTCCGTACCATTCATCGACGTTGGCTTGTTGCTTGGTTCCCAAACGCGAGGATGCTCGTGGATATGGCCGATCTTCGACATCAAGGACATCCTCTAACCTTGCATGCATCCCTAAATAACGATACGGCCATTCTTCTTTAGCTCTTCTCTCTTCCAAAGTCAATCCACTATCATGCTCAAGAAACTCCAATGCGAGCGTTTCAAAACTCGGCTGGAGCGGCGGAGGACTGGTGCTTGTTGTCACATTGTTTTTATTATACTGGTCTATGGAGATGGCAGTGGTCGAGATGGATTCTAGTGAGCTGGCATCACTTCTATCATACTTCTTTTTGAGACTTAAATTATTAGCACGAACTTTCCGCATTTCATCATCCGCCTGCTTCGAGCATTTCGCACAGCTCCAACTGTACCCTCGTGATGGTTTCTTAAGCAACGGAGGAGTTAAACAAAGCATATGGTAGTAGTCCTTGCACTTAGCACATTCCACGGAATCGGTCATCGAGCACCATTGATTACATTTCACGCAATTTTTGGGAGTCACCAACAAGTCATCGCCTCGCCCGGCCTCGACAAACACATAAGCAAAACGTTTCACTAACGCTTTCTGGTAATTGCTGGGTAAATTGATCAAATTCTTAGTAGGTAAAATGTCGTAATACTTAATCATGTACCGATCAAACAACTTCTCGTACCAGAAATGCGACGGTTTGTCTCTGTAGCTATTAAGATCGTCGATTTCGTCCTTGAACTTCACCGTAACTTTACCTCGGAAACTCGATACTGGACAAAGATCAGAGTGCATGGTAGCGTACAATAGTCTTGAGTCGGTCAGGTGTCGCAAGATATCCCTTGGACGGTAGTACCAATTGACCTTTATCATATAGTTATCCACGGCATCCAAATTGGCATTCGATTTGAGGTTTCTCTTCTTTGCAAATCCCATAACCCTGGCAATATAATAAGGTTCGCCAGCGGGTTCAGAGATCATATAAATGTGGTCGTTTTTGGTGATGGTGGTGGTGCCGTCTGCTAATTGGAGCACCGATTTGGCATCATCGAGAAAATTTGCTCCCGAAATATTCATCAACACGGGGAATTTCTGTGATCCATCAGATGAAGGAGCAGGCTGCCAATTGTTGGGAATTTCTGACCGGAAAAACGTCGCTGATTGGAGTTTGGTCGTCGCCGCCTTCAGCAGGTCGAGGAGGGAAATATTACTACTGCCTGACGAAGGAAGATCGACATCATTAGCATTGGCTTCCATTGTAATCACAGGTTCACTAACCATCAGCGATGAAGTATTGGAATTTTGTACAGCAGCCTGGTAATCTGCCACAGCGTTGATAGGGAGTTCATCTTCAACGGAGTTTATTGATTCATTGTAAGAACTTATCTTTTGCACCGCTCTTCTCTTGGGACGAGGGGTTGACATTGCTGTGTGGCTGATAATGCTTTACTTAAGACAATAAGCAACACGATAGAAGTGCTGATTTGTTTTGGTTTATTTCGATGGTTCTTGTGCTTCCTTATTCGCCCCAAAAAATGCTTCTGAAAAACACAACGGCAATGGAAACTTCCAAAAAAAATAAAAAAATAAAAATAAAACAACAACAACAACAAATGACAAAATGGGTTGAAACAACAGCAGTAACAACAGAAAAAAAAAACTAAAGCAACGAGAATATTCAATAAGTATAGCAACAAGTAGCAGCTAATCTATAGGGAAAATAAGCCAATAAAGGAATAAAATCTAAATTACAATAATCCAGCGATGCTCAGCCAAAAAAAAAAGTGCGAAAAAAAAAGAGGGGCACATAACGGTACATGCCACCAATTTGCTTCTCCAAGCAATTGAGAGAGATAATACGGCGACCTAAACAGATAATAATGGTAATAATAGTAGTAATAATAATAGTAATATGTAAAAGAAATAATAATAGTAATATGTAAAAGAAATAATAATTGTAATAATAATAAAATTTCAAAGAAAAAAATAATAATAAAAATATATCACCAAAAATCAACGTCTTTGCTTCTTTTTACCATGGTAATACCCACTGTCATCTTTCTCTGACTTTCTCTTTTCTCTAAACCTAGTATGCTTCTTCATCTTTCTCTTAGCAGCAGCTTCTGGGTTGATTACCTTCATCTGCGATCTCCTGACCTTTCTCTCGACTCTTCTGTTTGTCACAAGAACCCTAACCTTCGCCATCATTTTAGTGTATTCAGACATTCCTAACTTGGTCTCGACAATCTTCAAACATTCGTTGGCAAGCTCAGATAGCATCATCGCATCTTCATCATTGATATCAGGTTCTTCATCGGTGTAATTAAACAATGCCAATGCCATGGCTTGGCCCACGGTTTCCATCCTCAACTTATCTGCCAGTATCACTTGAACAATCATCGCTGCCAATTTGATCGCCGATTTTTTCGATTGAACAAACTGCCCACTGTTATAATCATTCTTAATAATACCACTAGCTTTGTGAACAAGCCATTCCACAGGATATTTATACACTTCATCGTCCTTCTTCTTGATGTATTTGGTATCGTTTTTCTCCCAGCACATCATGATATGAACAATGTTTTTCACCACTTGGGTTCCAAGTTCCTCGGTGATCTTTGGGGCACCAAGCTGACGAATCGACCTATGGGCAATGATTTGAATGTCTTGATCAGTTAAAAATTTCGCCTTAGGCAAGTTAGAAACCATAACCCCAGCCAAACGTGATGCACTCAATCTGACCCATGAGTGTGGGTACAACAAAAGTGAAATCACAAACTTCCAGTACTTCTCATACTTGGTTTCTGTCAATGCGGAAGTTTTAACCACCGACACCACCTTGTTGAACACTCCCAAAGACGCATAAATCAATTCCCATTCATCACCGTCATTATCATCATCATCGCCATCTTCATCAACTGCCAAAATATCGGCCAAACGGGTCAAGAACAAACTATCCAATTCATTATTGTTATTCAAACCCAAAGCAGAAATATAAAGCTTATAGATTTGTAACCCACAACGTAATAACAAGTTGTTGGAAGTCTGTTTCATCCAGGAAATCAAATACAACTCAATATTCTGGCAATTGGAACCGCCCAATTTGGTCATCAACGCTATCAAAATGTTGGTCGCGCTTTCACGACACTTGAGCGAGTCATCGGTAACCGACACATTACTGAGACCAACAAAGAATGAGCCAGAAATCTTCTGCACTAATTCCAAAGTGGCCTTCAAGATCACCGAGTTGATTAATTCTAATACTGATAATCTCCCTGATTCCGCAGGATAACTCAAATTACCAAGTAAGAATTGGAATTCTTTCTCAAGTTTACCTTTCCCTTGGTCGTATTCCATCAAGAATTGGAAATAGGTACTTCTTGCCATATTTCTAATCTCCCTGGTATGGTTAGTCACCATAATCTTTGAAACTTTTTCCATGATATCGTACACTTCAGGAACCATAACGTGTTGCGCTAATACTGCTTTCAAGAAATTGAACGCTAACCCTTGACGACTTGGATCTTCTAAATCTGGCGACAACTTGATCAAGATATAAACAATAGCGGAGGTTTTCAAATCAATATCATCATTCTTGTGGCGCACCACCGACGAAAGATATCTCAAACAAGCTTGGGCTAAATCAGAATTGGTGCTTGGACTATTTTTGAACATTTGCAAAACCCTACGAGTACACACCGTCAATCGTTTTGTGGCGTCTTCATCCAATGGCAACAATAACACAAGGTTCAATACTTTCATTGAGGCAATTAATAACCCTTCATTATCAGAGCGTAAACTCTGTTCCATCAAAGGAATAAACCCATTCAAATTGGCAAATGTCACCAATGATTCATTATGGGCCAAAATCGATCTCAATAATTCCAAAGAGAATTTTCTCAAAGTGTTGGAATATTGAGAAAACTCAAGTTGACTCTTGATCGGTTTGGCATTTAACTTGACCAAAAAGTGATCATCGGATTCCTTTACCACCGTTTGTTTCCGGAGAGCCTTGGTGGTTTCCAATAGTTTATCGGAATCGTTGAAAATTTCATAACACATTGTCAATCCTACCATGGTGTTTGCTTGGGAATTATGGTTCAAACCCAAGGTGAATCTTCTCAATAATTCATCAAGTCTGGTTTGGGTTTTCAAACTGATTTGTTCACCAATCAACAATTTGATAGGTTGTAACATAGAATTAAATTGACTCAAATTAATATAACTTGCCAAAATCTCCGCAGTATCATAACTCTTGTTGTGCTTGACTTCCTTGGTCTTTGAAGAATATCCTTCAGCTTCTTTTTCTTGAGCGGCAGCCCCAAATAAGTCTTCCATGATAATATCCATGATCATTCCTGAACAGTCATCCAATTCACCCATCTCAACCATACCATTCAACATAACTAATAAATAATGCACGGTAAAACTAAGGATATGGATTTGCGGACCACGTCTCAACGCCCCTTTCAATTCCCGAATCACAAACGGCAAATACTTGGTTCCTAAAGTTACAGCAATTTTACCAAGCGATTTTCTCACCGAGTCACGTAATTCTTCAGAACGGGTACGTAAAATCTGCGCCACTTTAGTTAAAACCCCTGGTAATTCAGTGGTTTGTTGTTGTTCTGAAAGACATAAAATCAACGAAACAATGGATTCCGAAATAGAAACCCTGACCACCGCAGTGTCCTCGTCACGAATGCCCAACACTTCATTGAGCTGAGGCAATAAGCTTTTGAGAATGAAATTATCAATTTCATTTTGATCTTTGCACAATCCTTTGATCACCGCTTTATCATGATCCACTTCTTCGGAATCAATCTCCATTACAACATCTCTATTTTTGATGGAAATTTTCAATGCGGTACACGTAGAAACCACCAAATGAACAACATCTCTAAAATAATTGACTTTATTCTTGAGGTAGGAGACAAAACGTTTCATGAGGGCTTTATACTGGTTCCAGTTGATATAACGCACCAAGATCCCAATACTTTCAATGGCATCATTACTCAAGTTTCTGGCATTGCTATTCTCAGTAGTTTCACAATAGACAAACCTCTCAACTATCGGAATTAAGTAATGCGAGATATTGCTTGGGGTGATTTGTGGGGCAAAATTCCCAAGACGACGGACCGCTCTTTGACGTCTATGAATTTGAATATGACCAACATTCAAGAAAAAGTTAGCTTCATCATCATTATCGAATAACAAAACCTTCATATCTGCAAGGTCAGTGTAATACTTCGAATGTTCCACAACGTGAGCTAATAACAACACATATTCTTTTTGGATTCGGTCATTGTCTTTTCTAATACCAACTCTCAAATTAGGCAAAATGACGTCCTTAAGAACATGGTCATAAGGAGCTGCCTGGGTCTCGTCCTTCTTGAGTGAGGTACCGTCAATAAATCTCGATAATGAGTATCTGGCACTGGATCTGATGGAAAATTCTTCATCATTAATAAAGAAGAGACAAGCATGAACTAATGGTAACCATTGAACAGCGTCCAATTGTGAATATTCGACTTCGTTAAGTTTTGCAAAAGCCTCCATCCGTTTTTCGAAATCCGGTTCACCCATACGGGAGGTGTTATTGGCGTTTAATCCACGTAACAAATCACCAACCACCACAAAATGTTCCAAGTGATTGCCAATGGCACAAACAATGTTCACCAAAGCATCACGTAAACCAATATCAGCGTACATCTTGAACGATCTCGCCACAATTTCATAAATGGTCTTGACATCTTCGTACTGAGTGATGTTTAATTTGACCAATAATCCGCAAATGGCAGTCAAAATATCGGTTTTGGTGGCAACGGTCAAACTGAAGTAATTTTCTGAGTTTGATTTATCAAGAGCATTGATCAAAGTATCCACAAGGAGTTTCAATACTTGAGTATCCTTAGAAATCAAATCTCTTTCAATGAATAATAAGATCAAGCGCACCACCTTTGAAACCACTTCTTTAGAAGTTTCTGGACGACTCAAGATCTGTGGTAAAGTAGTTGAACAGCTTGCAATGACCGCATCCCCAACCTTGGCCCATTCATCACTAGTATCATCGGAATTCACAACATTGGTAGCGAAATCGAGGATTTCCATGAGCACCGAGCTTTTACAGTGAGCATTTTCAAATAATTGCAATATGGCAACAGCTGGACTTTGATGGTCTACCACGAGTAATTTATGCAATTCTGTAGATTGGGCACAAGAACAAAGCATCTTCATGATGGCGGATGGGGATTGTAAATTTTCATTAGCAAAGTGTTCAAGACGAGGTTTCACAATTAAATTGTAAATGACCCCAATATACGTATCCCAATCCAAAGTATAATCCACCTTTATAGTATTATCTTCTTCGTCTTCTTCTTCGTCTTCTTCCTCAGTTGTAACATCACCACTGCCAAAAATATTGAACATTCTGCTCAAGTTACGAAGACCCATTTGACGAACTTGTTTACTATATTTCTCAACAATCTTTTCTGGTTGATGATCCACAGCATATTGGGCAGTACCGATGGCATAAATCAAAGGATTCAATGTGCCTTCAAGGGCTCTAGGGAATCTTGCCTTGAGTTCGGTGATAACATCACCAAGCAAATTCATAAACCCAAGCAATTTACGCACCAATCTTTCGGTCACCTTAACTTTACCAAAGACTTCAGTACTGGCGTTGTGTTGGTATTCTTCGAAAATGACCGGGTACTTGAGGTCGTCATAACCCAAACGCAAGAATTGGTCAACATAATTTTCATTAAGAGATCCCAATAATTTCAACACGGCATTCTTTTTACCCTGTTTTGAACCACTACCACTACGAACCTTGGCTTTACCGTACAAGATTCTCAAAATCACTCCAACAACCGTGGATAAATCCTCGGCACGGTTCGAACTGAAAAACGTCACAATTTCATCTTTGAAAGTGGAATCGTCAATAATATTATTCAAATTATCAGTGTACTTTCTAATACCATCGACCTTGAAGGCAAGTACAACTTTGAGAGCAGCCTTTTGGGTCACAGCGCTTTTCGAACATAACAAATTCAAACCGTGGTTATAAACTTCGGAAGATCTATGAATATTTTTGATATTTTTGAACTTCCCAAACAATTCAATCATTAAATTCTTGTCCTTGGTAGTCCAATCAGAGAAGGAATTATCATTGATCTTGGATTCATCATCATTCTCCTGTTCATCATCATCTTCACTGTCAGCATCTTCAGACAAAACAACCGGAACAAGGAATCTTGCCTTCTTTTCCCCAAGCTGAGGAATCTTGAGCAATACTTGCAACGCCTGATATCTCATAAAACTACTGGAATCCTCCTCAGTGCGCTGTTGTTTAGCGTACTCGACAAGATGGCGATCCAAATTACCATAATTACCAAAAGATTCCCGGAATTTTGTATAAGAGTCCGCAAGTCTATAACTCAAAACATTCCAATCATCAAAGATGATTTCATCCGAATACGCAAGCTCCAGTTGATCACTCTTGAAAAACCCATTAGTGACATCGTACTTTTTGAAAATGAAATAATGAATGGTTTCCCAAAGTTCTTCTTCTTCGATGGCAACAAATTGACCAATGATTTCCAAAATCGCGTCCCAGGCAGGCTTGAATCTACTATTCAAATACCCAAGAGACCATTTCACCGCGATTTTCCTATCAGTTGTTGGGGCGGTACTGAGTGCGCTGCCCAATTGACGGGATCTCAATAACAAGTCACGGCCATTTTTAAGGTTGAGCTCAACGTTTTCTAAGCCTTGGACACGGTTAAGCAAGTCCGAAACCGGTTCTCCAGATTTCACCATCAATACACTAATACTACTGAGAGCAGCGGCACGAAGGTCATGGGACGACCCCACTAAACAATTACTCAAGGAGTTGATTAAAAGTGATTTTCTATCGGTGATATATCTTATGGTGGCAGAATTGGATGATTGATCAAGGCCAAGAAGGAAATTATATATACCATCAATAAACGTAGCACTTTTAAGAGCATTGTTATCTTCCATCAACTGGGCCGGTTCAAGAGTGGTATAGGTGATTCCTTCAACAATTGTTTCAATTATCTTAAGACTATCCTTGTCAGATACTTGTTGCTTAGCTAACGAGGTCAAAATGGCCCCACAAATTTCGATGGTGAAACCCGATGAAGAAGCGCTGAAAGTTTTAAGGAAAAGTTCAAGAAATACTTGGTAGTCTTTGAAATTTTTACTGTGCTGCAAAATCAATAATCTCCAATAAATCTCCAAGGTCTGATGATCATCTTTAGATTTCTTATTGGTTAATTCTTGCAAGCCTTTAATAAGATCTTGATAAAATTCTGCAGTGATACTGAGAGAAAGCTTGTTACCACCGCCGGCGCCGCCAGCAAGAATTTCGCTTGGGATTCTGGTGATGAAGCAGGCAATTTCTCTTTCATGGGTTTTCCAGTGTTTGATAATGTAGTCAGAAATAATCTTTGACCCGAAAATCAACGTTTTTTCGCGCTGAATGGAAATTGCCGCCTCGACAAACCCCATAAACCACCGACCATTATCTAAAGTTAACATTGAGTCAAAAATAAAGCGATGAGATTTAGCAAGGACTTCCATTGGGGCATTACGAATAAACAACACGAAAAAGTAACTGACCACCAGGAATGTCGATGGGGTAGAAAATTTTTGATCTTCAAGTTTTTTGATGAGATGGCTCGCAATTGACACAAGGGAGTCCCAAGATGGAGTTTTTCTACCTGATTCTGCAAATAAAAGAGTAGAAAGGATTTGAAAGGCACAAGAAAAGCTTTCAGGGTTGTTGTATGAAGGGTAATTTTCCAAATACCCAATGGTGATTTCGTAAATTGGCACAACATTTTCAGCAGTTCCATGAGCAAGCATCGAAATAACAACATCGCAGTATACATTACACATTACCGGCTCTAAGGCATTGTTCATTAGGAGTTTGAGCACGATATTTAAAGGTTTTGTATGATAAGCATTGGATACATTTTTCACGGACTCTGAGAAAAGAATTACCATGGATTGCTGAAAGGCTGCTTTTTCTTGGTCATTAAGATCATCATCGGCTTGTAATTTTTCTTTAAAGAATTCGACAACTACGGAAATCGCAGCGTCGTTGGATTTTTTAAAAAGAAATGAGATGGCTTCGGCGGCGAATCTTGAAATGTATTGTCGTTTCACGAGAATCAAGCATGGGTAAAACACTTTCAAAGTGATCCGTAACCCATCCTCTTTGGCCAAATCTTTGCTTAGATGCTTGAAAATGAAGGCGATGGCCGTGAAATCCCATTGGATCACATTATCGTTGGACATCAGTTTGTTGGTGGTGGTAGAATTCTCACCAATTGACGAGATGTGAAGCGCCAATTTCGTGAGGCAAACCATGGCTTCTTCATACATGTCCATGAAGTATTCTGCCCCCATATCATGGGTAAAGTTGACCAATAAATCCAAAAGTGGCTCGAGTGAAAGATTGTCATGTTTATCAATGTAGGAAACCAATATCTGGAACACAGTTTTCCGGTGATGAATCAACTGTGCCAAACTGTTGGTGAAGGTATATGTTTCACGACAGTATTCTGTGAAGTTTTTGGAGATATTGAGTTCTTTCCAGTGGTTGATGGATTCATTATAATGGAAAGAATCATCGTCTACTTCATATCGAAGTCTGGAATTTGTGAGGGATCTGGTGCTGCCGGTGATCGAGAGCGTATCAAGGCTTTCTCTGAAAGACTTGTAAGTGAACCGTCTCTGGGACTTGGTTGACTTTGCCGGCTTCCTAGAGTTCTTCATTGTTAATTCCAGAGAGAAAGATGACCTAGAGGATGCCTTCTTTTTGGGGGTTGATGGAAAATTCTTTTGGCGCCAAAATTTTTTTTTTTTTCTGGCGATGATGAGGCACGCGAACATTGCAGCATATCACCGAAAGCGACATAATTATGCATGGTGATCATTTAAGGTGCTTTTAGTAATCGATTATGTAATCTGCTGACATAAAAAATTATTTAATGTGATTACATAATAAATTATGCAAGATGACAACACCGATGACATAATCAGTTACCTTATCAGTAGCACGTGCCTTGGAGATAAAACAAAAACGCCTGTTCCGGAGAATTTTGACAGGATCGTCGTCGAGCATATTATATTAACGAAGAAGTTCGGTAAATTCTTGCAAACCAAAACACTTCTGGGAAGATCTATTATTAGTATCTGATATTCTATTCGAATCGTAATGAATCCCTAGGAAACCCTCAGTTTTTTCTTGGTTTGCTTGAGATATCCACCGTTCTGGTATAGCCACCAACCGGTGTGAGTCACCGGCGAAGCAGAAAATTTTCGGGCAAATCATCAATGAAAAAATTGTCATCTCCTGCAAAAAGAATTTCTTCCGCTTCTCCACGATTACTCATTTTTCAAAGGGTTTACATATATAAATATATTCTGCCTGGTTCCTGGATATTCCTGCATCTTCTTTAAATCATATTCCAATTTTTAAACAGTTATCCGCCTATAATGCTCAGAACCGCGATTTGTCGAAACTCTAAAACCGCCTTAAGAAAGGCCGCTACCACGTCGAACGTTATCAGCAGAGCCACCACTGTTGGTCTTAGGAAAACCACTGGTCTACGTCACAACTCAACTAAAACCGTTCGTGAAGAACCTTCTCCAGCATTTAACCAAACCAGTGCCGAAGAAGCCAGCAAGAGCCTCAAAAAATATGCCAATAAAGATATGGATGACTCGTTTGTCGGGCTTACCGGTGGGGAAATCTTCCACGAAATGATGTTGCGCCACAAAGTTGACACAGTGTTTGGTTATCCTGGTGGGGCCATTTTGCCAGTCTACGATGCAATCTTTGAATCGAAACATTTTGAATTCGTGTTGCCTCGTCATGAACAAGGTGCGGGCCATATGGCTGAAGGGTACGCCAGAGCCACCGGGAAACCTGGGGTGGTGTTGGTCACCAGTGGTCCAGGGGCCACCAACGTCATTACTCCAATGGCCGATGCTCTTGCCGATGGGGTACCGTTGGTGGTGTTTTCTGGTCAAGTGCCGACCTCTGCTATCGGTACCGACGCTTTCCAAGAAGCCGATGTCGTGGGGATCTCACGTTCCTGTACCAAATGGAATGTCATGGTGAAAAACGTTGCCGAACTTCCTCGTAGAATCAACGAGGCCTTTGAAATCGCCACTTCTGGTAGACCAGGTCCAGTGTTGGTGGATTTGCCAAAGGATGTCACCGCGTCAGTGTTGAAACAATCAATTCCAACTGCCACCACTTTACCATCGCAAACCCTTGCCAATATCACAAAACAATTTTTCGCGCAGTCCATCGACGAAAGTATTCAAGAAGCTTCGGATTTGCTCAATGTCGCCAAGAAGCCAGTGCTCTACGTTGGGGCGGGGATCTTGAATCATCCTGAAGGATCAAAGATCCTCAAAGAACTTAGTGAAAAGGCCCAAATTCCTGTCACCACCACCATCCAGGCTCTTGGGAGTTATGACCAAAATGACCACAAATCCCTTGATATGTTGGGGATGCATGGTTCTGGTTTTGCTAACCTCGCAATCCAAAATGCCGATCTTATCATTGCGTTGGGTGCCCGTTTTGACGACCGTGTCACCGGTGCCCTTCCGAAATTTGCTCCAAATGCCAAATTGGCGGCCCAACAAGGTCGTGGGGGTATTATTCATTTTGAAATCTCTCCAAAAAACATCAACAAGGTTGTCGAAGCTACCGTGGCCGTGGAAGGTGATGTCACTGACAACGTCAAGAAATTGCTTCCATTAGTCAACAAAGTGGACGAAGCTTCCCGCGCTAGCTGGTTCAAACAAATTGAAAACTGGAAGAAGCAGTATCCTTATGATTACCAAAAAGAAGTTCCAGGATCAAAAATCAAACCACAAACCTTGATTCAACGTCTTAGTGACCATTGCAGTAAACTTTCCAAAGACGTTGTTGTCACCACTGGTGTGGGTCAGCATCAAATGTGGGCCGCCCAACATTTTAATTGGACTAAGCCTCGTACTTTCATTACCTCTGGTGGTCTTGGGACCATGGGGTACGGTCTTCCTGCGGCAATTGGGGCTCAAGTTGGGAGACCCGATGCTGTGGTGATTGATATCGATGGGGATGCTTCATTCAACATGACTTTAACCGAGCTTAGTACCGCTGTGCAGTTTGGGATTCCTGTCAAAGTGTTATTGTTGAATAATGAAGAACAAGGTATGGTTACCCAATGGCAGTCGTTATTCTACGAACATCGTTACGCACACACCCATCAATCTAATCCAAATTTCATCAAGCTTGCCGAAGCCATGAACCTTAAAGCAATTAAATTGACCAAACAGGAGGATGTTGATGCCAAACTTGATGAATTCTTAAATTATAATGAAGGACCGGTTTTATTGGAAGTTGAAGTGCAAGGTAAAGTCCCAGTGTTGCCAATGGTTCCAGCTGGTAAGGGTCTTGATGAATTTATTTCTTTTGATGCTGAATTTGAAAAGCAGCAGAATGAATTGAGAAAAGAGCGTACCAATGGGAAGTACTGAGGAGATATTTGGAAAAAAAAAAAAAAAAATACAAAAAAAATGTGAATGAGATTTGGAAGGGGGGAAGAATGAAGGAAATATGATAGGGGAGAATCATCAAAAGTTCATCTACAAGAACAGCTTTATTTGATTACTATCGCTCCCTGTTTTCCTTATTATGATTACTATTTGTTGAATTATTTGTCATGATTGTTTTTTATTTATTTGTCATTAACTTTTTTTTTTTTTTTTTTTTATGATTTGCCCAATTCTCTTGTAAAGCACAGTTTTAGCTCTTTTTGTTTGTTTGTTTGATCTACTTAGACTATGAAAGAAGATTATTGATTAATGTATTTTAGTGATAATTGTAGTCATTATGGGTGTGCTCTTAGCAACTCCATAATTGCAATTTTTCTTCTTTTTTTGGTGCGAAAAAGCTGGAAGGTTTCTTTAATGGGATGATTGATAGATGACATAGATATATCAACCGCTAATCAATACTGGTAGTTAATAGACATTGATAGATACGAATAATTGGCAGACATATACCAATATGAGCTCATCTAGCGACAATACCACCTCACACAAGAAAGGAGACAACGATGAAAGCCGAAGAAACCGCCGTAACGCGTTGAAAGAGTTCTACAAGCTCAAGAAGGAAGCGGCCACCGAAGAACCGGAAATCACTGTGAAGTCCCAAGATGACATGGACAGTATTTTGAAGAACGCCAGTTTGAAAGACCTTATTGCCTTAGAAAACAAAGTACACTACCAGATCAACAGCAACAAGTCGCTTATCAAGAACATCATCTACAACAACTATTTCGAACTCATCAAGATCAATGGCTATTTAAACGATATGGTTATCAAAGACAGCACTCCTTCATTTCCCCAGAATGATGAACAGCCAGAAGACGAAGATGATGACGATTTGGTGGCCACCACCACCACCATCGCCACTGCCGCTGGCCAGAAGAAAGAATTGAAACAATTGGGGGCTCTTATAGATGACAATGAACTGGATAATATGACCTCAACAACCACCGGCGCCCAGAATAACTCCAATCACATCCTTGACGAGATCTTCACCCTCCAACGACAATTGGCAAAGATTGTGGATGACACCCGTCTGACCGCCGTCGATTATGTAATCTCTGGTGAAAGTGTTACGTAATACCCCGCACTGGTGATTACGTAACAGTAATGAAGGTGATTGATTGTGATGGGGTTTTCACCATTGCTCTACTTCACGTGCGATTGGGCAGTAGTGGGTGTTTGACACAACTGATATCATATATAAACTGGTGGTAATGTCACAAATTTGATCTGGTATTTTTATTATTTGTTAAGGTTGTTTTATATTTTATTCATTAATTTTCTTTTTTGTTGATTTTTATTCTTATTTTCCTGTCTTTCAATAATGGTTGCTTCTCACTTCGACACCCTTCAAGTGCACGCTGGTCAAGAACCTGAAGGCCCATCTAGAGCAAGAGCCGTCCCTATTTATGCCACTTCGTCTTATGTTTTTGAAAACTCCCAACATGGTGCTCAATTGTTCGGGCTTGAAAAAGAAGGGTTCATCTACTCTCGTATCATGAACCCAACCCAAGACGTTTTTGAAAAACGTATTGCCGCCCTTGAAGGTGGTGCTGCTGCCCTTGCCACTGCTTCGGGTCAAGCTGCCCAACTCATTGCCATCAATGGTTTGGCCCATACTGGGGATAACTTTATCACCACCACTTTTCTTTACGGGGGTACTCACAACCAATTCAAAGTGGCTTTCAAACGGTTTGGTATCGAAGCTCGTTTTGTCAATGGTGACAAGCCAGAAGATTTTGCCGCACAAATTGATGACAGGACTAAGGCGATTTATTTGGAATCGATCGGTAACCCAAAGTACAATATTCCTGACTTTGAGAAAATCGTTGCCGTTGCTCACGACCACGGAATTCCGGTGATTGTTGATAACACTTTTGGTGCTGGTGGGTTTCTCGTGAGACCATTCGACCACGGGGCCGACATTGTGGTGCACTCTGCCACCAAATGGATCAATGGTCATGGTACTGCGATTGCTGGGGTGGTTATTGATAGTGGTAAGTTTCCTTGGGCCAAATACCCAAAGAAGTTCCCGCAATTTTCTGAACCAAGTGAGGGGTACCATGGTTTGATTCTCAATGAAGCATTTGGCAATTTGGCATTTATCGGCCACGCTCGTACCGAATTATTGCGTGACTTGGGCCCTGCGTTATCTCCATTTTCTGCGTTCTTGTTGCTCAATGGGTTGGAAACCTTGTCACTTAGAGTAGAAAGATCCGCCAGTAACACTCTCAAATTGGCCCAACATCTTGAAAAATCCCCATATGTCAGTTGGGTGTCGTATCCTGGGTTAAAGTCTCACCCATACCACGACAATGCAAACAAGTACTTAAATGGTAATGGTTATGGTTGTGTGTTGTCTTTTGGGGTGAAACAGACCTCTGGTGATGCTACTGCCTCGACATTTGAAAAATCAGGGGTCAGAGTGGTTGACGGGTTGAAGGTTGCTTCGAATTTGGCGAACGTTGGTGACTCTAAGACTTTGGTGATTGCTCCGTATTACACCACCCATCAACAATTGAGCCACGAGGAAAAATTGGCCGCCGGGGTCACTGAAGATTTGATCAGAGTTAGTGTTGGTATTGAATTCATTGATGATATCATTGAGGATTTCGAACAATCTTTCAAGGCTGTTTATGGTAATTAGAGGAGTAATATAGAAAGGTGCTGTGTACTTTTTCAGTGTTAATTTTATTGTTGTCTTGATTTTCTTGATGTTGGCTTTGGCTTGTTACTATTTTTTTTTTTATGTTAATATGTTCTATGAATTTTACGTGATGGTTGATAATATTGAATCATTCATAATAGTTGTAGATTGCTTTTGGTGTTTCATTATAAATTTGCGATTTATGAACAACACATTGCAAAATCCTAATAATCTTGTTGGAATTTATCATTTTGACCTCAATTCAAGTAAAAGTAGTTGCAGAAATTCTAGGGGTATCGAGAAAGTTTTGTTAGTGGATTTCAAAACTACATGAGTTTTGCCACTTTTTTTTTTAAAAAAAAATTCCTAATGGCATTTTTCTTTTTAAATGTACAGAGGTTTTAGTTGAGGAATAACTGGAGAGTGGAGTTAACAGAAATGTGCGAAAATGAAAAGAAGACACCTACCTCTATACAACCCAGGTTGAATTCTTTAATATTTTTTTTTCCAACCCAAATATTTTCTCACAACATGAAAAAGGAAATTAAAAAAATAAATTATAAAACGCAGATTTTACATTACAAATAAAAGATAATATTTGAGCAAAAATAGAAGCTATTCACCAATACCTTGCACAATCCTTGGAGTCGTTCTTTTTCTTGCTGATTCTGGTGATAATCAAGCCGTGCAGTGCAAACTTCTTGTGCGGAATGAGTGCGTGCTGAAGGAAGGCTCTTGCTGCACAATGAATGCCCCACTGGAAGAATGCGGGCTGAGGGAGGTGTGAGTTATTCAGGGAATATAGTTTTAGTGTCCAATACTCTTTTATTTATGTTTCCCTCAAATCATCCCATCTTTCCTTATTGTGTTTCTCAATCTTTCTTCCTTTTTTTTTTTTTGACAGCTCTTCTCAATCATTCTTTCGCTGCGTCTCAACTTATTCCAGTTTATTCACAACAGGAACTCATCACTATCACGCATATTTGGTTACATATAGCACGACTCAGTCATTTTTAAAGATCAATCGATATTTGGTTTCACAAGGGGGAAGAAAAAAAAACCCACTCAATCGCCATGAAATCCTTAATATCATTACTCTTTCTAAGTCTTGTGACATCCATCATTTATGCCAGTCCGACGAAATTCGACTTGATTAATGGGAATTCTCTAGAGAAGGTATTGTTAAAACAGAAATCATCAGCACAACCGGTGCCATCACCACCGATTCCTCCAAAAGATGTCCATAGTGATTATGGACCACCGCCAAAATGGACACAATTGGAGAGAGCCGCCCCGTATTTAATGTTGGCAAGTGCTTGTCAAAGTGCAGCTTCTTCTCTTAATTTCTCTAAATCAAATTCTGGAAAAGGTAATACTTCTGGAAGAAAGAACGTATATCAGAGTTCTCTTAGTAATAATGGCTATAATTCCACCAACAATAGCACGAGACATCCTGGATTAAATAATTCTAGCGCAGCAACTAATGGGTCTGATAGTGGACATGGCATTACCAATCTCAGTTGTGGTTATGCTCCATATTCTGGTACTCTTGCGATCTGTTTACATCGAATGGCCAGCAGTTATGAGGAAATTGAAAAAGCCATGCCATCGGTTGCAAAATTCTGTCCAAACATGACCCTTGATCAACTATCCCAGATTTATGACAATGCCAGCAAATATGCCATTTATGAATTCCAAATACCAAATAATCAAAGTGTGGCATTACCGGTGATTATCAGCTCAGAAACTTATCAAATGAATTATAAGAAAGTTTCCGCGGTCCCCATAAATCTCGATCGATCTACCATATATGGGTTGGGGATTCTTTATTATTGGTTTGGGGTGATGATTCTTTCAACAATTATGAGATTCTTGTCTGCTACTGGGGTAATCAACTATTTCAGTGGACCGATATCTAAAAAACTCCAAAGCTCCTTGTTTCTCCCAGGTTTGTTTTTTGAGAACCATTTCCAGATCACCAAATTCTTTGGAATCATTCATGCATATGTCCCCACCAGAGCCGAAAGTGGGGTGATTGCTGGTTATATCATCTTGTACATTGTCTTCATGTCAATTCACTGGGGAGGGTCTACAGCTGTATTGACCAAGCTCATTGCGGACAGGACCGGGGTCATTGCCACGGCCCATTTGCCATTAATTTTCCTCTTTGCAGGAAGAAACAACATCTTGATGCTCCTCACTGGCTTCAATTATTCCACATTCATCCATTTCCATAAATGGACCGGGAGAATGATGTTCTTGAATGCTTTAATTCATGGGGTTTCTTATACCAAGATATACCTTGATCGGGGGACTTATTCTAGGACCATCAAACAAGAATACTTCATTTGGGGGATTGTCGCCACCACTAGTGCTGGAGTTATCATGTTCCAATCATACAATTGGTTCAGAAGGCACTTGTACGAATTTTTCTTGTATACACATATCATGCTCGCGGTGGTGTTCTTGGTTGGTGCTTTCCGTCACATTTACACTTTTGGATGGATGGAATTTGTGGTTACTGCAGTAGCTGTTTGGGCATTTGATAGAATCGTTAGAATTGTCAGGATACTAAATTTCGGAGTCAAAAGAGCCACCATTAAAGTGGTTTCCGAAGATACCTTCAGGCTCACTGTCAAGAGACCTGATGCCTCAAGATGGGCTGCTAGCCCTGGACAATATGCTTTTGTTTATTTTTTCACCCCAAAGACTTTTGGTCAATCCCATCCATTTACCGTCAACGATTCCACTATCAAAGATGGAGAAATTAATCTCTATATCAAATGCAAAAAGGGGGCCACCAAAGCCATCTATGATATGATTTCCCAAAAGCCTGAACAGATCGATGAATCTATTTTGGTGGGGATAGAAGGCCCATATGGTGCATCTGCTCCTAATTACCATTATGATAATATCACTTTGATTGCTGGTGGTAATGGTATTCCTGGGATCTTTGACCATGCGCTTAAGATCTCAAGAAGATATCCAAATGGTCAGAAGAACATTAGAATGGTGTGGGTTGCTAGGGATTTGGCATCCATTAGTTGGTTTCTTCCAGAACTATTGCTATTGAAGCAGGAACCATCGGTTCAAGTGTCGCTTTATCTAACGAGGGAAAACCCGCAGAAAGTTGTTGCTGGTCAACAATTAGCTCACGTTGGTGATTCTGACTCCGATGAGAAGAGTATTGATAAACCAGAAAAGTTACTGACGATTGTTATTGGTTCTGAGGAATGCTTTTTGGCGGCCCAATTGGTGGGGCTCGATGTGGTTTGTGGTAGACCAGATATTCAAAAATTGGTGTGCGATTGGCTCACTAACGATGCTGGGTCGATTTCTATCACTGCTTGTGCATCAAATGCATTGTGCGATTCCTTGAGAAAGAACATTGCGATGTACGTTGAAGATCATGATGGAAGAGTGGATTATCATGAAGAATTGCAAGTTTGGTGATCCTCTTATCCATTGGTATGGTATTTATTTATTTATTTTTCACTTTTTGTACTTTAACTTCTCAATTTCTTTTTAATTCGGCTGTTTATTTTCAGACTCATTTTTTTTTTCTTCACATTCAATTCCCTATTTCAATAGTGTTTTTTGGACTTGGATTTTAGGGCCACCTATTAGATTAAGTAAACACCTCAATCAAAAAAAAAACAAAAACAAATGAAATCATTTGGAGCAAGTTTGCATAAATTAGATTTCAATATCTAAAGATATCTAACAATTAAATCTGTTAGCCAAATTTCGGCATCGGTAATAAATTCTCGACAAATAAACAGAAAATTTTATTAATGATATGACTTATATTTGTAAAAGAAATGACCCACCAATATATTCCCACCCCTAAGAGATCTTTGAGAATGTTATTATTTCCCAACAAAGAGCTTTCATAGACACTTCTTCAATGGTAATTCTAGAAAAAAAAAGCTTTCGCTTTAAATTTTTGCAGTGTAAACACTGATTACAATGATCAGCTAATAAAAGTGGGCTAATTGTTCTATTATTGTAAGCGTTTGACAGTTTCCAAAAGGCAATTTATATTAACAAGACCACGATTTTTTTTTTTTTTTTTTTTGGTTATTTGAGGAGGAGCGGGCCATCAAAGAACCAAGTTCTTATTAATGAACTTAGATAATTTTTGCTATTTCTTGAAAATTATAAGTACCGCTGAGATTTACAGAGAATGTGGAAACCTCGGGAATCTCTACTAAATTATGCAAAACCACAGCTTATTGAAGTTAATGCTTTATATTGTGGGAAAGTGTTGCATGACAGAGTCGTTTCAACATGCATCAGCCATGAAAATCCGATGGAAGGAATAATATGGGAGACACCCACTTCATAGTTGCTGTAGCTGAAGAGGAACCAAACCAAAGTCCCTCCCCCTCATCCCAAAAAAAAAAAAAAAAAGAATAATTCAGGTTTTGTTGTTTGCTGATCCTAGAACTAAGCGAAGGGAATCATATTACTCACAGCAATCAGCTAGCGATCATATCATTTGAGTGTATAATATTGTTAAACAGACAGTAGGTAGCTGATTTCCAATTACTGAATTTTGAAATTCGCTCATGATAAATCATCACCTTTTTTTTTTGAAATCTATATAGCCACTTATTTATTCTCAGTCACCTGTTGTCGCGGAAGCGTTGTCTTGAGATGAGAATCTAGCTTATCAATCATGACGAGGTACGGACTATTATTTGATAGGGACTAATTACTACAGATTACTTCGATATGGACCAAATAAAGTGAACAAATCCCCTCTTTACAGTATAGTTATAGGCAATAATGATTATAAGATAATAAAAATAACAATAACACAGACTTACCAACAGATATGGATAGTTGAAAGATTAGAGATATAATCCCACGTGCAAGCAATATAAGGGTTTGGTAGATATACCCAATTTTTAAATTCGGCGTTACATCAATAGGTATATTCTCAAAGATCATCAAATCATGAAATCGAAGTAGTTATTAGATTTATATATATCACCCAGATGGCGCAGACAGATACTGGCGAGGCAGGTTAGAAATTTTGCAATCTATTTTATTGATCCTAGTTACTGATATTGGTGATTTTCTTTTTCTGCTAATCTATCACTTTCTTCCTACAACCCCAAAGACTTCTTCACATCATTCCTCACAATCTCCTCAAACTTTTTTCTATCATCTCTCCACAACTTGCAGGCATCAATGTTGGCTCCACTTTCGACGTTTGGTTCTGCTAACATGCTGACCACACTCAACAAGATCTTCTCAACGCTTTGTACCGGACTCCATCTTTCTTCGGCCCGTTCGTATTGATTAGGATCTTCTCCTGGAGGGTGTAAGATCGATATGCACACATTACCATCGGCATAGATATTAGGGTGCAAAATTGGAGGATCAAACTTCAACAGTGGTGGAGACAATGGATAATCTTTTGGGAAAGTGAGCACTGCGGAAAATACCCCATTCTCGTATGATGTTCCTGGAGGACCTTCAAGTAGACAATCCCATACAAAAAGGTTGTCTTCGTTGGCAGGCCCAGCAATGATACCTTCTGGTGGGTCTCTCGAGAGCTCTTGGTATTCTTTGAGAAGTCTTCTTTGGGCAGTGCTTCTGGCAGGCATTATTATTTGTGTTTCGATGGATATGGAGGGCCTGCTGTTATCCATGATTGTTGGAGAGCCATCGATTTTTTGGGCGGTGACGAAATCTGAAGTTCTGCTATCCGCACGCTGATTATACACACACTCTCTCTACATATATAAATATATTGCTACATAATCAGATAACATCTAACCCTTTTTATTTATTTATTCATTTATATATCGTAATCATAAAGAAGTTATAAAACTAATAGTCTAACTGTTCAACGGTATTTTCACCTACTGTCATACTCTCTGGATCATCGGTATTGGGGTCATCATCGTCTCGGCTGACCGAAACGTAAATCGTTTTAGATTTTTTGCTGACAGTTTCCATAAGAGATTTATTGGCTTGTCTGATTTCCTCAAGTTGTTGTCGCAATCTATCATTCTTGGAGAGTTTGTTTTTGAATTGCATGATTTCCTCTTCGGAGATCTCCGGAACCTCCATTGCCAACCACGTCCGTTTCTGACGATTCAATCTTGAGTTTTTCCAAACTCCAAGACTATGATACTCAGCAGAGATATCACCCTGGCTCAGTTTCTGTTTCAAGGATTCATTGGTTTCCAAATTCAGTGAGGCGGTGGATAATTGTGGTCTTGAAGAAAATATTTTTGTCAAGTTTCGGTTACCAAACTTGATACCAAACAGATTTTCAAAAGTATTGCTTTTTGATAGTGATAATTTAACGTCTTCTATCAGTTTTTTGAATACTTCAAAGTCTGGGGTGATATTAAAAATTGAAAACTGATGCAATTTCCAAAAGAACCAATGGGCATCATTCTGGGTTGAGCAGGTGCCAACGGTGAAGCCTAATGATTCGCAATGATCGTTGAAAAATTCCTTGATGGCTTTTCTAATCCCCAAGTAATAATCGTAATCTCTTCCCAGAGCTGGGAGAGTGGAATAGATTCCTTTGAATTTGGTCCATTCTACTGGAGCAATCAAAGGAATTCGGGAATTTTCTTCACTTTGCTTCTGTAATTGTTTGATATATTCATTATAACCATTCGTGAGTTTTGTCACCTCGTCAAACCGTTCTTTTTTATACCGTTCGGCCAAGTTGGTCATATATTCGGTGATGATGAGAATCTGGACAAGGGTTTCCAAACGGAACCGCACATCATCAAATTTTTGTTTTCTAAATGTAGCAAACGAGTATAGTGGACCAACGGAATTGAAACGAAGCGGCGAATCGCTGTAATAATCCATTTTTTCTTTGTGGAGTTCTTGGTGGTAAAAATCGTCAACGAATTTAGCATCGCCATTTTCCACAAAGTTTTTCAATTCATCGGCAGAACCTTGCTTATAACTATCTCTGAACCCTGAGTCTCTATCAAATGAGTCGATTATCTCCAGGACAATCGCTCGTTGGTCCTTTAACAAGTAAGCATTCTTCTCACTGTCAATAGGGTCACTTAGCCAATTCTTTAGCTGCCAGAACCTAAAGAAATGGACATCTCCAAATTTTCTTTGTGATTTCAAATCACGAATGAAATCGCGGTTGAATTTGAACTTGTGATCCGAAAACAAGTCATCATTGATGGCAAAAGTACTGAAAATATAAAGATAAACCCTTCCTAAAAATAAACTATCATCTTCAAAAACACTGTCTTTAGGATTCTCCATCCTTTGGATCAACTTCTTTAGCGTTGCAGATAACTCGGCCCCTGGTCTTCTTAAACCAACAATGTACCGATTTCTAACGGTATTGACCAAAGAACGTGTCCCACTTTTTTTCATGTATTCCCCATTGTTGAACGAAAGAAACTTGATCAAATTGGCGTGTCTAGTCTCCAAGACACACCAGAACTTTTTGATAAACCGAATGGTATTTAGCTCGATAACGTTGGAAACCAATATGAATCCCAAATCATTCTGGGCATCATGGTTGTCATTATTCACCAAGTAGTTTGCAAAATCAATGATTACACTGTAAAAATTGAGTTTCAAATTGTCGATTTTTCGCTGCTGACGATCATTATCATCATCCAGGGATTCTTTTTGTTGGTTCGTGGCAGCAGCAGCATTTTCAAACCTCTGTAATGCAGCCGTAAACGCCATTTCAATGTACAATCTTTGGTTGTCGTCTTTTGGCACCACACCGATGAACGCTTCGTAATATGGCTTTAGGAACTCGTCGGCAATGACATTGTCATTCAACGGAAGTTCCACCAGCGACTCAACGATGGTCAATTCTGCCTTATTGACATCTGAGACGTCGTGATATTCTGGAACAGCACTGTAAACGATCCCCCACAACGCCTTCCAGAGTGACTCGGAACAGGTTTTTGTGAGCTGGCCATAGTCGTTCAAAGAGTTCTCCATGGCTATTTGCTTGTTGGTGTTGTTATTGTTATTGTTATTGATCACCCACTACCACTAGGATCAGCAGCAGCAGAAGAAGAAAGAAAAATGCTGCTGCTGCTGGTGTTTGGGTGGTAGTCGTCCCACGGTGCTGGAACATCATCACCAGTACTTTTTGGTTCTCATCGGTCGATCACCAACATCAACAAACAACATCGAAAAACCAGCTATATATAAAGAAATGAGGTTTTGTCACTGGTGGGTGCTTCTCCAGGGAACACTTATAGCTGCCTCAGGGGTATCGGTGCATCTCTTGTTGATGTCGAGAATCCACTCGCAGCTTCCCGAAGATGTCAAGCCGTTCTACAGTTACTTGCAAGCCGGGGCATTCTTTCCTGATAGTTACTACAATTGTTTTGGAGATAAGCTCGACGAGGCAGCAGAAGATGCCCATTGGCCTCCTTTCTTGTTGAGTGCTGCAAAATATCACCACCACCAGCAAGGTAAACCCAAAGTTGACTGGAAAGCTGCCAAAATGGTGCACTTGTCCATGGCCAATTCCCACCACGACGACGACGACAACCGCAAAAAATTCAGAGCATTTCTTTATGGGATATTCAGCCACCAGATTGCCGATGCCACCTGGCACTCAATCAGAATGAATCATGGGCTACTACTGCATTTGGCGGCGTTGGAATTCGATGGCGATGTCGAAGCGGCCCATAGTTTTTTAGACACTGGGGGAGACCTACTAGTACTAAGGAAACTTTCAGCCAACACTGATATATTTTCCAAAGAGCAATCGATTCAAGATTATTTCATGGTACCTTGGAAAGCCCCGATTAAAGAAATGGTGGAGATTTACCATCGGTTGGGTCATTACGATGTCTCAGACTACAACATGAAGTTCTGTCTCAATAGGGGCTTTACCGGACTCTCGCTAGAGATGAAGGGCTATAAACTTAGCTCGCACGCTTATATTGAGCAATCTCCGCATTTATACGATATTCTCGATGACTATTATCTTGGAGGTTTAGAGGAGATAGAGACATCTATTCTTCGATGCATGCCCAATCTCGATGAATGGCTAGACGATGCGAACTCCGAATTGAATAATATGGATCCTTGGGAATTGTGTAGGGCAAAATTGGTGGAACCGCGAACTGCGGCAACATTACAGGATAATCACCAAGTAATTCAGAAGTCGTTGAACGATGATGGGTATTTTGTATCGCCAATGGTCCCGAATGGCAGGTTTGGAAAAGACATTGAGTTGGGGAACTTTCTAGGGGAACAGGTAGGGTTATGTGCTGCAGTGGGGTCGATATACGAAGATCTCGATGGAACAATCTACATTATTCCATTAATGGGATTGCGCGCATTAGAAAATGTCAAAATGACAAAAGTCAACCAATCCATTAAAAAGGTATCCGGCAGTCCAGAAAAATATGGGTATAAAATCAAGAATTTTGTTGTTGAGACGGTTACTGGCGATAATATTGTGATCAGGCATGAGTTGTTAGTAGTGGTTTCTCCTGGTTCAGGAACCGTTGATATTATCAAAGGTTCCAATACTCTCCTTAGATTTAACTTTGGTGGGGAATTTGAACAAATGGGCACGGATTTCGAACTTGCTGATATGAATGGTGATGGGATTGAAGATTTTGTGTTCAGTTCGCCCTTTTCCGGGAAGAATCAAAGAGGATCGGTGGTGGTTTTGGATGGTAAGAAAATTCTTATCAAAGTATTGACAGAAAGCCCTCAATATTTCCAACAAGACTTTGTGAACGTATTTGTGTCGCAAGATTATCCAACTAACAGAATAAACGCTGAGATTGTGGATGTCAGTTACAAGGAGTTCGATCCGATAATCCTCACCATCCCTGACGCTTTAAGATTACTGACCGGGTATGAAAATTTTGGCTCAACGATTTCAGTCAGTGGGGAATACCTTTATGTTGGAGTTACCAGTATCAGCAGAGTACTAGTTTACGATAAGTTAGCGATCACCACATCATCTTCCAAATCGCTACCCAAATTTATTATCCCACATTATGGAGGAGCTCCGTATGAATTTGATGGTAAAGCGATTCCCCGAATCACCTCGCGGTTTTCCGGTCAGTTTGGCTCGAAATTCATGGCGTCTGGAACCTATGATGGAGTAGAATGGATTCTCATTGGTGCCCATAGTGAATCTTACTCTAATTGCAAGAGATGCGGCGGCTTGTATTTGTACACCATTGTTGGAAATCATTGCAAACTTGTCACAAAGGTGATTATGAAGGTTGATAGTTTCCCAGAATACGATTTAAGTTTTTCAAAGTTTGGGATCTCGGGACACCTTGATGCAAACGGTACCACGGTGTACATATCTAGTCCATATTTGAACAACACTGGTGCGATTTGGAAGTTCGATGTTTCCACATTATTGGAAATTTCTACTGCTACTGCTACAGCCACGCCGGACGTGGTGGAATTGGAAGATATTGTGGCCATTGGGGTTTCCGGGAATGGGTATACTGGTTTTGGTAATGCCTTAAAAACTTACTGTGATGTTTATGGCGAGACCCGGTTGATTGTAGGGCTTCCAGATTATGGATATCGAGAGTTGGCCAATGATGCGTGGAAGTTGGTTGGAAGAGTTGGGATTTACACGTTGTAGATTGGGTGATTTTTTATAAATATATATATATATATATATTCGTTGGATGAATGATGTTTTGTTTTGTTTTTTTTTTTTTATTTTTACGCTTATCGTTTTATTTTTTAACTTTTTTGTTCCAAAAATACAGCTTTTATGTTATCTGTTGCTAGTTCTTTTTTTTTTTTGTTGTTGTTGTTTCAACACCTCATTTTTTTGGCAGAACATCTTCTGGAAATGATAAGACAAATCCCGCTTTTTGAAACGCTTACTGTAAAAATGGAATATTAACGCTTGAAAGATATACTAACGTATTTCTCTTGTTGAAGATATTATATATAGTTTCCCTGCTGATCCAAATGATTTTTTTTTTTTTTTTTTCAGCAGGTAAGTTAAGTTTCTCTCTCAGGGAGGTATGCTACTATTGGAGAGGTTGGAGTACATCAAAGCTTTTCATTTGCTTGTCCACATATATATAGTATATATTATTGATAATCACTATCATCTTACTTAGACTCTCCTTAATTTTCATTAGAAGTTCAATATTTACAATGGATTATGTGATCAGGAATGAGCCGTTTTCGTGCGACGCCAATATGTTTTAAATGCCAAATATCTTACACTTCTTTCAATTTTTTGTAACAAGATTTCATTACTTTTAATTTTGATGGTGTGGGAACATCGACCTTAACTGAAGAAGTGAAAAAATATGAATTGTAAAAACAATTTTCATGATAGTTAAGTAACCAAGATTAACAAGCGTTTTAGATAGTGCGGACAACTCCTGCAACGCTTTTCAATGTAGAGGATTAAATAGTTTTTTTTGTTTTTTTTTAATTCTTCAAGGCTTTTCAACTGATGTAAATTATCTATATCTTTCTAAATAATTTTCAACAAGATTCAAATATTTTAGCTTGGGCATACTTAGACCTTAGATTTTCAGGGTTTTGCAAAAGTTATGGCACTCAATATCGAGATAATAATCTAATTTAGGCAACGGAAATAACTCAAGATCGTAAGTCACGTTTACTAGTGGAACATGTAACTGTTTGGTATTATGTGTGTAATTTATCTCACTTTAATTAAGATGAGAGGGGCCGACAGATGGTAAATTATATTTTCCAAGATATCACGATTTTTGTAATTGCAGATCGATATTGTATCATCTTCAGAAGATGGAGGCAATATATTCTGATTCTGGTTAATAGGCGTGTATCATCACTGGTGGCTTCATTAAGTCCCCCATTAAATTCATCTGTAATTGCTAAAAAAATATCCCCTAAACATCGAGGATTCTCATTCCTATCTTGGCAATAAATGTCCACCGTTTCAAGTAGCACAAACAGAAAGCACTAGTAATTAATATTATAACCATTAAGCTACTGTTTAGTAAAGTGATGAGGAATGTTTTTTTTTTTTGATAGCAACCAGAACGTAGTTCTATTCTTATTCAAAGTTTCGCTGCAAAATGAGGCCCCTCAAAATTCGTGAGTTTGGTTGCATGCTCCATATATCTAGTTTGGCCAAGTGTCAGAATCATATGAGTAATAATGATTTTTACTTTCTATGGAAAACGTACAAGAGTTAAAAAAAAAAAGGGTATAAGAAAGTAGATGAAATTGGAGGTAGGTAGATGTTTGTTTAAGAATATTGCTGATATTATTTTGTGGCACAGAATACTTTTATCTATAATCTATATGTTGCCGGTTATCCTGTGTAGCGATTGAATGCTATCATATTCAATTGGATGGATACTCTTTATTATAATACTATTTACTTTCAGTGGATCGAATTATTTCTTATTATGTAGTTCTCTCTGGATGGTCCCCTCGGCTTACTGTGTTTGGTGGAACGTATTATCATGATATTATTATTTTATTACATTCTTACCATTGCAGGGGGTGGGTGCACATCACTTTATTAAACGTTACTATATGTACCATTCCTATAAAACTTCAACTGTAATCGCTAGAGAATAATAAACTTGAAAAGATAAAGAATAAATCAAAAAAAAAAATGCAATAAGAGAAGAATAAAGATAATGAATACTATTTTATTTGTTAGATGGTTAAAAAAAAAATGGGGGGCGGGGAGTTGGAGCACTCACCTAATTTACAACACCATACAACAGTGGTGTTTTAATATCCATAGATAAACTTAGTTGGTCTTTAAGTCAGAGCTTTGTAGAATCAAAAGCCCCACAGGTAGATATATTAAGACTAGTATTATAGACCACTCCGACAAAATTGTTAAATTTAAAAGAATTCTTATGGTTAAATTGGTCTGAATTAGTTAGAAGCGTATATATTATATCCTATAAAAAGAAGGAAGTTTTATTATTTCTCTTATATTGTACCATCGAAAGTTGATACGACAGAAAGTAGAAGTTCGCCGGAGTTATATGAATAAATATATATATACACACACATAATATTCTAGATATCGTGATATTTCCATGGCCGTTTACGTTTTATTTACTCATCAATAGCTTGTGATACTTTAAAATTTAGAAGCATCAATGACCAATCCTCACCATTTTTTTATTTTTAATTTAAAATGGCCAAAACTTTGCCATCAGAGGAGACATATACCATTCTTCTTTCTAAATATATTGTGATACATCAAGAAAACAAAATATTACATACTATAAATCGGGGTGTCTGGCATGAACTACTACTATTACTACTACTACAACAAAAAGGATATGATTTTCATGGATCACTGATAATTTACAAGAAACAAAATAAGGAGTACTGCTAATTATTGAGGAGTCAACTTTAAAGTGCTCCGAGGGGACAGTAGAGATCACCTACCTCTCCAGAATTTAGGCTCGTTTTTTTTTTTTTTTTGTTTCTATTTCTTGCTGAGATCCTCTAAAAAATTTACCATCTCTGCATTTTGATTTGCGAGTGATTCGACCCATTTTTCTGGATCCCCATCCTAATTTATATTTTAGACTGATATATAGTCCCATTAGCGAGGATCGAGTGGCCTGGAGGATTTCCAACCACAAGCAATGAATGGTGACTCTTTTTGACCCTTCAAACGAAAACTGTGGCTCAATCGATGATGATGAGACTTATTTATGCACACACCCGTTAGCATGGATGGGGCCGGCTAAAATCAACGCCAAAAAAAAAAGGCCAAGATGGAAAGTGATAATAGTGGAAGATAGAGAGAGAGAGAGAGAGAGACTACAGGCATTTAGCCAATACAACTATCGATTGCATAAGTCTCCGAATCAACGGGGAGCTTTCTTCGGGACCCCCCCACCCCCACTTCCCTCCAATGGAACAATCTATGCTGGATTTGATGTTTGTTGTATCTTTTGTTCTACCAATTCATAAGGAGATATATAGTTTAATAGGTAAATTTGATGGGTAAGTGAATAAGAAAGATGTATGACAACGTTACTCCCCAACAAACAACAACCGGACCGCTACAAATCGTCGCAACTATTTGCGACTATTGTTATCTTTATCTTTTTTTTTTTTTTTTTTTTGACTTTCCATGGCAGAACAATGCATTGTTTTTTTTTTTTTTTTTGACTTTCTCTTTTTCTTTGGCTTTTTTTTTTGCAATAAATGTTAATGTCCACCCTTCTTCTGTTTGAAGAAAGTACCGAGAAACGTTTCCGCCCCCTCCCGAGTAAAGCCGGACCCAAAGCGTTCGTTCCCAAGTAGTCGGCCACTAGACCTCCAGAGAAATGAAATGAATCACAAGACAACTACCGTTGTTGCCAATGGCCATAAATTAGAAGAAAGACGTTGGCATTTCGACGTTTGAGGTTTGTTAGGACCTAATCAACAGCAGAACCACAGTTTTGGGGAGATAAAAAAAAAAAAAAGCTGCCAAGTCGTTTCTTTTGCCTTTTCTTTACGACAAGGTTTGCTATTTCTACGAGGAGGCTGCATGAAACGTGCACCGAAAGAAGAAATGAATCAATGAATCAATAAATGAATCAATGAATCAATGAATAAAATATTTGAAATATCTGGTGATAATAATAATAATAATAATAATAATAATAATAATACTAATAACAATAATAATAATAATAATGATGATAATAATAATAATAATAATAATAATAATAATAATAATAACAACATTTCATACACATTCACACCCCCACCACAGATAGACAATGCTAAATGAATTATTATCGTTATCTCTCCCAACCGTCCATCATCACACCCACCGGCTAAATAAATATCGCCCATTGCCGTTTAGGGGACGGTTGACTACTTCGGTGCACCGCATCGCACCGCACCGATCGTCGTGTAGCAAAATAGAGTTTGCACCAGAAACATCCATCCATCCAACACAACAAAAAAAGTGACACGATTTTTACTTGATAGATGGTATTTTGTTTTAGTTTGTTTGTGACTCGGTACAACGATAATAACATTTCTTCTCAAGTTATTTTTCTTATCATTTTCTTTGCTATTATCCGGTAGACTATTATTCATTTTTATTGTATCGCGTAACATATATGGGTCAGAAAAAAAAAAAAAACACCGCCAACAAAGTAAGTAAGTTAAGTCCCTGCAATCTCATGATTATATTTTGATAGCACTCAATTTTCATTTTTTCTTTTTTCTTTTAAGCTTGTAAGTGTCAAAGATAGGTCGAGTTATTAGTTACCACCGGCTGCTGCTTAGCTTCAATGATCTCTCTGTGTCTTTTTTTTTTGTACGTAAATCAATACCGTCGATCGCATCAGTCGATATCAATTTAACGGGGACCATTAAAAAATAAAAATTAAAAAGACTGATCCCTCAGTTCTGATTGGCCAGTGCTTTTGTCTCAAGATCAAACTTTCCGCCGTCGTCATCGATAAAAATAGGGGATAATAACATAACAATTGTTGATGATTTGCGGTGTAATTACTTGGATGCGTTCTTGGCAGTGGTTTCACACTTATCATTTCATATATCATTTCTACTTGCGGGTTGTTATTGTTTAACGATTACCGATGCGGTCCACATTATTTCATTTCATTTCATTTTATTTTATCTTATTTCATTTTGTTTCATTTAGATAAAAGGTATTGCGATTTAGTCGCCATAGTATATATATATATATATGGATTAATTATCTAGCCCCACTAACTAAAGCCATCCACAAGACTCCCCTTTGACTGACTGACATAGAAGACAGGTAGGTCGGTCATATAGACAGACCACAGAATTTCCTGGCAAAAAGTGTGGCTTTAAAAAAAAAAAAAAAAGCTTCTTTTTCTTGTTTGTTGGAACCTCATTCATTGGGAAAAGCCTTTATTTAGGCCATGAATTAGTCACAGTAGTCTACTTCCAGTGCTAAATGCAGCCAAAGACTTTCCAATGACATTTTCCAACATAAAACATTTTTTTTTTTTCCAACATAAGACATTGTCGAAGATAAAAGAAAGGAAAGGAAAGCAAAAGAAAAGGAAAGCAAAAGAAAAGGAAAGCAAAAGAAAAGGTGTTTGAGGGTACATTAATGATAGTAAAATAATCACCAGATATATTGCCTAAACAACAAGTAACTGCTATCACATGGCGATCCCATCATCAATGATCGAATAATGGCATTTCTGTTCTCCACCGACGGTGCCCACCGGCAACCGAGATCCGCCTCCCGTAAAATGCTTCCAAATTAAAAGCTGCTCATAAGTTTTGCAAATAATTCCCAAAAACTGTTTATGTTCCTAAAGTTTATAATGAGTACCATAGAATTTCAACCTTCGGCAGCAAAATGCACACTATCATACCAATCAAGCTATACATATGTTTGGTTGAAACCAGAAAAAAAACCGCGAGTATCCATTCTACTGTGTGTCGCTTAAAAAAAAAAAAAAAAAAAAAAGATTAATCTTTGATACCGTGCTAGTTTTGTGTCACATCGACTATTTCTTGCTTGTCACTGATCAGGATGATTTTTCATTGGCTGCGTCGTATTTCGCGTGGGTGTACCGTATATGTACTCGTCGTAAATATTTACCGTACAATGTTTGTTTGTAGTCGGGATTGTTGGGTTTTTAAGCGTTATTCTATGTTAGCCACAGATATGTCAACGATCACTTTCCCCACAAGAACTTTGGTGCCTTGGAGTCGTCATCATAATTAGAGAAAAAGCAGACACACACACAGACACTCAAAACAACAGCAACTGACAAAAAACCCTGTGATTGGAGGGACCTCCACTCAAAATAATTTCCCCAAATACTTTTTTGTTTCATCTTCGAAGACCCAATTTTTTTTGATTTGCTCGATCAGAAATTAAGCTTTTCTTCTTCACGTTGCTTTTTTGTGCTGCGCTGCTTTTTAATAGTTATTTTGCGAAGTGCAGTACAGTAACGTGCAGTGCTATACATGGAAGATGCATCGGTTTTCCGCCCAGAAGTAGTTACAAGAGAATACAAGAAGACGTGTGGGTTGGCAGGAACCCATATATATATATATATATAGATATAGATAAGAGGGGGAGGGGCAAAAAAAAACAACCCAACACATTGGGGAGAGACACCCTTCACAATAGAATAAGGAGCCAAGATACAAGAAACAGATATCGTTTCAGCTCGGATGAACAGCCATCCATACACAAGCACTGTGTATACACGCCGTTTAACATATATATATTAGATAATTTATTTTTTTTTTTCCTCGAGAAACAAACCATAAAAAAAAAAAAAATAATCCCACCACCATTCCCTGCCTTCTTATCAGCAAAAAACTTTATTTCCTGATTTCGCTTTTTTCTTTGGTTTGCGTTGCGTTGCTGAAACATGTCACATCACGTGTTATTGATTAAATGTGGTTTTTTTTGCTTGGCCAGAATAATGTGATGTACGCCCAATTGCTTCTTTCATCCGTAGATGCACGTAATATGCATACTGCAGTGCATTGGTGTGAAGTACCAGTGAGCGTGCGTATACGGGCATTATGTCGGCGCATGTGTATGCGTGCACTGTAAAACACTCAAGCGAGTGACAACCCGTCCGGTGTCTCCTGCGGTTTTTTTTTTTTTTCTAATGCGGAGGTCAATTTGGGATCAAACAGCCAAAATTATATAAATTATCATCGTTGGAACCCTCTCGGAGTAATGAAGCTTGCTCGGCTTGGCTGATTGTGATTTGTATTCCTCTCTTACTCTCATACTGTTATATATATATATACACATATATATATATATTTCGTGCGTCTTCTATTTTTGCCATCCATCCATTCCACCCCATTCCCGTCACTAGGCTTATCTGATTTTTTTTTTTTTTGCCTCACACCCACGTTGCCGAACGAGAATTTAATTAAGGCCGTACTCATTAATAATAATAATAAAAAAAAAAAGAAAAAGACCCTTCTGCTTTCTTTATTAATACTCGATATCCCCAAATTTTCTCTTTTCATTTATCATCAGATCAGATCAATCCATTGATTCTTATCTATAATAATGACCGACGTCAATAGTTACCAACCTCCAAGGGATCCTTATGCCCCATACGCTTCATCTCTTGACAACTCCCAATATCAATCTTCTTATCAATCCTTTGATCAACCATCAGTATCAAATCCTGCCAATTCTTCTTCTACTCCTTCTTCTTCTTCTTCTTCTTCTTCATCCTCGTCATCGTCTTCACAACTACCATTGCCATCGCTATCTAAATCAACTCTTGGCAACACCCCAGCTACCGGCTTTCCTTCGATGAACCAATCCTCTTATCCTTATCCTTCATCTTATCCTGGTTCTGCCTCCTCTGGTGATGCTGCTGCTGCTGCCGCCGCCGCTGCTTCTGCTGCTGCCGCTGCTGCCGCTGCTGCCGCTGCCGAAGCACAATATTTCCAGCAATACTCTGCTCCTCCAATGTTACCTCCTCCAGTGACAATGGGCCATCAATACCAAGGGTTTTCTCCTTATGGATACCCTGGCCATCCTGATCCAAGATACTCTCTTCCTCCAGCCCATGACATGCTCATGCAATCAGGAATAGCTCCTCCTCCTCCTCCTCCTCCTCCTCCTCATAATCATCATCATCATGCTCCTCCACCACCAGGAATGTACGGGACCGCCGCCCAATTGGGTGCGATCCCAGTGGTATCGCCGCCAATGATTGGCGATTCGACCCCATTACTGCCAGGGGGAGGTGAAAAGAAGAAGAGACCAAGAAGAAAACACGACGAGATCGAACGTATCTATTTGTGTAATTGGAAAGGATGCTCCAAAGGTTACGGGACCCTCAACCACTTGAATGCCCATGTCAACACCCAGAATCACGGAGAAAAAAGAAGACCTGAAGAGTTCAAAGAAATCCGTGCCAAATTGAGGGAACGTAAAAAGAAGAACCAAGAGTACAACCGTTTGCAACGTCAAAAAAACCTTTCCAGCCCAACTTCTGGCATTAGTAATAATAATAACAATAATAACAATAACCCACCAGTGGCGTTACCATCGTTATACAATGATTTCCCTGAAGAATTCATCGAGTTCCAATCGAACGTTAGAATGTACTCTCAAGGTCCTTCGTCATCGTCAACATCGTCGCTTCCTCCACCATCGGCGTCTAATAATAACTATTCTTCTTTCAGCTATTCTCAAACTCCTGCCACTACCATCGCTTCGACCACGGGGTACGATGATTGGAAATCAGGAGCGTCTTCAGAACCTCTGGGATCACTTAGCCCAACCCATCATTCTGATTCAGAGCACGGTAGTCCACACTCGACTCCAACCCAACATGCCTCGGTGCCAAGTATTTACGCTTATGGTGCCCCTGCTTCTACTTCTTCTTCTTCTTCTACTGGTCCACTTTCCGGATCGAATTACTTGAGTTATGGCAACTATTCTGGTTCACTTTCAGAGCCAGATGGGGCATCTAGTGTCGGTGCTTCTCCAACATATCACCATCGTTGATATATTTTTTACATTTACATTCTTGCTGAAGATGTTTTCTTCTGGATTTTCTCTTTCTCTTTCTTTTTCTTTTTCTTTTTCTTTTTCTTTTTCTTTAATTTACTAAATGGGGTTCGTTCTTTCTTGGTTATTGTTTCGGTTGGGGTTGCTTATCTTTTCTCTATTGTACCTGTCTACTTATATGCTTTTCGGAAGCTTTTTTTTTTGGGGGAGATGAATATTATTTCCTAAAAAAAACTTCTGTTTGAACTTTTCCTGATTGTATTTATTCGTCATTATTTTTATTTCATTGTGTTTTGTCTTTTCTTTCTTTTGCATTGTTTCATCAATTATTATTCTAAGGTTTGTGCTTCAGTTGTTGGGGTTCTTATTTTTGATTTTTGGTTTCTTGTTTAATAATCTATAAAGTAATATTTCATTTTGATTCAAAATTTTTGATTGTAGAGTTGGTAAGGATTGTAGGATGAACTAATTGATACTAATATCGAAAGTAATACTGTACTGGCTCTACCAATCGACTGTATTGTATTTATTATCTTATATATCTTGATCTTACCATATATGTGATAATTTCTGGCTTAATCTTCTTGATTGGAGAATGCCGGGAAATTGTACTTAATAATAGTAATGTAATTTTTCTCAGCAATGGTTTCTCAATAACTGTCAGTATGGTTTCCGAGAGAGAAATTACAGTCCAAGAAAGCACCGCTTCCTTCAGCAATCATGAAGCATTGGGATAAATGAAGCATTCTCCCGTGTAGCACAAAAGGGGGGGTCCCGTTTAAAAGATTATATTATTATAATTTTAGACGTGCCCATTTATCTCCGGCTCTTTTTTATTTATCCATTGTCACCAACCACTATGGAGAGAGAGAGAGGGGGGGCATATATTTATTCACGACATGAATGAATAATAATAATAATAGCTTCTCGTAATAATAGCTTCTCGTACCAATAATAATAACAATGTACAGTCATAATTTATCTGTACAATTTGATTTACCCCATAACAACAGTAACAGTCACATCTCATTGTCCATGCTGATCCTTGACAGTAGCAGTAAGACCGTTATCTATCGTAATGAAACAAAAATCATCATCGCAATAATCATCATCTTTGTAACGATCATCGTATCGGTGGTGCAAAAAAATTAGTGTATTTTTCTGACGTCAAGAATTACGAATAATAACAATAATACCGTTTTTTTTGTTTGTTTGTTTGATTTGCCTCAAGTTTCATGTTCAAATTTCCCGGCGATCGATACGCGCAAAACCCGATTGATTGATGGATGGACTGGTTAGTTGATTGATTGATTGATTGATTGATTGTGTATCGAATTAAACAAATCAAAACAAGAGAATAAAAAAAAAAGAAAAAAAAAATGGGATCATTTTGACCATATATAGAAATAAATGATAAAAGGATTTTTTAAGTCTACGTGTTTTTCTTTTTCTCTCCATCAATCAATTGTCGTACGTACTATTTATTTATTCACTGTGCCACTATACGCTGGACAAATATTTGTTTCTTTTTATATGGGAAATCATCGGATCGTGAAGATTTTCTTGTATAATCTTCGTCTTTTTTTTTTTTCCTTTCTTTTCTTTGTTTTTTCTTGTATAATCTTGGTCTTTTTTTTTTTTTTTTTTGTATAATCTTAGCCTTCTTCATAGAAAATCATCTACTTTCAAATGCCAATAATCTTTGCATTTCATTTTCCTACTTCATTTCAATTAGAATGAATATATCTAGTTTCCACACAATTGGGGGGTAAGTAACTCTACTATAGTATAGTATAGTATAGTATGGCAGCAGCAGCAGTGATACGGCCGAATAAAGATAGGTAGATGACAATAATCAATAAATGTAGTTTGACGGTCCCGTGAATATGACCCCACTACTAAGGAACTTGAAACGTGAGCCGGCAAAAGAAAAACAAAAAAGATCAACCAAAACAAAATGGTGATGGTAAAATAACTAAATTAAATGGCATCCACACCACACCGGCGAGAACAACACAAAAAAGTTACGTGCAGAGGGCCACCAAGCGCAGATCCTCGCAAACAATAGGGGGCATAGAACAAAGACAACCACAACAAGTGAGTGGCTCGTAATAAATGAATTTGCCCAACAATAGTGAATTAATTAACTGAACACCACAATCTTCGTCGTAATAAGAACAACAACGCCAGATGCTTCAAACGTGCAAACTTTATTTTCAGGTCCGATTGATTCTGACTCGGACCGCAAATTGCAGTTTATTTTTTTTGACTCGGAATGAGCTTTTGATAACCATCACAGTACTGCGTAATTAAACATTTATATTTATTGCAAAGAAGCATGCTATTGTTACCACTACTACTACTACATTCACTGGAAAGTATATTTTATTTCCACTAAAGTACATTAATACTAAAGTATATTTACCCACTAAATAAATATACTTTCAATCTTATAAATTTCCATCTCGGCTTTATTTCAACCTCTAGTAAAAATTCTAACAAGTTCTAACAAATTCAAAATCTTCAAAAGCCACAAAAAATCATTATAAATAAATAAATAAATAAATAAATAAATAAATAAATAAATAAATAAATAAATAAATAAATAAATAAATAAATAAATAAATAAATAAATAAATAAATAAATAAATAAATAAATAAATAAATAAATAAATAAATAAATAAATAAATAAATAAATAAATAAATAAATAAATAAATAAATAAATAAATGAATCACTAAACAATAGTAATAATAATAATAATAATACATTCTAATCAAAGAAAAAAAAAAAACATCAGCAAAGCTCTGCTCTCCATCCCCCTTTCAAAAAACATACTCATCCTTCTCAATTTTATACTTCAATATATGGAAAATGAATCTCTTCCCATGGAACTCATTGTAGGTTTTACTGATATCACTGAACTTCTCATTATTGGCGATATCAAAATTCAAACTATCCCAATCAAGCCCATAACTTTTCAAATACTTGAGGTGCAATGGCATCCCATCGGCGGTATCAATCCTCGCCACCAATAACGGATCCTCCCCACTGCTTGGCCGATGGGTTTTGGTATCGCTCACCACAATCCATCTCCGTTGTAAGTTCTGGATCATCTCCACCACATCCTCCGATCGCTGCGGTCCCTGACAAAGCCCCAATAACGTATCCCCAATGATCGGGAACACAATCTTCGTGACAAACGCACTCCGCTCAAATAAATACTCCATCAACTCTAAGAATCGGGTCTTCACTTTCATCGCCAACTTCGCTTTCGTGAATAGTTTCGAGATCGTGATCAACACCACAATCAGGCATCGCGATTCCGAACATAAAAACTTGAGAAGCATCAACGGCACCCGATTGTGCATACGGATTTCCACGTAATTCTCCCCCGGTTCAAACCCTGCCCTCACCATGATCGCGTCAAATTCCTCGAATGAGAGCGCCCCAATGTAAAATGGTACCATCGGGGCGATAGAGTCCAAATCTAGCCCATACCCACGAATGCTACGACTCTTCCTCACCGATAAAAGCTTCATCACCGCAATGTCGATAGCGTACTTGAAGAAATACGTCACTTGCTTCGATAACAACAATTTGCAATTCAACACCACCACTGACACGTTATTATCGATCCCCAACTTGAGATATGCCGGCGATAAATATTTCACCGCCATCAGCCGGAATTCCGTCCGAGTCGAGTTGACGATATCCCAAATACTCGAGCATGAAAAAACCGTGTTTTTCGACTGGATCGTCCAAGAAATCTTTGCAAAAATGAAAAACCCAGTCTCCAGAATTAACAAATCCCCTGTAAATGACAACACCACCGCAATCCACACAATAAGCTCCAAATAAATACTGTCCTTTTGCAACCCCGTTACCAAATCTCCCAAATTCATGAAAAACACCATGAGCTTCGCCATGTCAAACGAGTCTTCCTTATCCGCCAATAATTCCATAAACGACACCATTTCCGATAAATAAATCTTCAAGAAATGATCGCTGATCCCCAAGGACCCTAACTGGCCTAATAATCTTAGCCCCTTCACTTGATAGACCGAGTCTTTATTGAACGCCAACGAGTACGACAATGACGTCAATGCCGATACCCAGGCGTCGCTTTGCACTCGGTGCAGGTATTCTGGCAAGCAAAGAATCTCAATCACCGCAGAATTGATAGTTCTCGAAGTAACAAAGTCCCCGTGGAATTCTTGGATGGTTTGTTTACCGAGCCCGGTGTTGGTCAACTCATCACTAAGGTTCAACCCGAAAATGTATTCGGCTTGCGACCCCCGAAGATCAAGGATTATCTTATCGATCACTTCGATAGAAGGTTTTTCAAAAAAATCCCCGTTGGTTCTAAGCGAGTTCAAGCAATTGATAAACAACGTCATAATCAGAGTCTTCACCTTGATGGTCCCGGTTCGATGATAAATCGAACAAATGTACATCACTTTCGGCAAGAATTGCTCGACAAAATATAAATTGTCAAATAATAAACTCAAACACGCCTCTAACAAAAACTCAATCTTGATCCAGTAAAATTCCATCCTTGAATGTTGATCACACATCGTCTTTGACAATTTGGTGCCTTCAAGCAATTGGTTGATGATAACAGCACAAACTTTTATAGAAGAGTTGACCGTGAGCAAACTCATCAATTTGTCACAGTCTGCTCCCGCAAAAATCAATTTCCGATTCAAAATTTCTCCAATCACGTCATCGACAATCATTTCCACCAATTGCTCATCACAAATCAAGTGCGACCAAATCTCCATATTGAAGGTCATGAAAACTCCTTGCGATTTAGGGAAATTCCTGATAATCGATAAAATAAAAGTATGAATGAGTTCAGGATCATCACTCAATTCCCCACAAACAAAATCAATCCACGGAGTAATGGTCCAAAAAATATCATAAGTCCCCGAGCCCAATCCTTGCCAGCCATCCCCGGCATTCATTACAAACACAAACGCCGACACAATCTGCCTAACTAGCTCAGGATTATCTTTGGCAACTCTAACAAATAAGCATCGAACCATCGTCAGACTCTTAGGAGGGGAAAACGCCGGACCAATCTCAAAGAACAACCCCGGGTCAGAAATCTTGATATGTTTGGCCACCATACATAATAAATCGTAAGCGTGTTTTCGTACTTCCGGATCATTGTTCAACAAACCAGTACCAATAGAGATTAACACTTCCCCTAAAAACTCTTTCATATCCACCACTTTCGAAGACTTCATTAATTGTCGCTGATTGTTGTACATCGTGGTTTGTGCTCCATTCAAACTCAAATAGAATGTTCTGATGATCTCCAGTCTCTTCAAACTCGAGAATTTCATCACCCTATCAAACAACCTCGAATGAGTTTGGAACGTTCCAATCATCCCTGGATCATTATCGAGTTCACGTAGTTCGGTCCAATCATTCAATGGCTCGATGTTCACGGTTTTCAAATATTTGGTCATCGTGCCAATTTTGAATTTCTTGGAATTGGCAAAACTGTACATGATATGACTATTGGTGAATTTCAAATTCATTGGTTTGACCTTTTCATTTTCAAACAATAAAATATCATTGATGAAATTTTTCCCACCGTTCACCACACTGTACGTCTGTTCAGACAAGTCTAAAGAGTTGATAATGTCATAATCTTCAAATACCGTCAAGAACGAGAACTTATTGAACCGGGGGTTCATGAATCTATGGTTATCCCCGGTTTGCGATAAGTCATCGATCATCACCGCCAACTCCCCAGAAAACACATCACTAACATTGACAATGAAAACCCCTCCACATTTGTCGGCAAGCTCATTGGAGGTGATCGACACAAGGTGGGTCATCATTTTTTCAAAACATTCAATACATTCTGGTTCATTATACAACGTACAATCAACAATAAGATAAAATTGTGACGTTGACATCTGACAAAGAGCTTGCAAGAACCGTGCTGCTAAAATCTTCGAATCAATGTGTTCATAATTCACAAACTCTTTTAAATTGAAAACAAACACTTGGTTACCATCTTTGGAAATCCCTTCTTTTAAAAACGACGCATTAATGATCTTTTCATAGATCGGGTTCTTGAGCGCTTCGCTCACCAATTGATATATTTCTGGATGCTTGTCTTTGTTGATTGCAATATAGTTAGCAACATCTGGATAATACGTGAAAAATTGAAGTCTGGTATTGGTGAATGATTCATCAAATGTTTTAAAATATTGATATAATTCAGAAACACGCCCTTTGTGATTCATCAATCCACAATTGAGCATACTATGTCGCAACTCCCTGGAATGTTCCACCGAAAAAGTGCAAAACACCCGAATGTCTTGCATGCTAACCAGAGACACATCACGTCCGCCAATTTCGGCATCTAAAAATTGTTTTGAGGCGGCGTCGATAACGAATTGTGATGTCTTGGCAATCAATACCCCAATTTGCGATTCGTGTCCTTTAATTGATGAAAACGTTGTGGCATCCAAAGAGTTATTCACTGTACTTTGTAAAGACCTCGTCAATATTATAAAACTCTTTTTGCGAGCAACCGTGACGTCCTTTTCCTTTACCAACCCAAGTTGTTCTGGATGCGCCACCGCTGGACAAATAAATCTCAGGAATAGGAAAGATTTCACGACATTCAAAGCCAAAGCATCGTCATTTGTCGATTCAAATACAACGGCTCTAATAGAAAAACAAATCGATTTGATGATTGGCGGCAATTTGTCAATCGAACCGCAAATGGTCTCTGTCAACAATCGATAGTACTTGAAAAAATTTGTCGAATGGTCCACTACCAGCTCACTATCATCAAAATACTCTTCCTCTTCAATTAAACGCTTCAATACAACACCAACGGTACAACGCAAAAACTCAGTTCCATAATCTTTGGTCACTAGCAGTAACAACTTAGTGGTGAAATTGTTTTTCCTAAAAAGGTCGATTGGTAGAGTTAAAGATTGCAAGTCATATTGGATCAATTTTTGCAAACAACCCACCAATTCCCCCGTCGCCAGCAACAAATGGTACATAGAATTTGAAACCCTATCCAATTCTTTAGGATCAACCACTTCTGAAATACCACCAAGTACGTCTAACCGGGTGATAGAGGACCTCATGAATTCATAAACATTGCCCTTGAATGACCCAAGATTAACAAATTCATCCCGATCAAAGATATTTTTGAAAATTTGTAAAAACGTAGTCTGAAGTTCAGAATTACTGTCAGTCAATAATGATAAAACATAATTTGAGCCAACATCGTAGTTCAATCGAATCAAGTTACTCAAAATACCAATTATTCTTTCCAGGATCTTTTTGTTTTCCGCGTCGCTGTATTTGACTTTTAGAAAATCATTATCATTATTGTTGCGTGAATCAGTCACAGTATTTTTGCCACCGTAAGCAGTTACAGGCCTAGTGTTCGAACTACCTGACGCCTTCATACTATCAAAAGTCTTTTTTAGAATCCGCATCAAGCTACTGTAATAATTTCCAAACATCAAAGATCTCACCGTATCCACCTCTACGGCAAAATTGATGTTGCTCTTGATAATAAACAATTTCGTAGTTAAAAGTTGCAAGCACGACAATAACTCCAAAACAATTTCCTTGTAAACATTTGTCATTTTGCCAATATAACCATCAATCTTCAGCTGGGGCACTGAGTTCACTTCCGCACACGATCTGCGCAATTTAGTAAAAAAATTGAACTCATTTCTGAAAAATGAAAGCATCAACCAATTCCCAAATATTTTTGTTAAAGCATTTTTCCACAATACATAACTCACATCCATTCTCAAAGAGTTCTCTTGCTTGAGCGCTGATGCCACAAATTTAATCACCAGCAACTTCATTTTGGAAAAATTGAGCGACATTTCCATTAATTGGGTTTCATTTTGGAATTTTTGAATTTTGCCATTTGTAAGCAACAGGTACTGATTTTTGACTATATCCACTAGACAATCCAATATTTGAAATATTCTGGTACTCTGGCCAAAAAGCACTAGTTCTGGTAGCCTTTTCAGTAACCTATCCAATATTGTTGCATATGAAGTGATGGTGCCAGTTTCTGTTGTACTAAGCATTCTGTGGGCTGCAGGCGCTTGAAGCTTCTGTAACACTTCATCAATAAGAATGTACAAATAAAATACAATATTTGAATGAAGTGATTCACTCAACAACGCTTCTGCAATCTTTCTTTTTTCAAATTGCGGTGAGCTCAATGTCCTGAACATTTTTTCAACAAACTTGAAATATGTGTCGTTTTCTTGTAGTGAGTTCATTTGATCGGTTGGTTCGATGGAAATATCTAAACCAGCGACAATTGCCATAAATGTAGAATAATTCTCAAATTTTACCAACTTTTCTTTATCAGTAATGAATTCTTCGTTGAAATAGCCTTCAATTTTCTCTGATATCAATACTGCCACGTCATCCAATGCCTCAGTTTTGCGAGGAACATTATTCATAAATAACTTTTTCGCTTTATTGAACATGTACCTTTGACCTCTAATAATAACCGATTTATCTGTAGCAATAGCTTTCATAAACTCGGCATTCACTTTCATCAAAACATTTGACTTGATACTTGACTCTTGATTTAAAACAACTACCCATCCTTTCAATAAATCTTTGAAATGGGTATAACTTTCGGAGGTTGCTCCGCACAAATAAACATAACAGAACAGCTCTGCCACCTTGGTAGCTTCCCAATTTAATCGTGATCTCCTATGAGACAAGTCAGAGAAATATCTAGCTCTATCAATTTTTCCTGGATATAAACTTATAAACTTTACCATATATTCGAACACGAAGACAATCTGTCTGGTATTTTGATGAGTTCCTTCCAAAGCGTGTCTTAAAAGAAGATTCACGATTTTCGTGGTGAAATTTAGATTAGCAGAAAACATGTAGTATCTATACCCTGCCAAAAGAGTTTCATTGGATAACAAGTTCAACAAAAAATTGATTGATTTTTCTGAACACATAACATCGTGGTCAAAGAGACCTCCCATAATGGCATCACCAAAAAAAAATCCTCTATCTGAAATTTCGTCAGTGACCTCATCGAACAAATTTTCATCAGATAATAAAACCAGATCTTTTACAAATAACGGTTCAGATTTCAACAATTCAATGGGCGAAACGTTCAATATATCAACAGAAACTTGATACACTCTTCTTGACAAGAATCCAGGAAACGTTAAAAAGTTTTCATCTTCAATAGTGGCATCCTCGAAATTAGGATCAGTTAATTGATTACCTGTTTCATATTTTTTATTTCCTTTCAAATGTTTTTGAATACGATTACCTGAGTTATGTAACGAGAAACCAAAATGCATATTAGAAGTGGATTTATTTGGTGTTGTGGAGTTTGTAGTGTCCTTATTGCGACTATCTTGAGGACCAAGAATTTGATACTCTGATAAATGTGCCCGCTGGGTTGGATATTTCATGAAATGCCTCATATGTGATTTTTCTGTCAACTTCATGGTTTTAACAAGATCAGTTCTGGTAGTGATGAAATTCTGGAAATATTCAATGTTATAGAAATATTTTTCCATAAGAATCAACCCAAGTTTATTTGACTGTAACTTTTTAATGGCACAAGTGATAATATAGTACCCATATAAATCTACCTTTAAATAGTTCTTGATGTAGTAATCGAAAACAGGAAAAATCTCTTCTGGAGCTAACATGAAAATAAAAGTGATGAAATCAATCTTTGATGATTCCACTAAAGAGTTTTCTGTTGTGCTAGTGGAAACACTAAAGCAAACATCTTCGATAGCCTCAAATACCTTGAGCATGTATTTTCTTGTGAATAAAACAAGAGGGTGCTGAGGTTCCAACGGTTCGACATGAACCGCCACACCGAGAAGAATAGAATAACACTTGAGAATAAGGTGTTTGTCATCAATAGAAGTTACTTTCTCAAGGTCGGCTAATTTGGCTAAAACTGTAAACATTTTCGTTTCGGCAGAATCTAGTTGTTCAGGAAACTCGGACATATGAAGACTCTCCTTGTTGTTGGAAGCAAATTGCAAGAACTTGGCCATAACTTGCGGTTTAAAAGAAACGTAAAGCGTTAGAACCCCATAGCTTAGCATCGGTAACATGTGATGGATAGGCTTTTTTGGCAGATCTAATTTCTGTCTCAAGAACAAATGGTAAACAAGCTCAAAGACCTCTCTTGTAGTTTCATCATTAAAATCATAAGCTAAAAATTCTGTAGGAGATTCTCGCATCCATTTTGAGATCGGTGCGATCCCAAAGACAGTGGTAGCAAACTGACAGGAAGGACTTGCTTTAAATCTTCTGATAGTTCCCATGGCACTTTTAATTTGGATAGACATAACCCCAGTTCTTGCCGACAAAGCAGTAGCACATTCCAAGAATCCGTACTTTGATTTCGATTCTAACAATACTATACCAGCGTCCACGCTAGAGGCGCCGTCATCGGTCACATTACGACTGAAAGTAGTGACGAACACCTTGGTGACAATCTGACCGTAAGTGACACGATCTATCTCGTTTATGAATTTCAATGCCAGGAAAGCGTAATTGTCGCTAACGATTGTGCCATGCTGGTATATCATCGGACTTTCCTTAGGGACAATGTTGAGGTAAATCGACAAATATAAACGGGTGTCATGACAGGAATGACATTTCATGAGCTGCTCAACCAAACCGAGAGTGATTTCATACGGTAGGGTTCTTTTTGGAGTACCAACAGCCTCCATCAGATCAACAAAGCTGTTCATACAGTAAAGAATGAGAAAACTAGTCGACTCATTTCGGTCATATTGACGAAGTAGCCGGAGAAACTCGGTTAGAATATTCTGTATTTCCACTGTACCTAAACCAGCAATCATATTATTGATAGCCACCATCAGCTTGTCAGCTATGGCGTCATCAATGTTCATTTCTTCCAGCATGAATCTCTCCAATAACGCCTCGAGCCGGTTGAACGAGGCACTGACAAATTTCGACACACATGCCGGGGGCTCTGACATGGTCGAATAGCACTTTGAAATATAATTCTGTTAGTCACACCTTTGTTCTGCTTTTCAACTCTCGACCTGCTTTGTTTTTTTTGGTAGCCTTGCCGACCATTTGAATGTTTAATGTCAATTTCCGTGGTGTCAAAAAAAAAAAACAAGAAAAAAACGGCTTTGGCTTAAGTGCGCTTAGCATCAAAATAGCAGAGTTTATTGGTGTTAGAACTCGATATAATACAAAAAAGTGATAAATAACATTTAAGAAAGACAATAGTAGTACAAAAAAGACACAAATAACACAAAGATAAGCAAAAACACCCAAGTAAAGCAAAAAAAAGATCCAATAAAGTAAAAGTAACAAAGATAGATAACAAGAAGATAGAAGGAAGAAGCCATTTTCCCTGAATTACTCAAAACATATGTGCCCAAGTTCTTTCTTTCAATTTTAATGCGTGATACATCATCTTCGTAAAAGGAGATTTTTTGAATTCTTTATTTTTTTCCTCTCCAAAGCTAATGTTTTTATCCAACTCCAAATTCAAAACTTCAAGGGATAATCCAGCATCCAGTAAAGCCTTCTCGTGCAAATACTGGATATCTTGTCCTTGATATCGTTTTGCACTGAATATTTGTACAGCCACAGATTGGATTTCATTAATTGTTATCACAGTTTCCAAACTTGTTTCAGGCAGTTCACACAACTCAAGGCAACGATCTTTGATCAATGGAAATACCAATTCAATGATACTTCTGTCAATGGTGGCCATATGGTTCATCAACTTCAAATACCTTGATCTCCATCTTGGGTTCAATGACTTGAGACAAAATAATTTAGCAATGCAGACCAAAGTAACATTTGCAGCGTTTCTTTTAGTCAACAAACAATCAACTAAAACAACGGGAATCACCGCACCATCACCAAGATTTTTCAAAACAAGAGTCTTATTATCAAATCCCGCCTTGACCAACATCCCCCGTAATTCTTCCGATTCATCAACAGTAATATAGAATGGCACCATTGAACACAAGGAGTCCATTTCAAAAGGTTTCCCAGTGTTCATTGCAGCCTTCTTGGCACATAACACTCTCACAATTGCCATACTACTTCCAATTTTATAAATGGCACCTCTGCTGATGCCTAGAGATAAGGATCTCACGATCGAGTGGATATAGAATAGTTCAGATGACCACATAAGCAGATATTGTGCTTTAGTCATGAATTTTAGCATAATATCTTCTCCCCTAGTGGCATTTCTTGCTAAAACATCCCACATTCTTGCATTATCAAAGAATCCGCGGTTATTCATGGTCACAACTATATTACCCAAGAGCATGAAAGAAATTTCAAATAGCAAAACATTGTTGTAATAAGAGAGAGTAAGTGAAATCCAAAGAGTAATTGGAAAGAACAGCGAATCATCCTGTAATCCATTAAGGACTCTTCCCAACTCCGCAAGGAACACGGCACAAGTACCAAATGAGAAAGTATCAGTATCAATCAATTCCAAGTAGCTGCAAAGCTTGAGGAAATACCTTTTAACCAAAAGGTCTGGCGCCCCAAGACTATACAAATGCGACAATAATCTAATACCTTTTGCTTGAAAGACAGCATCATCCTGCTTCACAAGATCATGTGCCAAATATGACAATTGTGTCGACCAGATATCATTCAATTTGGATCCCCTATATTCTGGAAGCCTAAGAGGCAAAATTAATCTGCCAAGAATCACTCTGGAGGCAAAGTAATCGTTGTGGTATTCAGAGGGTTTTGCAAAGTCTAAATCAAACATGTTTGGAATATTAGTGGAGTTTATTCCAAAAGTGTTACTTTCTTGCTTGTTGCTCGATTCCACTTGTGACAATAATACTTTTTTGCTTTTCTCACTCAAAAATTTATTATTTGCTAAAGTATTCATGATATTGACACTGATTTGTTTAATGAGAACCTTAACGGAAGTTGGTCCCTCTCTATAAAAAACTGCAACAACATATAACAATTGCGGCAAGAATTTCTCAACAAAGTAAAGCTTATCAAAAAATATGGAAACACATATTTGTAACAAGAAATCAACCTTAAACCAATATAAGTCAATTCTCGCCTGTTGACCTCTAATACTTTTAGGGATTTTACTGCCTAGAATCAATTGGTTCAAGACAGCACTGCAAACCTTCATTGTTGGGTTGAAAGACATAAGAGCAACTAGATTATCGTATTTGATCCCCGAAAATTGCCGGTTCAATCCTTCATTAGTAATTTCACCAACAATCATTTCCACAAAGTCACTCTCATTTACTAATTTATTCCAAATACCATTATTCAATTCAGTCAAGTCGGCATTGTCTACTGGAACACTTTTAACAATAGCAGAGATAAGCCCACGAATCATTTCAGGACCATTAACCTCATAGTTCACAAAAACGTGAGTATATGCATATTTGATCCATGGCTCAAGAATTAGATATAAATTATTTGAGTTGACAGAATTATCGTTTGTGCTGAAAATGTAGACAAATGCAGAAATGATGTCTTTTGTTAACTCGGGATATTTATCAGCCAAGCTTCTAGAAATCGAAGACACCATCAACGGACTCTTCGGAGGTGCGAATGCTGGACCAATTTCATTAGCTGTAGAATTTTTATCATCGGATGCCAAAGAAGTTTCAAATTCATGCAGTAAATCGTAAGCATTTCGTCTAACCTGCTCGCTATCAGATAGTAATGCCAATCCAATCATTATAAACACTTCACCAAGCAATTCTCTGGTTGCCACCGTTTTCTCTGCTAAACTCCATTTTCTTTTCTGGTTGTAAAAATTAAGTTGGTAACTCCCCAAGTTCAAGTAAAAAATTCTAATAATTTCTGATTTTTTGAAACTTGCAAACCTCAACTCCCTATCCAACAACATTGAATGAACTTCAAATGATTCAGAGAGGCCATTTGTTTCATCAATTTCTTTCAAATCTTTCCAATCAATAAGCCGTTCAAAATTGACAATCTTAAAACTCTTGGTGAATATTCCAATTTTCACTTTCTTCAGTTCTCCGAGACTATATATAACATGAGTCTCTGTCAAACGCAATTGAACAGGGAAAGTAACGCGATCTTTCCCACCCACTGACCCCCGGTTTTCATAATAAACAATATCTTGAATATATTCCTTACCTCCAGAGCTGACGATATATACCCATTCAGGTAAATTGAAAGATTCAATAATCTTGCTATCTTGAAAAGTGGATAAGAATGTTAATTTAACATGTTTTGGATTTAGGAATTTATTCAGAGATAATGCACGTGCCTCGAGTCTGGCAATCAAGTCTGGTGCAAAAACACTACTGACATTGACATAGAACACCCCAGCACATTTCTCTGCCAATTCGTCGGGGGTCAAACGACATAATAAATCAATCATGCAGCCCAAAGTCTCAGTAACAGTTGGCTTGTTGTACAAGGTACAATCAAAAACGACGTAATACGTAGAGGTTGCGGTTCTACTCAATGACTGTAAAATTCGGGAAAAAAGAATTTTTGGATCAACATCAAGATCGTTAAAGTAAGAGAAAGTTATAGCGAACACTTGAGTCCCATCTTTAGCCACACTTTCAGTAAAATATTTTGAGTTGATAATTTCCTCAGTCAATGGATTATTCAATGACTTTTTGATAATATCATACAATTCAATGTATTTATTCTTGTTAATCCTGATGAATTCTGCAACCTGAGGAGTAAATTCGAGATATTTATAGCCAAGAGAAGCAAAAAATGTATCCACAACCTCATAGTACACCAGCTTACTTTCCATCTTATCAATCATAACAAAGGTTGGTGAAACAACATGTTCTCTTATGGCTTCCGAATGTTCAACGACAAAGGTGTACATGATCTTGAAATGTTTGAAGTCAAACCCTTTTGGAGCCCCAGAATCTTTAACTGCCAATTCACATACATCAGACACAGAAATTGCATCCACAAATCTAGAAATTTTATCTACCAACGCATGCATTTCGAGCTCTTTTCCTTTTAATAAAGGAAATTTCTCAATGTTCAAAGTGCCATTACTCGCATTTTGCAAGGCCTTAGTGAGTAATACAAAGCAGCGCTTCGCTTCAGGAGAAGGCCCGTAGTTTATGAATCCCAATTCCTCTGGGTAGGCAATAGCAGGACACAAAAACCGCAAAAAGAAGAAAGTACTAATGATGAGCAAACATAGGCTCTCATCTTTGGTATATTCATACACGCAGCTTCTCAAAGTGTAACATGTTGCTCTAATAATCAACGGAACCGAATCAGCAGACTCACAGATGCAATCCACAAGATTAGTGAAATAATGGAAAAATTTTCCTGAATCTTCATTGCTTATCCCATCACTACCTTGGAAGAATTGATCAACTTCAAAATAATCTTCATTGATAATAATTTGATCCAAGAGTCCGCCAATTGTATTTTTCAAATATTCACTACCAAAATTTTTTCCGACTAAAGATAATAATTTAGTAGTCAAATTATTTCTTCTCAATATATCCAAAGGTTTCAAGCCAATCTTGAGTTCGTAATTGATCAAAGTCCTCAAAACATCATGTAGAAAACCACCAGCCTCGGTGACCACAAGAATAGCTTGACTAACTCTATCCATTTCTGATGCGTTCACAGTATTTCTAAAAGCAATCAATAAATCCGGCGACAGTAAGCCTTTGAAGCAAAATTGGTGGAAGTCCGCAGAATGTGTACTCTCTTCCACTGCCTTTGCCCTCAGTTGATCTAAGAAAATATGTTTGAAGATTTGTATAAAAGCATCTTTAATGACGGGGTTTTCATCCGTGATCACAGGTAAAACATACCATGATGCAATTTCGTAATTGGCTTTGACCAAGTTCCCAATAATGCAAATACTGTGCTGGATAATTTTCTCGAGTTCAGCTTTATTAAAATCAGAAATAGCAGCTTGGTGTCCAGAATACTTGTGATGGATTGCTTTATGGGACGATTTCTCACAGGAGTCGTTCAAGCATTTCCGCAAAATTCTAATCAAAACATTATAGTAATTTCCGAACATAACATTCCTAAAAATTGCCACTTCTTTTTCATAATTGATATTACTCCTAATAATTGGCAATTCAACAGTCAAAAAGGTCAAACATGACAAAATCTCTATGATAATCTCTCGATACAAATAATTAATATTAATGATGAAAGATTCAGATCTAGGAACGCCACTACTGCTGATCATAGAATTGAAGAAATTTGGCTCATCTTTAAAGAAAGAAGTTTCTAGCCAATATAGCATAGTCTTAAGAATACTATTCTTGTACATCAAGTATGTTCCATCAATTCTCAAATCTTTTCTAAATTTCATGGTGATATGCAAAAATCTCAGCACAGCAAGTTTCAATTTGGCAAAATTGGTGATGGCTACAGGCTTAGAGCTGTTAGCTATTTTGTAAGAAGAGTTGTTTGAAAATAAACGACACTGATTCTTGACGATATCAATCAAAGTTTGAGAAATCTTAACGATACTCCAACTGTTTTGAAATATAACCATCGGCAGTAATCTTTTGAATAATTTTTCGAGGACAACTGTATTAATGATTATCAATTCGGACTCTCTAGTTGACAATATTACAGTCTCAGACTTTGTCTTCAAGCGCCCAAACTCTTCTAAAAATTCACAATATATGACGAAGGCTAAATTCTGGTGTAATTCTTTTGATAAGATTTGTTCAGCAATCGCTCTTTTCTCTGGATCAACTGCACCTAATGATTTAATTAATTCCATGATAAACTGTAGAATGCGAGTATCTTTGATAAGGTTATATGCATCGTATGTTTCTGACGGGATTTCAAATCCAAGTACAATTGCCAAAAATGTCGAATAGTTTGATAACGAGGTCAACTCCGCACGAGTCAAATTATTAACAGCCAAGAAATCTAGGAATTTTTGAAATGACCTTTCCACTGCATTATTCAATCCGTCGGTATTTTTTTCAACTAAATTATTGAAAAAGTTAACCATTTTCTTTTGCAAATATTTCAGACTCTTGATAATTACGTCATTATCTTTCCCTATGGCCTCCAAGAAATTCCAGTTCACAGAACTTCTCACTTTCTCGCAAACAGCATAATCTTGAGAAAAAAAATCCGCAAATAAATTTATAATATTTTTGACACTGTAATATGTTTCAGCAGTTGCAGCGCATAAAAACACATAGAGAAATTCCTCAATTTTTTTCGCCATCAAAATCATGTTTTTGGCTCTATCGGAATCAAGATCATCAAAATACATTTGGATATCAATCTTTGAGGAATATTTTTCAAAATAAACATTCAAGTAATCTAAAAGAAAACCAAAATGGTGAATGTTCTTCTGGATGTCATGTAGGGAATGATCAAGTATCATATCAAGCCATTGAGGAATAAAACAAAGATTATATAAGAACACATAAGCGACATAATTTTCAAGGGCCACTGAGTGGTTAATATGCGCCAAAATTATCTTGGTGCCGCAGTTGAAGCAAGAGTATTGAGGATCGAAGACTGCCGCGAATGATAGAGGTGCCACCACAGGACCAACATTTGAAAGCTTATCAGCGACATTTAAAAGATCGGGATTTTCCATAAAATCTGCATCGGAAACACAAAACGGATCAAAATCAAACATACATTGAGGTGCAGGCAATACAACACCAAGAGAGATATCAAAAATCCTTCTGCACAAATAACCGTCATTTCTAAGAATTGTTAAACAGTCTTGTTGGTCTGAATTCTCAATGGAAGAAGCGATAGTACTTGCTGCGGTGGTTGAGATGGGTATTGTGCTGTTATTGGTATAATTGTTATTATTATTATTGTTGTTGTTGTTGTTGTTGGTGGTGGTGTTGTTGTTGTTGTTGTTGCTGCTAATGTTACTAGATCCACTAAGAGAGCCAAAAAGATGGCTTGCTTTTCTATTCATTGACGTGGACTCAATTATGCTGGAAGCTTGATGAGTAGTTGATTGTTTTGAGGAAGAGCTGGACGGAAAAATCGGCTGGTTCAATATTGGAACATCCAGCAAGTCCGCTTTCTGGGAATCAGCATAGTCAATGAATACCATATAGTCCTTTTTAGTTGCGCTCATTATTTCGGAGATACGAAGGCCTCGTTGGAAGAGTTTCGTTGTTGCCTCAGTACTAAAAAATACTTCTTGGATAATGGCTAAACCCCCACTCAAACTACCAAGCTTTTTAACTACCGAGATAGAAATGTAATAAGAGTATAAATCATCAGCTTTAAAATTTTCCAAAGAGGGAGCAAATAAGGGCAACAGGATTTGGGGAAGTAATAGGATATAGTTAGCCCAAAATTCTATTTTAATATGTTCAATCAATGAGTTTTCGATAACAGTGGTTGACATCCTGTTTAGAATGTCTTTGACCTTGTTATGAACAACGGGGAAGTACTTTTTCACAAACAAAACTGTGGGGTTTGATGGATCATGGCTGGCAATTGATCCTGCAGTAGATGCAAGAAGAGTAAAGCACTCTAGGATTAAATATTTTTGATGAATGGATGTAACCACTTCCGGTCCTACAACTTTCAATAATAGATGAAACATTCGAAGTTCATGTGAGTTCACATTCAATTGCTCTTTCTTTTCCTTTGGCAGGCCTTCAATTTCAATATAGCTTTTAAATTTCTTAAAAACCGCGGCATTCATGGCAATTAATGAAAACAATGACCTGTAATTGAAAGCTTTTGCTAAAGGTGGAATACTGGACGCTGTTTTGGAAACTATCGGTTCTAATATTTCAAAAATCCCAAAAAGGTCAGGTCTATTTAAAGTAGATTTGATATAATCTTCAGGATAGTTTCTGGCATATGTGGTTACCAACCCAGAGATAAAATAGCTGTAAACTTGTATGAAAAGCTCTGACTTCTTGACTTTTTTAAATAGGTCAATTGAACACTGCGTCAAATAGTCACTGGATGTGCTGGCTTGGAAAAGTGAACTCAATTCAAAATAGCCATACTTCAATTTTGAGTCAATCATGCAATAAATTAAATCTTTATCTGGAAGCGCATCCTCGAAGAAGCTCAACATGGTGGCACGAACATAATCAAAGAACTCCAAACCACTGATATCGGCAATAAATTCAAGAATACTGTGGATATGTAAGTCGCAAGACACGTCATTGTTGTTCTGATGAAGAGCAGTTCTGATGTCGGATGAGGAGTGATCAAATGGAATATCCAAGAAAGCAAGAATGACCATTTTTGATTCGTAGCAGCTCTTCGCTCTGAGCAAATTCGGTATCAATTGGCTCAACAATTCAGTGTGTATGAGGCCCTTATATTTCCCGGTTGACTTGTAGTCTCCAAGCTTTGTGACATAATCGCTCATTAGTTTAATAATTAGAAAAGTTTGTTGTTCGTCATTTTTGAACTCCAATAAGCAATGACAGAAGCATTGGAGAACAGTATTTAATTGTTGGGGTTTATTAAAAGAGAATATTAAAGATGTTGTCAGCAAATACAATGTGTCAGCGCCAGCGACCAACACGCTAATATTTTCATTGACAAAGCTTTTGAGAACATTTATAAGTTTCTTGAAACTCGCGTTTATTATTGGCTCCATATATGATTTCTCAACAGGAAGCTGGTCAGATGTCGTTGTCATTGCTTTTGGCATTAGATAAATCTACCAATGATAAGCTGCTGACAGACGATTAGTATAACAGAATGAAATAGTGCAAGTATTGAGAGGCAGAAAACAAAGATTAAAATCTTTGTGAGAGGTTTAATTGTTAGATTTAGACAGACATACGATAACTCATGGGGCTGATGACAGTGACAAAATAATATGTCTTGTATACATCTAATTACAATCGCCGGTACGGGTTTTTTGTGAGATTTCTCAAAATTTCGGTTCTGGTCACGAGCCCTGTAGCACTTGTTTGTTATTTGTTATTATATATGAAACCGTTCATATATCGATATTATTATGAACAGGAATATTATTCTATGTTTAAAGAAGATGGAGAGAGGTTTCTAGTTCGTGCAGTTTTTTTTTTTGAATCTTTGTTTTAAAGAAGATGGTGGTATTATGTTTTATCTGTGGTCAGCCCCACAATAATATTAGGGAATTCCCATTATATCCGACCACAAAGTATCAATATCATATAAAGTATCATATTAGAGATCAAAGCTTATCCTAAATATTTTAAGTTTTTTAATTCAGAGGGAATCTAATCCACTGATCATTTATTAACTCTCACATTCACACAGGTAATACGAGTAATCCCATTGCTCATGTTCCCCTTTCCAATTTATTTATCCAAGACGGATCCCAATAATGTACTTCTCCATACACAGGATCAACATCAACCCACAAAAACCCAAAACTCACCATCTCTTCTAACACATCTTTCGAATGATAACTTGACCATCGGTAATTATCCACTAGTATTCCCACGGTAGCATATCCCATAATTTCACAAATCTCAAACACTTTGGTTTCATAGTTATTCAACTCCTTTGATACCGATCTTATGAATTTCTTATTTTGATCTCCCACAGTGATGACCTTAAAATTTGGGTCGAGGGTAGATAACAATTCGACACTTTTTTCAATGTCCAGCTCCGTTAAATCCACAATTGAATTTGGACTATCGGGATTGGTCATAATCTTTAATAATTCATCAACTGCAACAATCCCTCCATTCACATCTTCAAGTTTCTTGCATAGCTCAATGATTTTTACTGCAAGCTCATTGTAAAACTCATCATTATCATCACCCAATAGCTTCGACCATAAAGACGCATTCTTGTTTTTGGAGGCAGATTTCTTGGATAGACTAGCAGCAAGAGGATCAACGCCGACAGAGAAACATAAGCTTGTGAACTCCTTCCTCAAATTCTCATTAGATTTGATTTCTTCTGGGTGGTTTTTTGCGAAATTCGCTAAAGCTTGTTGGAACACAGATAGTTGGATTGACAACTTCTCATGTTGCTGATCAGCAAGCAGTTTCCCTAACTGCTGATACTGTTTTAGGGCAGATTCTGAGTTGGTGAATGAAGAAAGGCCAATTTTCTTACTCATCTTTCCATTAATATTGTATTGTTAAATCTTTAAGTGAAAGGTCGTTGCACGCGAGAATATTCGATGTCATTTGGCGCGATGGCATGTATTTTTTACCCGGCTGCATTCTAACGTGTCACGTGAATGTAAATACCTCTCCTACAGGGGAAGGATAGTTCAAAAATGGTGTGAATGGAAAGGATATGCTGTCTGTAGTATAGACTATTGCAAATAGTGTGGGTCTCTAGGCTCATTACGATATTTCCTTAAAAGTTTTGTAAATTTCTTGAATATCTATCAAGAGATTGGAAAATTTCTGATATCTAAAAAGAAACCCAGAATACAGATTCCTTCTGAAACGACTCAATTGCTAAAAAAAAAGTCATACTCAAATTGAATGATTGCTGGAAACATAAAAGTGTCCATTAATTACCCTTTGAAAATATTTGTTGCTCTTTCTTTGTGGATGTTGAGATTTTTGGCACATCATGTCATGTGCGTTCCTCAAATGGCAACATCCACTGTGGAGACATATAAAACAACAAATAATCTCCTATTAGTGGTAGTGGTTTAACTTTTTAATTTTCTGTAATATATGTATATTTTAAGGGCTTTGTATTATAATCATGTTGTCCGAAGAATATTTTGATCCTGAGAAACGGGCTACAGTTGACCAACTTCACAATGTTCGTCCGTTTATTGAAGCACCTCCCACAAAAGAACCCGTGGATTTCATGGACCTTGACACCATTGATTTGTCCACATTTCAGGACGGACCACAAGGGCTTTCATCTCGTCAAAAGCTTGCTCAGCAGCTAGAATCAGTCTTAACAGACTATGGATTTTTTAAATTGGTGGGTCATGGGATTTCCGAAGCCACTTTTGAGAGAATGAAATCTATTGGTCAAGCAATTTTTGAGCTCGAAGACGATATCAAAAACCAATTCGTTGGAGGAGAAAAGAAAATTCCTCAAGAAGAGGAGAGGGACTTGGGGGTAATTAGGGGTACCGGATTCAAACCTCGTGGGTACTTGGAATATACCAATGGACAAAGAGATAATGTGGAATTTTATAATCTCCGCCACTTCCAACATGATGATATCTTCTATAATAAGACAGAATATCCCGAGTTTGTCAAGTACCATCTTGATGAGATCTCGGAATATTTCAAGCATTTGCATTTCGAGACCTTGAGGAAATTATTGATCTTGATGGATATCATTCTTGAACTTCCTGAAGGCCAATTATGGGAAAATCATTTCAAAGTAATTGAGAATGATATAAACAGATCTGGAGGTGGTAGGGCAAGATTTCTAATGTATCATGAAGTTGAAAAAGAGTATGTCAAAAAGACCAATGGGACTTGGCTTCGTGGTCATAGTGATGCGTGTGCCATTACATTCATTCTCTCTCAGCCAATTGTTTCTTTGCAAGTACGCGAACATGACTCCAACAATTGGAAATATATCTCCCATACTCTGAATTCTTTGGTTGTCAATATCGGTGATGCCTTCAAGTTTTTAACTGGTGGATATTTTAAATCTTCGCTTCATAGAGTCACCACTCCCCCGGGTGATCAATTAAAACACAAAAGAAACACTGTGATTTATTTTTCTAATCCTTCTTTGACTACCTATATTGATCCATTGTCATTAAACTCTCCAAAGTTGGATAGATTGGGTTATGGGATAGAACCAGGAGTTGAAAGGATCACATTTAAGCAATGGGATGAGGCTAAAGGAACTTACTTCAATCAAAAGAATCAGCAGAACTCTAAAGAAGTTAGTCTTTTGGGAAGATCCACTTTAATGAGCTATATTGATGGAGCTCCTTCAGAAAAGAAAGCACTCTCTGTTTCCTAAATGTTTATCCCAACAATATTATAGTATAATATTATAGATAAGAATGGAAATGTTGATACCGAATTCTATAGTTTAATGGGGTGTGCATTTGCTTGTAATAAACAGCAGCTTGTCGTTTTCATAACATATATTGACCAAATATGGTAGTAATCCTTTCAAAAGAGGGTGTGTTGTCCAAATTGCAGGTTGGTAGGCGTGTTTGTAGGATTGCTTGATTTTTTACCCTGTAAATTTTTGCAGAAAAGTTACACACAACCTACAACTTTTAGAAAGATTATTATTTATAAGCTACATGAAATCTTAGGAGGCAAGTGAAAAAGCAATACTTAAAGGCAACAAAGAGTACTATATCACATATTCATGGTGTTAAACATCACTGAGCTACATTAATAATTAGCACAGTGGCAAATTCTTGCTCCTCTTCTCTTAGATCCCATGAACCCTAAACCAGTAAACTCGAATCATCAGCCCCTTCATCCAGAGATGATACTTATTATTTTCAGTAAGTATTACTGAACTCTCTCTTTAACAATAGGAAACTAAAACTAGATCCGAACTCTTTTCTTTTGTCTGGAGTATTTCTTTGATGATTCAGCAACATAAATAAGAGGATCTTGACCCCATACTGGCCAATAGTACATTCAGAATACCATAGTACTATTATTTGTTACTATTCACACATGCATGCCTTTGCAACCTGGAAAGTAAACTATGTATTCACAAGTCATTTGCGTAGCAGGAAACCAGCAAGAATATTTTCCAATTATTTATATGTGTATTTGGAAGTCTTTAACAAAGAAAAATGCTATGACTTGAAGCCTTGCTTTCATCACTTTGAACAGTTTTTCACGTTGCCTAATACGGCTAATGGTGTGATTCTCCATCATGCTTGAGCCTGACGGAAAAAAAAAAAAATAGCAAATTAATAAAGAAGTTACCCATTTATTAACTTCACCAACTTAGAAAAACAAAACTATAATTTAATTTTTAGAATACTTTAAGCTGAAATATCTCAGCTACCACGAAATCACCACATTTATTACGACAACATTGAACAGATTTTTGAATAAAGATTAAATCAACCGTTTTCTTTTTGCCCATCTTTAAACATCAGACGACTGTCAACCTTTAATCAAAAGAAGTAAGGGTGTTAGGTGAAAGCTTCTGATATCAAAGAAAATCTAGCCTCTTACTCTTGGGACATAAGAATAATGAACTTGAGCATGAGGAGAATAATATCAAATGCACATAGCCGTAAAACCTTCTTCATAGGGTCTCTACATCAGGAACAATCATTGAGGACGATGGAGCACAAAGAACAGTAAAAAAAAAATTTCGATACCTCAAAAATCCGACTTTCTAGTAATTGAAAATTAAAAATAGATATTATCTTTCATGGGCATTGAGCGAATAAAGGCGACAATGTAAATGCAATCAAACAAAAATCAATCAGATGTTGTTCTGTACATACATACTATAAAGGTCAAAATGATTCATTTTGATTTCAATGTGAATGAGAGGAAACTCTCTGATAGTTTTGTTTTTTTTCCTTACTTATGGATAATGAAAAATAAAATTAAGGGACATCTGCATAGACATGTGCATGAGTCATGTATTGCTGTGCACTCCTTATTCTGTAACTTTGTATTTCATTACCTACTGTTTAGTTGACTTGGACACTGATATTTTATTTCAATTGAATCAATTTCAAATATTTTGAATTTCAAAAAAAAATAAATGAAAAACTATTTTCTGGCTCATTATGAGTCTTCTGATGAAAAGAACCTCATTTGCGAAATTGCTGGTTGTATATTGGTTCACCAAGCCATCATCAAATTGATTTTTTGCGGTGGCTCTTTTTTCTTCTTTTCCTTTTGCCAAATTGGACTCATGGTTCTTAGTATAGCGTCATCATTTTCTATCATAAACATAAAAAAAGCACGCATCTGGCAATGACAGGAATATTGTCGCTGCGCTGACTAATGCCGCACTTTCCTAATTTAGCCTTTTTCACTACAACTCCCTTAAGGAGGATCATCAACGAAAAATAACGGTAATAATAACTTTTGAGCTGCGGTAAAATTAGTAACTGTATCTGGTTTGACTCATTGAAATATGGGTCATATTGTAGAGGGCTTGCCAAAGCGTTAATGGTTTGCCGAACATGTATCATATAAATGTGGAATCGTTTTCCTGCATTAGAGTATGATATATGACTGTTGTGAAAGCTGAAGATAATTCTTTAGAGATATTTCTGTCTTTAATTTTCCATTATAATTCATTTCACTTTATTATTATCAATTACAATGAAACTTTCTCTTGAATTAGATCAAGAACCTGATCATGTATTTACCTTTGGTGATTCCATTTTGGGAGAACTTGAGCTAAAAACAGAGGTATCTACATACATAAAGCTGATGATAGTACGAATCTCAGGCATCAGCCTAACCAATGTTGAAGACACTTTAAGTCCAAGAAATCGGCGAACCGTCAGAAAAATAATTGATGACAAAATAGTACTTTTTCCAAAACCCCAAGACATGACGGATCAACCGTTGGAACTTCTGGCAGGCAAATATTTGTATTCTTTCATCATAGACATTAACGATCCAGCCAAGTATGACGATTTGCTTGACCCAAATATATCTCCTGCTGGATATGGTGTTTTAGGAGAATACAAGTGCAAAAAAGTGAATATCCCTTTACAATTTCCCCCTTCGTTTAACCACAAAAGTCTCCAAGGAAATGCCAAAGTAACATACAGTCTAATTGGCGAGCTAGTATTGGAAAATGGTAAAGTTATCCAAACAACAAAAAAAATTAGATTTGCTCCTTTAAACAGAGCGTTAGCCTATTCATTGAGACATCTTTGCCAATTATATTCCAGACCACCAAACTCAACACCAACACTCCTACGAAACACTTGTTTTCTCGAAACACAAATTACCGTTCCAGTTTCAAATAAACATTGTCTACAAAAAGGATTTTTAAACATAAAATCATCTCAAAAATCTAAAATGAACATTCCTTTGGTTGTTGCTTGTGAATTTAAGCCATATCTTCCTAGACATACCTCACTAGCAGTATCCAACAGATTCCTTCAGACACATAACCCTCTTTCTGATTTCATTAATATTCACATAGTATCACCACTTTCCCCTTCCACTATCCAAGCCTTAACTGGATCCACTCAAACGCCCATTAAGTTGGAATATTTTAAAATATCGCTAACCCAAAAAATTATATTTGGCTCGACTGCAAAACGTTTGGATACAAAAGATATTCCGCTCATTGATATCGAGGAACCATTATCTCTTGATTTCAAACCCATTCCTGCAGAAAGATATCAATTATCATCTTCTTATCTTGAAAAATGGGAGCCCTTTTTAGATCATCGCCAATATTATCAGTTCACGGTTCCCAAAAAATTGTTGAGCAAACCAATTCCTAATTTACCTCAGCTGTTTATCTATCACAATATCCAGAATGACTATCACCTCGATGTCAAGTCGATCATTGGTTCTGGTAACCATCGAACACCAATAGGTTGCGATTGTCCTGTGGTAATGTTGGGTCCCGAGGAACAGACTGTGGATGTTGTCCCTGAATATTCAGAGAAGATTAGGTCAGGAGAGGTTTTTGTGGAGGTTACCAATGAAGTTTTACCAATGTATTCGCTATAATTATTTACAATTCTTCATTACTGATTTAATATTCCATATTTGCTAATTTCAAGTTCTTTTGGCTTGATGCTCGTTAATTTCTAATTTAGACTTTTTTTTTTCTTTTTCCTTTTTTGCATTATCATTTACATCTATTATACGGTATTTTTAGCTTGGCCTGCAAAAGCAAGTAGAAAATGGATCCATATTTATCAATTTCCCAAAGTTGGGCTTGTTCAACCTGTTATTGAAGATCATCAAGGGAAATCAGGCAGAATTTTTCGACACACAGTATATGTTTCCTATTTTTCTCTACGGCCATCCATCTCAACTTTTTCACCTAATCTTCCACCCCTGTATTATTTATTACAAATTGTCTTTCGCGACCCATCTAGGAACTAGGGTGCCCTAATTCCGCACGTGTAGATTAATTTGTTATGTATACGTACAGTCATTTAGGGGCACGAAGGAGATAAAGACATAATCCCGACATGGTTCAAAGTCCAGTGTAGCGGAATTATCTGCGTCGGCCGAGAAAACAATGCCGCGGCTAAGACCGCTCAAGCTTTTCTTCGGAGTTTGCCGCATTGGGGTGTCCATCGGGGTTGTTCTGTTCCAGGATGACCCAATTTAGCGGATTAAAGATTTTTTTCTTTTTTTTCTATTGCATACATGCACTGCTTAGAAATACAGAGTAAAAGTTTTTGAATACGAGCTGAATTGATATAAATAAACAAAAATGTACGCCAATGGAGCCAAGAATATTATCACTGTCAATTCAATATTACATTTTATCTTTGTTTTTCTAATTTAGCAACAATTCTCTCCAATAGCGGCGTGATGGTAGCTCCAAACTTCTTAACCAAGGGTCAACAGATCGTTCCCATGAAATACAGACCAAAGCCCTTAGTGTTCGGTATAGTGGTTCTTTCTTTGATTATCGATAAACTTAACGTCACAGGGGCCATTACCAGTTTCTATTCGCTTTCTAAGAAGTTTGATGTTCCAATTGCCACTGCCTCTTGGGTCTTGTCAGTGTATGCGTTGACCATTGGTTCATTTATTATTGTATTTGGGAAAGTCGGAGATATTGTTGGTCCTCATAATACATTCGTTATTGGCTCTTTTGCCATGTCTCTTTTTTCATTGCTAGCAGCTACGGTTGATGAATCTATTTACGCGGTTATTGTATTTAGAGCTTTCCAAGGGATTGCCGGTGCCGCCTTGATTCCCTCTGGATTTGCAATCACTGCCAGTTATTTCCAAGGCAAGGCCAGATTTATCGCCCTTAAACTTATGGCAGCCGCTATCACTGGTGCTCTAGGTCTCGGGGTGATTCTTGGTGGGGCTTTTGATGAAGGAAGTATTGGGTACCAAGGGCTTTTCTATTTCACATTTGCGGTGTCTTTTGTAGCATCCGTGTTGTTATATTTCATTATAATCCCAGTGGAAAAAACTGAGGGCCACAAAAATTTGAAATTTAAGAACTTGGATTTCTTTGGAGTTCTGTTAATGATTTCCGGCTTGTTGTTGATCATCGTGGCGTTCACTGAAGCTGCAAACAGTTGGAATTCTCCAAAAGTTTACGTCACCCTCCCAGTTGGATTTGTGCTTCTTATCTCGTTCTTCTATTTCGAACTTATTTATCTCAAAAGTTACAAGAAGAAATTCCAGAACTCTCTTCCAAGCCAACAACAAGAATTGACTGACAAACCTGATTGGAGACTAGACACACAACCACTTTTCCCAGCAGAAATTTTGGAAATTCCAAACATTAAATTGTTGCTCTATGGTATTTTTGTTGTCAATACATGCGCCATTTGCTTACAAAGTTGTTTGGTTGAATATTTCGAATATATCGAATTAGACACCCCAATTATTGCCTCGGTTAAGATTTTACCGCTTTCTGTGGGTGCCGTTTTTGGTTCAGCCCTTTTCAACCCAAAAATTGTGAAAGCCTTGACACTTCGTGGAACTTTGGTTATTGCAGCCCTGGTTGGTCTCGGAGCATACATCTGGGCGTCTAGAATAGACTACACTGTACATAATAACTATTGGAAGTTTGCTTTTGCCAGTCAATTTCTTACTGGTTATTCAATTAACATGTTCTTTGTTGTCATCCTCTCTGGTTTAATGCAAAATACCCCGTTACATTTACAAGGGGTAGTTTCCGGAGTGGTTCAAACCATTGCCCAAGTTGGTGCCAGTATTGGTACAGCAGTTATCAATAGTATCATTGGAAGTATGAAATATGAAAAAGGTGATGAAGCAGCTAGACATCGTGTTGCCAAGAACTTCCAAAACTCATTATATTTCATGGTGGGGTTGGGTGGCAGCTTGGTAATTTTAATGCTTTTTATTAAAGATGACAAGTCTTTTTTGGTCGCTAAAAACGAAAACCAACCGGGAAAAGAATCCAATGATGTCGAAGTTGATTCCACTGAAGTTGAAGAGGAATCTAAAGAAATCGAAAAGGAATCTGAAGATATTGAAGAGGTGTCTAATATTAGAAGTTAATGCAGTCGGAAAAGGGTTTGTTTATAATTTAAAAGCTATTTAGCTTGTCACATTTTTTTGTTTTCTTGTTTATGATTTTTTATGATTTTTTAGCTTCTTTTTTATTAGAGAATAATATTTATTACAAATACAGAATATATCCATTTATACTTTATTTTGAAAATGTATCACATATACATTAACGTATCTATCTAACTATCTCTGTAATATGATATCTATCGAATTATATCATAAAGTGATGAGAATGTGGATGTTGAAAGTGTCATAATGTATAGTGATGCAGGTATCACCGTCAGGTTGACTCATATGATAAGCAAAAGAAAAAAAAAAAAAAAAAAAAATATCAGACAAATTTCCAGATCCATATGTTTGGTGATAACCGATAATTTACCTTTCGTTACTTCATTTCCTTTCTTTATTTGTCTCTTTTTTTTTGTATTGAAAATGTCGTCTTCCATTGAAGGTCCAGAACACAGACCAATTCCTACCAGTCGTTATGATCTTTCAACTTATTGGGGCAGAGTTAGACATTGTTTGGAAATCAGTGATCCAAGAAACTTGTTAGTCACTCCTACCCAAGTGAGAATCGCTAAACAGGCCCTTAGCGAATACCGTCATGGATACATCAGTGAGTTTGCCGAAGAGTTGTGGGAACATAAACAAGTATTGGACTCGACCGTCCATCCAGATACTGGGGAAACCATTTTCTTGCCGTTCAGAATGTCGTGCTGTGTGCTATCAAATTTGATAGTGACTGCTGGGATGCTCACTCCAAACTTGACAGTTGGCGGCACCATCTTTTGGCAATGGGCCAACCAATCTTTGAATGTGGCCATCAATACTTCTAATGCCAATAAATCCCATCCATTGACCACCAAACAATTGTTGACCAACTACGCCGCCGCAGTGTCCGCCAGTTGTGGGGTAGCGTTAGGGTTGAATGCTCTCGTTCCTAGATTGAAATCTCTCACTCCAAAGACCAAATTGATCATGACCAGACTCGTGCCGTTTGCTGCAGTTGTGTCGGCAGGGATTGTCAATGTGTTTTTGATGAGATCAGAAGAGTTGAAGAAAGGGATTACTGTTGTTGATCCAGAAACCAAAGAGCCATTGGGGACTTCCAAAGTAGCTGCTACATATGCTGTTGGGGAAACTGCTGCTTCCAGAGTTATAAATGCCACCCCGATCATGGCCATTCCTCCTTTGATTTTGGTGAAATTGCAACGTGGATTCTTGAAAGGTAAAGGGCTAGGGATCACCACTGCTGTCAACTTGGGGTTGATCACCGTCACGAGTTTTGCAGTACTTCCGTTTGCTTTGGCAGTGTTCCCACAAACTGAAAGATTGCATGTCTCCAAGTTAGAAGACAAGTTTAGAGAACTTAGGAACAAATCTGGCAAGCCAGTGGAGTTTGTCGAGTTCAATAGAGGTATTTAGAAGTTTTAATCGTTTTGTTAGAGAAAGCATCATTATATATATATATGTGTATGTATATGTATATGTATATGTATATATGATGTGTAATATATTATAGTTGTCATTTCAATTGAATAAAGTAAAGAGGAAAAAAAAAAAAAAGACCTCCAAGAGGATCGAAGTGAGGTCTTCCAACATCACGTGCTCAAAGATCACCATCGAAAACAAACAAAAACAAAAACAAACAATAAACAAATGGTCGATCATGGATCACACTTCGTGCTTTTGCTTGTGGTTAGCTGATATATCTATCATACCACTACAAAGAGAGAGTTTTGCATCGTTCATATTGTGTCCTTGCCTGTACTCATTTGAATCACACTGCTGGTTTCTTCTTTTTTCCCTTTTAGTGTGATCCGCAGATCTTTATTTTGGGGGGTATTTTTTTAGCTCAACGATTTTTTTTGTCTCAATCTGCTAGGGGAATCACCTATGTCTTTAATTTGCCCGTTATTTTAATTTATACCCATTTCTCTACTTTTTTTTTTGTGCTTATTGAAATTGCTAATCAATTTGACAGATCGTCCTGCGGATAGGTTTCTGGGCATAAATGATGTTGGACCAATTCAGTGATTCATTGGATTATCATAACAACAATAACAAATCCATAACTTTCAAGACCCAGCAAGGTTCAACCAATGACCAAAGCAACAATGACCTTATTTTGACTACAGACTTACTGAATCTTGTCATATATTTGACAGATCCTAACAATATCAACTATCAGTTCGTCACTAACCTATTAATCACTCACAGAATATTTATCGAATCTCTGGACCTTCTAGAAGTATTACTTGACAGATTACAGCAATGCTTTGAGTATGTTTTATTCGACACCAATAAATTAGAACAACAATTATCTAAACCAGAGCAGGATGAGGATAATAATAATGATGGTCAATTGGAGGTCCGTTTCAACACCATCAAGAAAATTCTCTTGAGAACATTTGTCATCATAAGAAACTGGTTATTGAATCACTTTATTGATGATTGGGTGGAAAATGACAGTTTAAGCTCCATGTTTGTTAATTATTTGAATGCATTGTCATTAAAATTTGAGAATTATGAGAAATATAACATGATCAATGTTTTTTTCATTAAAATTATTGTTGAATTGAAGAAAGCTTGGATCAACATTTGTGAAAAATATTGGAATACAAAAAGCTTGTCGCAATCATTAATTGATCATGGATTCAAATCTTTCGGAGGGTGGGATAAATCAGTCATCAAATTTATTATTAGTTATAAACTTGAGTACAGCAAGCGAAACTTAAATATGCCTACCTCAGAGTTATACAAAGAAATGAATCCGACATTTAGAAATGACTCAATTTTGGCATCCAATGACATTATCTCTAACACGAATATTCTTGAAGATCATCAATCAACCACGCGTCATCCTGAGCCATCTAACAAGAAAACACTCAAAAAAAAGAAATCTATTGGTAATTTGTTGAAAAATTTGCCATTGATCCAAGGATCTAATTCTCTAGCATCATTGAAGTTCAACTCATCCCAAAAAGAGTTCGAAAAAGAAATTGAAATGTTTGCATCAAAGGCTGATAATCAACTTGACCATGCCAACCTATTTAAGAAATCTGAAACCTTTGGGACCACTGAAAAAAATCATAATGCCAATGAAGACGATGTCAGCTTAATGGAGAAAGGAATTAAATACAATTTTACCATGATCTCCCCAAATTCCGAAATTAGGTTACTTGATTTTAACCGGTATCCGGAAAATGAACAAGGGCAGATGAAAGATCTACTGATCGAATGTTATCAGAAATCTGATGTTGTTTTGAAAGAAACCGTAAAATCAGAACCTATCAATGAACCTCCGCTTGTCACAAAAAAATTGAAGACAAAACAGGTGCCGCTCAAACAACTTGTGAGGAAGTGGAAAAGACCTTTTCGCAAACCGAAGTTGGAAACAAGGATACCAGACCTCGAAGTTTCACAAATTGTTGAGAATTTGCTCCCTGAAGATGATATTGTTGAAAAAGTTGATATGTTAGCAGTATATTTTATTGATGAATTAGATTTCTTAACTAATAAAGAACGCAATGAGCTGTCTTCAATAAATAAAGAGGACTCAGAAGATCATGAAGCATCTTTTTTCTCTAATCTTGGTCTATTCGATTCAATGAACGATACTCTGGCCAATTCAGAAGGTGATGATGATGATGATGATGATGATGATAACGACGATGATGACTGGGAAGATGAAACTGATGATGGAACAACGTCAGAATGTGATATGGGCCAGCGAAGTAGCAATTCTTTTCTTTCTGCTGCTAAGGTGGACTGGAATAATGACTCACTAGAATACCAAGAGTCTAATTCCAGTGGTGACTATGAACATACAAACATTCTTGATGTCACTCCTTCGATGATCATTGATAACGTAACCATGGAAGTGATTGATAGAAGATTTTCTGGAAGCATCAGTGATGTCAATAGACTCTCTAGATCAAGCTTGATATCCAAGAAATCTTACTTGACTTATGACTCGAAGCTTTCTAGAAGCTCATCAATTATGGTTGACAGAAGTAACCACCAGCAATTAAAACACTTGACATCCCGTGTATTGGAAAAAGTGAGAAGTTTTGAAAAACTTGGCGTTGAAAAACATTCGAATATTCAAACCACCATTGCTCCTAATAAATCGTGCGGCAATTTGACAATTGATGTAATAACCGAAGAATTTGACCAAAATGAAAAGCCTGAAACCAGCTTGATCAAACCAAAGATCGATTTTTTCCAAAAAGTGTCGCACAATGATTCTGCCATTACCGTGAATAGCAGTAAAGGAGGGAAAAGTCATGTAACCAGTACCAACGTCACCTCGATGCGTCAAAACTCCATGATGCAAAGCTCGATATTTTCCGACGTTAGTACCGTTAATACCATAATTTCAAATCATGAAGACGATCTTATCTACCACAATGTTTTAAGAAGTAAAAATGGTCATCACAACATCAGGGAGCTTATGAATGATGGGAATGAATGTAATGACACCATGATGGTGTCCAAACATGTGAGATCTCCAACCTTGGAGACCCAAGATTCTGAAGCTTTGATAAGAAACGTAATGGAGATGGACAGTTTCCATATCGCTGATAGTAGTGGTGCTGCTGATATTACTGATAGTGATAAAAAAGTTATTATAGATATCGACTGTTCTCCTTTACGAACCCCAAACTTGACCAACAATGATAATTCCACCATTTTGGCTGGGAGTACGAAGAGAGACAACAAATCAGAAATCAGCATGTTATCAGTGGCATCGTATCTTTTGCCAGGCATGGACAACGAGGTCATGCAAGCTTTGGCGGCGATTCCTGATATTTCATTCCATGGGCAGGATCCTATAAGTGCTGCCTTATCCCGACTCGAGGGGAAAAATGATAATGATAGTGAGGAACTACGAAGAAAATTGCCCAATCATGGCAAAGTTCCGGAAAGTTCAGGAAACTGGGGAATCCTTCAAACTAAAAAAGGGGAAATGTATACTAACCAAGAATCAGACGTTTCCGAAACGAAAGAAAAGACTATTGAGGAACAGGTTGATGATCTACACATTAATGAATTAGCAGATCATGATGCCAATGGAGAGATTGCTCAATTTCATTCTAATTTCTTTCAACCGTTCACTCCAATGGAAAATATCTTTGATAATACTCCTGATGCCATGAAAAACATTGTTTTGAACAATGGGGCGGAATTGTATAAGAAGTACCAGAAATCCAAAAATTTGCAAACGATTGAAGAATTGATGACTGGGGCAGCGCATATTCCATTTATTTTACAATTTGATTCGTACGAACTTGCGGAAATTCTCACGATGATTGAGCGGGATGTACTACTAGAGATTGATTGGAAAGAATTGGTAGAATTGCAAAATAAGGAGACGCCGCAAAATTTTTCGTCGTGGTTACAAGTGATTGTCGGCCAACATAATTTAACTGGGGTAGATTTGGCATTATCAAGATTCAATTTGGTGGTCCAATGGGTGGTTTCGGAAATTATCTTGACAAACGTGATGAAGTATCGGGTGGCGAGTATTGCCAAATTCATCGACATTGCCACGAAATGTTTGAACATGCAGAATTATTCGACGATGATGCAAATAATTTTGGCGTTGACTTCGGAAAAAATCGGGAATTTACCAAACACTTGGGATCAATTGGATGATAATTCCAAACAGCAATTTATGATTTTGGAGCAATTTGCCAACCCCATGGACAATTTCATGAAAATTAGGGAGCTAAACGGGATGGCGGTGAACGGTCGTGGGATGGTGCCATTCATTGGATTATATCTTTATGATCTTCAAATCACGTTGTCGCAACCAAGTTATGTTGGACAAGATCATTCTTTGATTCATTGGAAGAAATTCAATGATGTGTCGCGTATTGTTATTGATTTGGTCGGTAAGATCCAATATTCAAAACTTTATAACCGAGATGTCAAGGGGATGAATCAAGAATTATTATCGAAATGTTTGTACATCAAGTCATTAGATGAACAGGAAATGGATTTATGTGTTTCAAAGATGGTTAATCCTTAAAGATAAAAAAAAAAAAAAAGAAATTGTATTGTAATCTTTTGCTGTGGATTTTTGTTTTGGTTTTTTTGGTCTCTTTTTTGGTTTTTTTTTTTCTTTTTTTTTTTTTTTACTTCACTTCGATTATATTCCTATATTTTTAAACTTTCTATTCATCTTATTATTATTACCTCTTATTATTATTACCTCTTACTATTATCTCTTAGATTTACATCTTATTATTACCTCTTAGTACCTACTAAACTTTATTATTTTATCAATTCGTTGTTTTCACAATTTTATTTTCTATTGAATTTTGATAGTTCAATTATCTACTTTTAATACCTTTTGTTTTCTTTCTAAATCTGTCTCTTCTTTTTTTTTTCTTCCTATCGATTTTCTTTATTTCTCAATAATAAAATGCATCGCTCAATGTTTTCTCTGGTATCTGTATTATTATTTAATATTTGCCTGGTAGAATCACCTGTATTAAATCAAAAAAATATCAATTAATAATATAATTATAGCTGACTCGTACTACAAACAATTATTGTTGATTGGGGCTTCAATGTTTACGTAAAAAATAACAAAAACAATAAGAAAAAGAAAATAAGAATTATGTAATCACAAGAGACTGCTTAGTAAAAAGCTTACATAATCAATGACCTAGCAACATCCGGTCATCTATTTTTCAGAAAACCCTAACACACACAATAACCAAGTGTCTGGTATACTGCGGCAACATTTGATTAGTAACCAATTACACAATCATTGGGTGTTCGGATGGTTTTGGCCAAGAAATACACCTGAACACTCAATGAGGCCGTTGAATTGGTATACTGCGAATTTTGCCGGTCATAACCGACAAAAGATATTGGAATTGCTAGAGATCATAAAGAGATAAAATATTTTGGAATTGATGGGCATTGGAGATAGGATAGATAGAGATAGGATAGATAGAGATTGAAGATACAAAAAATATTAAAATTGATAGAGGCCAGAAATACAAAAACATATTAGAACTTTGAGGCAGATCAACAAAAGACGGCAGGCATGCTCTACTAGAATCGATTGTAGAGTCGAAACTGAGATATTAGATCGATGAGACAAATCAAAAGGACGAAGGGATGAATGATATAATATTAACAAATTATTTCCTCTGTAAAAATTAATACATAAACTCATGGCGATTAATATACCAATCGTAAATATTATCTTCGCATTATAACTCCAAGTTTTCGTTATCGGGAAACAATAGAAACACAATTATCGCCTTCATTATTTTGGAGACATCGTGATGATTAGATAGTCATCACACATTTGTCAGAAGATGTCACTATTATTAGATCTTCTTCATCGTTATCAGGAGATTTCAAGGTAAAACTTCTTTTCAATACCATGATTATTAGGGATATTGAATTAGGGGCTGCGAACATCATGGTTATCAGGAGACGCGATAGGCATTAGAGTTTCATCATCAAGAGATCATGTTATTATTGGATCCCGCCATAATTACAAACAGTTATATCTATCATTATGCAATCGCATTACCATCAGCACCCAAAAATGAGTTACCCGAATACATTATTATCTCATCAACATTAAACCAATGAGGAAAACTATGCTGTTACTTTATGGTTAATTAAACTTATATCAAATGACCGATAATTTATGCAGAGATGAAGGTGTACCATAGATCATTCTTCTATCATAAAATAACAACTTTTCAAATCCTAATGAACTTAATTCTCAGACCATCAGGTTGCTTATTATCTTCTGAGAATCGAAAATCCCAACCATCATCGTCATCCTCCTCCTCTTCTTCCTCCATTTTGTTATGATCTTCGTTCTCCTTTTCACTAGATGCTCGACGAGTACTATGGCCCTCATAGGCAATAACCGAGAATCTCTTGACATTTACCTCCTGCGAATCAGGTTCGTGGTGAAATTCCTTTGAGGTCTGGTTACTAGTATTATGCACCCCGGTTTTCTCCTGCCTGTTGTTACTATGATGATTATGATGATTGTTCGATCCAAATGATCGGAAATTTTTAAACCCCATGAACCTTTTTGACGAATGTTCGGTTGAAGCAGATGATCTTCTGGAAGTACTAGACGACAGTCCAGTCACCCCAGGGCCGGGTCCACCACCTCGCAGACTACTATTACTACTACTGCCCGATCCTCCAGAGAAGAAGAAATGAGATTTTTCAAATGGTGATCGCAGTCCAAGATTGTTTTCACTATTTCTTCTTCCCGATGATGTTGACGAGATTCCCGAGGAGGAGAATGATTTCATATGGAGAGAGAACCTTCTTCTGGATGATCTGGCGGTGAAAATGCTGCTGGCATCGTCGTCATCATTATCATTGGAAGTTGAGTTATGGTGGCCATTGGAGAAGAGCATTGTGGACATCGATGGTTTCTTGATCAATTGTTTCAGCGAAGGAGGAAGGAGAGAAACACTATTGTTGTTTTTGTTGTTGTCGTTGTTGTTGCTGTTGTTGTTGCTAGCAGTAGGGGATAAATCCTCTGGGTTGATCAGCAAGCCTTTCACCCCCGACGCCAACGTGCCTTCAACGCTCATTATTGTTATATGGTATTAAGTTGTAGAGTTAGAAAAAAAAAAAGGGATAGAAAGAATGAAAATAAAATTTCAACAAAATTCAAATTTGTTACAAATTGTTAATTCTCGACTATTGTTGTTGTGTATGCTTTTTTTTTTTTTCTTCTAATTTTATTTTTTCGGTGGTGGATCATCCCAAAATGGCATAACCAAGAAAAAAACAGATTCCACCGCAAATCATTTCTTAATTAATTGGGTTGTGGTTCGTAATTTATGAGTGCCTTTGGCAGGCTCAAATAAAATGATGGCAGTCGGCTTACGTTACTTTTGTGAGTGGCATGTGCAGAGATAAAATACTCGTGCAAATAATTATTTGTGAACTGAAAAACCCAAGAAAAAAAATTGCTGTATTAGAAGAAATCATCAGAGAATTATTCATAAAAACGAAGAAACAGAGAAGAATTAATATTTCGTGAAACTAAAAAAGTAAGAAAAAAAAACCAGAGAACCTTACCAAAAGCTACTCAAAACCAATTAAAGAACCAGAAAATCCCACCAAATAGAAAGACAGAAAAAAAAGAAAAGAGGAAGATTAAAATATAAAAGAGAAAACAAGTAGTAAGAGAATATAAAAATCATTATTGTAGAATAGGCACCTTCATTTTGCCACTTTTCGCATCGGAATCACCATTTGTTGTATCAGAATCAAGATTTTTACAATCGGGATCATCATGCTTTGCATCGGGGTTCGAAGGAGACATTGGCGGAGATAACTGGCCATATAACCTTTGAGGTTGATAAGTTTTCAATACTCTGGTATTTCTGGAGTCTCTTACGAGTAATTCACTATTCGAATGCATTTCTGATAACAACGACATCACTCTGGATTGGCCATGGTCAACTTTCGTTGGGATCACTTTTGACAGAGTCTTGCCGACTTTCTGTCCCAATTTAGATCCTCTTCTAGAAGGACGTTTTAGTTTCCTCGTCAGCTCACAAGAACCAGCAGTAGATCCAGAAGGCAACAGAGCCGACGTTGATGACGATGATGATGATGATGATGATGCTTGGTGGTCATTGATAGGTACTGGAGCACCATCCGAACGCTTTCTCACTTTTTCAAATTCGGTCCACGCTTCCTCTTCTTCGGGATTTTTATGTGGCACGGGTTCAGGAGATCCCAAAATCAGATTATTATTATTATTATTATTCAACGACCCTTGACCACTTCTATGCTGTCGGACGATTCTTTCATAAGTGGCGTCGGTCCTTCTGATGAACCGATTGGTGCTTCGTTGGCGGCGACGGGGATTATTATTATTTCGATTATTTTGATTATTATTCACTCTAGAAAGAAGACTTTCTTGTAAACAGTCGCACATGGGGCAATTCCAGTACCCCGAGTACGAGTCGTCCATTCCTAGACACTGAGGGTGAAAGCAGCTGCAGCAGTTTTCACAAACCGAGACATTTGAAGTGTCAGAGCTACTACAACAGAGCGAACAAGTGACAGAGAATGATAGAAGCAGGCTAATAGCCGAAGAGCTGGTATACCGCTGATTTCCAGGTTGTTGTTGTTGTAGTAATAGTGGGCCCTCATCGGTTTCTTGGGTAGGGGCCAAGTAGTTAGGATCCACTGGGAAGTTTTTGTGTTCCACCAGGTACTGGTAGATAAGTTTACCGTGTTTATCAATGAGTTCGACAGTATTAAACCTTACTCTGCATTTTGGGCACGAATTGGCCTGGTGAGACCAAGATCTGATACACAAGTCATGGTAGCAGTGGTTACACGGCGATAATTTGGCAATAGCGTGCTGGATGTGCGACGGGTTGGCGAGCGACTCGATACAGATCGAGCATTCGTCATCGTGGGATATTGGCAGAGACATTTTGTTGTGTAGAGGATAAGGGAAGAAGAGGAACAAAATATACAAAGACAAGAGAAAGAGTTATACCGTAAATATTTTTTTTTTCCTTTTTATATTATTATAGCAGGGTGATTGATGGGTTTTTCTTGTTGCACGTGAAGAAGAGATCAACATTTTGCCTCAAATAATCTTCCTCTTCCTTCTCTTTACCAATATTATTATTATATTTATTATATTTATTTGCCATGTCCCGTCATCAGGCTGATCTCGTTTTATGCTTGAAACAACCAGGAACCACGGTCGGTAGCTTGTGTGAGAAATGCGATGGAAGATGCCCGGTGTGTGATTCGTATGTCAGACCAACAGAGCAAGTGAGGATTTGTGATGAGTGTGCTTTTGGCCAGGATAAGCATCGGTGTGTGATCTGTGGGGGTAAAGGAGTGTCTCCAGCTTACTATTGTTTTGAATGTGTCAGGACCGAGAAGAACCGCGATGGGTGTCCACGAATCACCACGTTGGGGTCGACGCGGATGGACCATTACTACGAGAAAAGAAAGTAGTAACCAACCAATGCTATTGTTGCTATTCAAAATTACATAGAATAAAATAAAATAATAATAAATATAGATATATATGTACATGTAGACGACTGCCTCCTCACTATTTAAATCTTGTGTCTCTGGCTAGGGTCGACGTGCAATGGTGACCAAATACCCCTGGCACTTTCGTTGACACTCTGGACGGCATGCTTGTATTTCCCTAAGATCTCCCCACTCGACGAGCGAACAATATCCATTTTCTTGTCGATGGTCTCCAAGTCAAGGTTTTTCACACATATTGGCTTGGTTCTCCCGTTGGCGTAGTACCCGGTGATCACTGGGTGGTGGCCTGGTCTGTGATGGAGGTTGATCTGGATATTCTGGTTGTCTTGAGCAAACTTCTGGAACTTCTTCGATTGAATATATTGTTTAATCCCAAGCGAGCTGCCTCCCCAATTACAGTAATCGATCTTGATTTTTTGACACTATGAATAGTTAGTAAACGGTCTCAAGTTCCTGTCTAATAAAACAAAAACATCCTTCAACGTACCGGGAGAATGAAACTTTTGACACCGTTGATGGCCACGGTTGTTGCTTTGAGGGCCTTAACTGGCATTATTGCTATATTATTATTATATTATTATTATTATTATTATTGTATTATTTCACTGTCAATCACCGCTTTCAGCGCCAAAAGATTTTTTTTTTTTGGTCAAAAAACACTGTTAATTACGGCCGGGCAACGCTATTTCTCGCGCCATCAACAATCATCAACAGCCTTAATACAACAACAACAATAACAACAAAAATAATAATGAAACATCATCAACAGTAAGAGAGAAATCCCATGTCTGATATCCCCTTGCAAGAACAGGAACTTCCAGAAAACACCCCCAGCAACCCATGTGGTACACTGTTCAGGGCCAACACTTATGGTAGCTCTAGCGGGTCCAGCAGCGCCAGCAATGGTCATCATCTGGTCCCTGTCAATTTACCCCCAATGCCTCATCCAAAAGAAGATTTTGTAGACAGAACCCAGTTTCAACCGCTGGAATACAACGGCAATCTCGAATTACCTGACGAGTACTTGCAAATCATGACGGACAATGCAGGAGAACAGAAAATCTCCAAGAATGGGTTTTTCTATGACAAGGACCAACAAGACCGGATTGTGGTATCGACATTCACTTTACCTGGCAGAGGGAAAAGACTTTTTGTGGTGGCGACAGATATTCTGAAAGAATTGCAATTCCGTGACTCGTATCTTTTCCTTCACAAGAACAAGAGCTTGGTGAAGTTTGTCACCAATGATCAAGACAAAGCGTTTCTTATCGATCACAAGATCTTGCCTGCCCCATTCAAGTCCCGGACCATTGGGGTGATCACCTTCCGGTCATTATTCTTGATTTATGGGGCACGGCTACTCAGAAACGGGATAAGAATCAAAGATGATTATTGGGAAGACCTTGGGAAGACCCAAGGGTTCAAAGAATCCGACCCGGTATATGCCCACAAATCTCACCGGTCTAGTCAATCTTTAGGTAAAGAAGGATTACTGAGGACCAAGAAACACGAAAAATTGAAGAGCGGCGACCCTTCTAATGTTATGGTGCCACCACCGCCATCGTTATCATCAGGATCCTTGAATCCGGAGTCCTTGTCTCAATCAGCATCAAAGTTTAAATTATATAAACCACCGGCACATATTCCCGTGACGTTTTCCCGTCAACAGCAATTGGAATCGCGACTTTTACCTGACCCCACAGACGAGGTCAAACAGAACTATTTACTTTCTTCAGGAGTGACCAATGTGCCAATATTCAGCAAAGTCCCCGTCAATTTTGAGAATTTCCGGTATCAGCATCATGGGTCGCAACAACCTCCAGTGGTGGTGACTTCTCCTGGGGGATCGATTCCTCCGAGTATCACTTCCAGTCTTGTAGGAAATGAGAGTTTGATTACCTCTAATGGGGATAACATTTATCCTGTATCGTGCTTACACGGCCAAGGCATAACCGGGAAGATCCATTTGAATAAAAACTTGGTGTTGCCTAATTACAAAATCAAGGGCGAATCGCTTACAGCTGGGGCAAAATTCGACGATATGGTGGGACGTAGTATTCCTGTCACTGATAAACCGGAAATTTATGGTAAGAAATCTAATGTGGGGCTACGATTTTTCCAAACCCAAAACGTCATCAAAGAAATTTCCGGCCTTCAACAACCCCAGAGTTGTGATGATGATGGAGACAATAATAACAATGGTAATAATGATATCGAGACTCTTAAACGGTATGGAGAAGAATTACAACTACAAGGGACCATTCCAGCAATTAAACGAATTAGAACTTTGGAGTATCAGCAGAACGCGGTGTCTCTAAACCATAACATTGAAAATGCTCGGAATAGTCGTCGTCAACTGTGGAAATATTATTGGTTAGAGCGCAGTGGGGGGTTTAATCTTTATAAGAAGAATTTGAAGAAACGGGTGATGGCCCAAGAGCTCCGTGGTCCACGAACCGAGATGGAAACTTCAAAGGATAAGTATTGCTCGTATAGGGTGATTCCGAAATTTATTGGCCAAGGGAAAGAACCGGTGGAAAAACAAGAAGGGGTGGTGGATCTTGATATGAATGAAAATAGCGATGAAGAAGTGGTGGACGAGCGGGTTTATCCATTACCACCGAACTTCCATTTGCTGATGGATGATAAAACTCGCCTTACTCAGCAACGGATCCAATTGGTGAATGAATATAGGGAAAAGAAACTCAGCAATGATCCTGAGCAAAACATCGATTTGCATTCGTTGAGGTTCCATACGATGCTCAAGAGCCAGGTGGTCAAGGTTAGAAAACCTAACCCCAATGGAATTTCTGTGGACTAGTAGATATATATATGGCTAGGGTATACAATTGTAATATATTATTTGGTAAGAAACATGGTTACTTTGCTGCGTAGTTTGAAGAAAATTCTTTTTTTTTTCTTCGTTGTTGTGAGTACATATACATTGACATTTCAAGTATGTCAGTTGCTTGGTTGCTATCATGAAAAAAAAATATCATAGTATAAATACACAGGCAATTTATTAGAATATATAACATCATTTTAATCTCTCTCTGCGGTAATAATACTTCATCAGTTTATAATCCAAATTCTCTTGGTAATACTAACCTTTTTCTCAATCTCCGTTTCCACCATCATCATCATCATCACACCATCTGCTGGCTCATTTTTAACTGAGTAATTTTTAATTGATTAGTTAATTTCCATCCATAATGTCCAATAATTTCAAGACCGAAGTCTCCACTAAAGTGGATGAGGCCAAGACCACTGGCGAGCATTACAAGAAGGTGGTCACTGATGAAATAGATAAACTCGCTGGGGAAATGAAACCTGAAATTGAAAAGATCAAGGGGGAGATCAAACCAGAAATTGAAAAGCTCATTGGGTAAAAAAAAAAAAAAAGGAGTCCCAAAACCTTGGAAAACTTATATATATATATATATATATGAGTTTTCTGGTAATTTGCAAACAACGGTCCCCCTAATGAGACAAAAAGTGATACCCTGAAGCTGGGGGAAAAGACGTTGTTGATATTTTTTTTTCACGCTGGGAAAACCAAAGAGCGGGCAAGATATTGATATATATTTTGAGCTATAATTGTATAATATTTGGATAATAGATTTGAATATTTTGAAAAACAGAGATTTTTCTGAACAACTAAGATAGTTTGTAAGTGGATCGTAAATGTTCTTGAGGACATGGTGAAAGAGGTGATTTTCACAACATGCATGCATCATCTTCAACCTCAAATATTCTTGTCGCCCAGTCTCATCTCACTTAAATTCCACAATTTTTATCTTATTTCACTGATCCCGTTAGGAAACCACCATTTACTTGGTTACACTCTTTCCCAGATTTCTCTTTCATGAACATTTTCTCTTTCCAACAATAAGCTACATCATGAGTAGTTGTTTTATCTGGACTCTCTGGTTTAGATATTGACGATATATGTCTGAGGTTGATATTTTACCCTTTTGTCCCAATCATTTAGTGTTTTGGTCTCATCTCTTTTTTTCTTTTTTTTTTTTTTTCCAGCGATCATTTGAAAATTGAATAAACAATCTTTTTGAGATTTGACGTGTTTTTCTTGTTTGTTGTGGAATTTGCATTTTTCTTTGGATTGAAGCCATGATTTATTCTGTTGTATTATTTTCTATCACAGGTTTAAGTGATGTTGCTGCTGGATATAAGACTCCATGATGTGCATTCTCTCTTATCGTACAATTCATGACTAGCCCGGTTCGCCTTCGGGGATATCAAAGATTACTCTTTCAAAATTTTTAGCGTTGATTTTTATTTCTATGGCCATTGATTGCCTTGATTTTTAATTCTATCGTATGGAGAATCCACTTTCTGGCATGAGTAAACCCTGTATTCTGTGCTTCTTAATTTTCTTTGGCATTTGTCTCCATTGCTCATATCCCTGGCATGATTTCAACCCTTTAAAGAGCTTTTACTAAACATTAAAGTTTTTTTCTCCTATTAAACAAGTTCTGGAAGTCCATTTTTTAATTTCTTAGTGATAAGTGGAAGTCGCAAAACTTTCTAGATTTCAATTACATGATGCATCGCTACTATAAATTCTAGATTTGCGGATCCATACAGATTAGTTATTAGGAAACGAAGTCATTACAATCATCATTCATCCATATTTTATTCAATGCAATCACTGACTTATTTATAGGCCTGAATAAAGGCTTTATAATTTGAAGCAAATAATTTAGCGAGTTGGAAACCCAAGTAATAAATAATAACTCTCAATACTTGAACTTTTTCCCTTCATGAACGAACTTTTGCTTTTTTAGATTACTTAAATAATCTCTCCAATCTAACGATCCTGCTGTCAAGCACCACAAATCACCCACCGATATCAACCCATATTTCGCTCTGGTCAATGCCACATTCATTCTCCGTCTATCACTAACAAACCCCACTTTACTATGATCGTTCGAACGAACACAAGAAAACACAATGAAATCTTTTTCTCGACCTTGAAAAGCATCGATTGATATGCACCGTCACCTCTATCTTCACCATCATCACCATTTTTGTTCTTCTTTTTACTCTTCATCGAGAACATACTCTCATGGCTTCTTCCCCTGGTATCCCAAAACAAAAGCGGCTTATCAATCCCCTTTATCGATCTTTGTCCAACCGTCACCCCATCCTGAAGCAACCCATTGTGGAACCGATCTCTAGGAAATGCAGAAATATACGTATGCATACGATATTGAGTATCCAACATGTGCGCCCGCTCATACGTGCCATTCTCAATTACCCTTTCAAACAACGAGTACTCCAACACCTCAATATCGGAATAGAAATTCAATTGCTTGTGATCGCCAACGAGCACGAATTTCTCAACACTTTGAAGCGATAATGGGATAATGGTGCTGGGCTCGGAAGATTGGGTGGCCTCGTCCATGATCACCACCGGGATTTCCTTGGGGTGTTGGAGGGCACAACATCCCGAGCCAACGGTGGTAGTCAACACCACTTTGAACTCCCCCATAAGCCTCTTAATTATTGATCCTTTGGCTGCAAAAAGTTCCTGAAAATCCCGTTTGTCAAACCCATTAGGATTTTGGTCCCTCAACGCCCGCTCCACCGCTTTTAATGCAATAGAAAGTTCCTCATAAACTTTATGATGAAGAGTGATTTTCCCCAATGGATGCGGATTCTCTCCCTCATCAGAATAATCATTAACCCTGGCCGCTGACACGATCCGGAGAATCGTGTCCTTAAGATGCCCAAACTGCTCAAACAGTTGCCCAATCTCAAGCAACTTCTCGGCAATATTATCAATGGCAATATTGGAATGCGCCACCACCACAATCGGACCATTTAACTTTCTTGGCTGTGCAAGAAGTTGAAAGATGGTTTCCACAATCGTTGCGGTTTTCCCGGTGCCTGGAGGCCCTTGCAAGACCGTAATGGAGTTTGCCAAGATCGATCCAATGGCGATCTTTTGCGATGGATTAGGTGATTTTTCTGTGTACTGGGCCACAAAATTAGCGGTATTCGGTGCAATTTGGGTAATTGGGGTTTGGCCCAAGAGCATACTGATAAACTCTTTATTAGACAATTTAGTCAACCCTCGCAAGATTCTCGTGGCCGTGGCACTGCATGGTAAAACGTTTAATGTATGCATCGGTAATGATTTTGGTAATTGTTTCACTTCCCAAGGATAAATCATGATAAGCACCACGATATCCGCAATCTTTTCAAATTCAATATCATCATTTTTCCCAAGAGTCCTTCCATTAAAATCCACCAAGTCAACGCTTTCCGCATACCCGCACCAAAAAGCCCTTGTACCGTCATTTAAAATGAAAGTTTGCCCCTTTGCAAAAGGTGATCTCTGAATTTTTCTCTCTGATTTCGAAAGTATGGTGTTCATTTCCTTTTGGTAATCAAATGTTGCCGTATAACATACCTCGCCACCCAAATCCTCATGGCTAACGTCTTTTTCCTTCTTACTATCAGGAGTATGATTGGTCCAGCTAAATACAACATTTTCTGAGGGGAAGGTCTCGAATAAGTCATCCAAATAAGCACACCAACTAATTTCTGAGATATATTCTTTCATAGATGGGTATCTGAGGGTACTGGATCTCTTTTGGCGTTGTTTTTTCCAAGCATGCTTGAGGTTAAAAAGGAGTAATTCCTTGTTTAGCTTGGCTGTTGGGCGATTGTAAGTATACAATGGTCTTAGTTGTTTCCGTGGCTTTCTATCTGGCGGTTTTTGTAAGACTGGTTTTGGTTTCTTCTTTGGTTTTTTTAAAACATTCGGAACAATAGGAACAGCATCATCAAGTTTCAAACTATCAATTTTCCCAATGAGGCCATCACCAACATTTGACATCTTTAAGATGAAAAAAGTACTATTCAAATCTTCTTTAATGGTTTAGTATTGTAATCTTTAAGATTTAAATGTATCTATTGAGTAGCAGACGGGCTTCATGCCATTGAATAACCAGAAGAAGAATAGAAATAACTCATATCATACACATATATCGCAAACCTTCTCCCTTTATGTCTTGTTTCCCAATTTCCCTTCTTTTTTTTCTTCTTCTTGTTCCCTTCCCTGTTATCTGATTTGGGAATGTTTTAAAAGCTCCAGAGCCCTCTCTCTCTTTCTGTACGGTGATGCGAGTATCATGTTCTTTGACGGTTTATCATTCACTGTTTATCCGATCTTTGCAATTTTTTTTTAAGAAAAAAGGTGGAATTGGGAAACAATATATAAAAAGGGAAGGTTTGCCAACTATGTGAGGTATTTTCTCTGCTTCTCATTCTTCTTCTCCATCCATGGAATGAAGTTCGCAAAGATGCATTTAAATCTTAAAGAAGGTTCCATTTAATCACCAAAGAAGATTCCAAAAATTTAAGCATAGAATATTATTGACCATTCAACCATAGAAGAGGATTTGAATATTACAGCATCGGAGAAACTCCCAATAGCGTGCATTTCATCTTGAAGATGTCTAGCCGTGAGAATACCTGTCGAGGCTGTCGGAAACCGTCTCAACGAGAAAGCATTCTCAACAGCATGGCCGCTTCTTATCCCCAATCTTTGCAAGGGTTCCACGCTTCTGGAAAAAACCTTGATTGCGTATGGTGTAATCAGCTTGTCCTGTTGAACTTTGACGCTTTGGCATTGTTATGTCCCGAATGCTATCGTCAAATCGCAGATGACGATGATGGTGATTATTATCTCATTAACGAAATGGATAGCTTGAACCTTGGTGATGATGATTATAATTATGGCTCTGATGATGGTTATAAGAGTTTAGTCAACTGGGAAAATACTATTGTTCCAAAAGATTTGCAAAAACCAAAGAAGAAACCAAAACCAATAGGTCTTGCTTCAACAGAACAGAAGTCCTGGAGAGATCAAATGAGATCAAAATATCAGTTGAGAGACTCCGCCCCATTGAATAATAATTACAATCACCAAACAGGGGAGCTCAACAAGGAATTACTCCTTTTCAACCTCAAGCATGCTTGGAAAAAACGGATTTTCAGGAACTTTTTGCAGCCAAAGGATCAATAATTGAGAGGCTTATGGGGGAGTTCAAAGTGGTGTTGAGAAATTCGTGCTCGTTGGCGATCACAAGCAATTGAATTTCTATTCCGATATTGAGGTGTTGGAGTACTCGTTGTTTGAAAGGGTAATTGAGAATGGCACGTATGAGCGGGCGCACATGTTGGATACTCAATATCGTATGCATACGTATATTTCTGCATTTCCTAGAGATCGGTTCCACAATGGGTTGCTTCAGGATGGGGTGACGGTTGGACAAAGATCGATAAAGGGGATTGATAAGCCGCTTTTGTTTTGGGATACCAGGGGAAGAAGCCATGAGAGTATGTTCTCGATGAAGAGTAAAAAGAAGAACAAAAATGGTGATGATGGTGAAGATAGAGGTGACGGTGCATATCAATCGATGCTTTTCAAGGTCGAGAAAAAGATTTCATTGTGTTTTCTTGTGTTCGTTCGAACGATCATAGTAAAGTGGGGTTTGTTAGTGATAGACGGAGAATGAATGTGGCATTGACCAGAGCGAAATATGGGTTGATATCGGTGGGTGATTTGTGGTGCTTGACAGCAGGATCGTTAGATTGGAGAGATTATTTAAGTAATCTAAAAAAGCAAAAGTTCGTTCATGAAGGGAAAAAGTTCAAGTATTGAGAGTTATTATTTATTATCATTTATAATTTATTATTATTATTTATTATTATTGTTTATTATTATTATTTTTTATTATTATTTATTATTATTATTTATTATTTATTCCAACTGGATATATCATTTGCTCCAAATTATAAAATCTTTTTGATCATCACCAATGTAATCTACAAAAAGCATAGATATTTCATTAACAACACTAATACTCATTTATTTAATTTTTTTTTTTTTTATTTTCCCTTTTTTTTTCCCTCAATTGTTTTCCAATTCATAAAAGACTAATAACAAGTTAAATAAAAAACTAAGCAAAAGTAACAAAAGAAAATTGGTAGCTGGTTACACAATAAATAAAATGAAAAAAAGAAAAAAAGAAAAAACAAGAAAAAAAAGTTATTTTTTAGAAACAAAACAAGGCTAGATCAATTTTGATTCAGACCAGTAATTATATATATATATATATATATCAAATAGCATTTTACAATTTTCAATCCAATATAATCAATCAAAAAATAAAAAAGCAACAAACATATCCACAACTATGAAAAATTTCCAATCATTTCAAATGAAAATAATAATAAAAAAAAAGTCAGTTTTCTCCAGATTATAATTATCTAGTGTTGTTGACCATAAACTACTCTATAGTTATTGTATTGCATGGTTGGTGGAGGTCTAGTGTCTTTACCCCACCCACTCTTCAACATTCTACCATTGAAGTTGTAACCACTCAATTGGACAATAGCCACGGCAGCTCTTTCATGAGAATCGTACTTAACAAAAGCACAACCTTTTTCTGGGTGGAATTTGAAGTCGACAATGAAACCATAAGTTTGTAAAAGAGGAATCAATTCGTTTTGACTGGTGAAGTGGGCCAAGTTACCAATGTAAACAGTGGTTTGCCAAGTTGGTGATTGACGGAGAACAAACTCATAAGTTTGCACTGGGTTAAGACCCATTGGAACATTACCATTGTTGTTTGGTCCGCCATTTTGTTGGAGTGGAGCCCCAACGTTTTGTGAAGGTGGAGGAAGCACCCCGTTTGGGCCGTTTTGGAAACCGCCATTGTGGTGGTGGTGGTTGTGACCAGATGGGATCTTTTGCTTGTGGGAAGCCCAGTTCAATCTGATTTGACGACCACCAATCCATTCACCGTTCATGGTTTGCAAAGCTTGTTCGGCTTCAGCTTGGTCATTGAAGGAAACAAACCCATAACCACGGGAACGGCCAGTTTGCATGTCCCACATGACGTGGGCAGAAGTGAGGGATTGGAACCCGCCAAAAGTCTTACCAAGAAGATCATCATTGACTTCAGAAGACAAATCACCAACGAAAAGGTTGAAAGTGTCGGTGGTCTTGGTGGATTGTGATTGGAAAGCCCAATTGATCGAGATTTCCGAGTTGTTGATCAGACGGCCGCTCAAAGTGTGCTTGGCCATTTCAGCGGATTGGCCGTTATCGTATTCAATAAAAGCATAATTGTAACCTGGACGGTTCTTGTCAAAGAGAATCTTGACTGATTGAACTTGACCAGTGACGTTGAACAATTCACGAAGCATTTCTTCGGTGACTGATTTTGGAAGACCAGAAACGTACAAAATGTTGTTGGACATTTCACGACCACCTTCAATGGCATTAGCAGGAGTGACTTCTGGTTGAGGAGGAGCAATTGGGTTAGCAGCAGCACCTTCTGGAGCAGAAGCAGAGCCTGGAGCGGCGGCAACAGGGGCGGCGCCAGCAGCAGCTGGAGCTGGGGAACCAGAAACTGGAACTTCGGATGGGATTTGTTCAGAACTCATAATTGTAGATATTAAATTGAATTAATAAGAATAATCTTTGACAAATGAAACCAACAAAAAAAATGAATTGGGAAACCAAAAATCAAAAATCAAATCAAAAAGAAAAATGAGGTGAGAGAGAGATTAGAGAGAAAAAATAAAGCGGGAATGTCTAGAAGTAGTACAAAAACAACAAAAAGACAAAAAGAATAAAAAAAAAAAAAATGGAGGAAGAAGGAAGGAACTATTGAAATGCAATAGAACGGGTGTTTGGTGTGGGTGTGTGTCGTAATATCGATGTGCTATCAGATGGCCAACTAAGTCAAACTGATTTTGTTTTATTTTATTTTTTTTATTTTTTTTTTTTTCTTTGAGCAGCAAAAAATCGCGAAAAATTTTTTTTTTTCCTGCTGTGGTTGGTCACGGGGTCGTGGACACTTTCTTTGTTGCAATCAGCGAGAGGACCACCGTTTGCCAGGAATGGCTAGGTGGATATTGAAATGAGATATAATATGTATGTATGTAGAAATATAATATACTCTGGAAATATCACACAACACTCGCTTTCTAATGGTGGAAATGCCCCTAAAAGATAGAGAGAAGGACAACACAGTTGGTCCGGGTAGTGTTCTGATCAATCATTTACCCTGTCTTCGCCTCCCAATAGGGCAATTTGTGTGGGGTGTGGTACACTGTCATGATTCTTGATTCCTCTTTTATTTGGCCATTTTCTTCTTCTTATTTAATGTGATTTCTTGCTGGTTAATATAATTCTTCTTTTATTGAATATTCTTCTTTCCAGTTCTTGTGGTTTCCAGTCATTGGCAGTAAATATCTTATCAATGTGGTCGTTATTGACGCATTATAAAGGTCTGGCTGACATGCATCGTAATCGTAACCACCTTTACCAGTTGGCATGTAGAAACTTTATTCGATCAAATAGAGTCTTTGTATTTATAAAACCTTACCGACGTCAAGCTGTATGAGAGAAATCTCTGGTGGTTAAGCCTTTATAGGATATCGTTATCCATACTTTTGTCTTGGAAGCCTTGTTCTTTGCATTTCATTTTCAAGTTGCTATTTGTACCCCCCAGTTTTGATTAATAACTAGTTCGGGCTCGATTGTTGATAGTAATAGCAGCTTTACCAGTTCAAGAATCTGTAATTGTTGATATTTACTCATTAAGTGGTTCATATTCACAAAGTTTTCAACAATTTATTTTTCGTTTGTTAAACCATGTCATCAACTTGTATTGTCTTCTCATAGATAAAAAAAAACAATGAAAAAATTCAAAATGATCTGAATTGGGAGGGCTTTCTTCTCCTGTGTTATATATAAGTCAAGCAATATCTACTCTCCAATGCAGAGTAAGAATGAGCATTTACCATCTTTCATACTCTCCATGTTGAGAAAACACACTGCTGAACCTCAAATGATTCGCATAAGAAGAAAATTGGAATCAGGGGATAAATTCCACTACTTCTTGAGTATGCTGAATATCCTAGACTTTTTCTAAATTCAATCGATAAAGTAGCCAACTGGTATTGAGAAGTGCTTCATTCTCCGGGTCTTTTAAAAACTTACATGATCATTATTCTCAGAATACTCCAAACCCAACAGCATTCCAAAACCCTATGTATGGTATTTAGTTGAAAGTGCTTAATAATTTAACTACTCACCCAATATTTCTTCGTAATAATTGTAAATCTCTGAGTTATAACTCAAAAATGCGCTATCGTCGGACTGCGATACCGGCCATAAGGCACTTTTTATGCTGATGGGTATTGGCTGATTATGGAGCTTCCACAGCGACCACCCAATATCAAAGAAGTTTATGATATATCTTTTTGTCAGACATTATATTCATCAATTATTATTATAATAATTTTGTTTCCTAATTGTTGAATATTATGGCGAACCATCAAGGTCAATTCAATTTGTGATCCTGCGAGGACATTTGATTTGATTTGGAATCTAATGATCGTCAATTGTCAGTATCAAACCAAACAAAAGTAGTCAATGATCTTTCAAATATTATATATAATCCTAAAAAAACACCTAAAAAAAAAAACAAACGCAAAATAACTGCAAAATCACCATAAAATAATGCCAAACTCATCACCAAATGTGCCAAAAAGGGGGTGGTGAGCCCCACTCCGGTCAGCAGCCCTGGCATCGCCCCGGAGGAAATTCGATCTGTTTGAAGTTTTCCATTTGACTCATCTCCCAAGAGGCGAACGCTATTCTTTTTTGGTAACATAATCAATAGCATGCCTCCGAAGAAACCAAGCAAGGCAAAGGTTATCAGGTCAGCCGACGGGGTCGAGCGTGTGGCCCAGGCTTGTGATCGCTGTCGCTCGAAGAAAACGAAATGTGATGGTAAAAGACCCCAGTGTTCTCAGTGTGCTGCAGTGGGGTTTGAATGTAAAATAAGTGATAGGTTATCGAGAAGAGCTTTTCCTCGAGGGTATACTGAATCATTGGAAGAACGTGTTCGAGAGTTAGAGGCGGAGAATCGCAAACTTATTGCTCTAATAGATCTAAAAGACGAACAATTGGAGTTACTCTCGAAGCCAACTAGTAATAACAATAACAACGATAACGATAATAATGATAATGATCATCGTCGGGATACCACAACAATTGATAAAAAGGCCAATGGTATTAATACCAATATTCCTCAAGAATCAAAGTCCGCAAGTTTTCTACCCAATGACAAATCAACCTCTTCATCAATTGCCATTCCTCAACCATCAAAAACACATTCCAGTGTGGTAATAGATCAAGAATCGCCTCTAAATTCCGATAATTTGTCATTATTGAACCAATTAAACCAACCGAAATTACATACCCACGAACCCCACGAAGAAGGTTGCAATTGTGGATGTGTAAACTTCCCTCATTCTGTCCATGAAAGACCTACTAGTATTGCCGCCAGTGTGATTCTCGGAGATCGACAAAATGATAATTTTGACGATGACGATAATGACGATGATCTTTTATCAATCTCGAGCTTTGAAAGCTATAGCAATGACAAACTAGGAAAATCAAACTTCTTTGATGATGGGAAGAAACAACTCGTAGGTCTACGAAACCCTGCAACGTCTTCATCTTCTTCCAACATGAATGCCTATTACAATAATTTCAACGTGTCATTCGAACAAAAAGAAGCTCCAGGGGCAGCAGCAGCAATGGCCATTGCCTCGATGAATAATGACAGAAATAAAATTAAAAATCAAATTGCAACCCTCGTGGCAATGTCAACCCCACGAACCACAGAAGAAATATTATTCATCCCATCGCTCATTGGCAAACTCGGTAACGCTCATGGATTCGATAGTAAACCAGCAGTGTTCACCGCCAAGACTTTGGCATTACTTAAGTACCATTTCGTCACCAAAAACCCTAACCATATGATTGATGATTCCACCATCATCAACCTCAAGAATATTAATTTCAATAAAATCAGCCGGGCAGAGTCTCATTTATTTTTTGTCAATTTGAAGCTCCCAAACAGATTAGATTTGGACCAACTTATCACTTACTATTTCCAAGAATGGCATAAATTGGTCCCGGTGGTTGATCAACAAGAATTCTTGAAAAATTACATGAAGTTGATGCAAAGTGCCGAAAATAAGTTCAACGATAATGACATGTTTGGCAATGAGAAATTCGGGGCAGTGGCGATAATAATCGTGGCGTTGGCACTTTTGGGTAGAGTAAAATGCTCACGACACTCTAATGATACCTCGTTTGCCAAAGGTAATCAAAAGTCTATTCGATTCATTCATTCGAATAAATCCTCTTCGACCCCATTCAATAGTAATTATAAAAATTGCGACCAGGAGCAACCAGGGGTAATTAATGATAATGACGCCACAATTCGTCTTCTAAACTATTATCATCATCTAATCAAGCAGATTATTTCGTCATCGATTGTCGAGTCTTGTTCCATGCAGTCGTTACAAATCCTTTCCCTTGCCCTCTCATATACCCTTAACGTCGGGGATATTGGTAGTTCTTATACCCTTCGGGGTAAAGTGGTGAGCATGGGTCAACAATTGCGTCTTCATCGTTGTCCATCAGCCGTTTTGAGCAATAGTGGTTCGATTGTCTCAAAAATCCAACAATCGGAACGTCGTATTCTTTTTTGGTGTATTTTCATCCTTGATGCGTTTGGGTCATTACAGTTGGGGGTTCCAAGATTATTGAAAGATTATGAGATTGAATGTGCTTTGCCATTTGCCAATGATGATGCTGAAGATGACAACAACACCAATATTTTAATGATCAATAATTCTCCATTGTCACTCGTTGGTAAAGTTTCAAGTCTTTCCCTCGCAATGATGCGTTTCTCAAAGATTTTGGGGAATATTTTGGACTCAATTTTCCGGAGAGGCGGGGTGACCATCGATGCCCTTGGGAAATCGTGTATTATATTGGAAGATTTACTTGAAAATTGGCGTAAAGACTTACCAGACCATTTGAAATTTACTCTTGATGTCAATGGAGTTTTGAAAAACCACGATTACCAAAATTACTCGAACAAAATCTTGACCACGATTGTCCTTTATTACCAAGCCAAGATCTTGATTTATCTTCCAGTGCTTGCTGCCGAAGTTCGTTCATCCAGAGGCTCATCCTCGTACATAACTATTCAACAGTCAACCAACACCATCATGGGGATTACCAACTTCATGGCTCAACAAGCATGCTTTTTGGCCACTCCTTTCAATTGCGCAAGAATGAGAGCCCGTTATGGGTTATTGGGGGCTAAAGGGGCGTTAGATTACGCGCGGGGCGGGAATCTTTTCCAAGACTTGAAACTGAAATTGACCGATTTAATTGCCGATTTGAAATTGGAGACAGAATTAGAGACCCCTGGTTGTTTATCGGTCAATGCCATTAAAACCTTTGAAGAAACCATCCAGTCGATTTTGAGTCCTCCGAATTCCGCGGCTGCAATTTTGAACGGATCTGCCAATGGTAAACAGAAACAAAAAAAGAATAGGGTTAATGGAAATGGGGCTCGAAAATTAATATCTTCGTCAACAACTAATGCCGCCGATGTTTCTAGCCGGTTCCCAAAGATGGAGCCTAATGTTCATTCACCTTTAAGTAATGTCACAAATAATAATAATAATAATAATAATAATGCAGTAATGGTGAACAATGCTACTCCAGGTGGGATCTTGTTGGATGGTAGTGCATCGTCTATGGTGAAAAGCGCGAGCACCGAAACCTCAGTTTCCACATCTTCTAATGGTCCTGCGGCTCCGAATGTCAGTGTTAGTAGTGATGAAATGATGGGATTCCTTGAATCGTTAGTGGCCCAGCCAATGTCGGTGTCTAGCAGCACCAACCAGGCGCGGGGATCACCGACCGAATACGAAGGCGATCAAAACTTCTTTTCAGAATTCGCTGCTGATGGGTCGCTTGGGCTTGCCCAATTATTGGATTTGTCATTGATATCCAGCATGGCGGAACAAGAAGCGAAACGCCAGGAAAACTCACCACCTATTAATCCTGATGGCGAAATGAAACTCATGAATAACAATGGTAATGAATCTAATATCGGTAGCTCGATCCCCCATAATAACGGGTATAATGCGAACCAGTATAATACCAACCAGAATCCTAAGAACAATAGTAATGCCGCTGATAGCATTTTGCAAAGCGGGATTAGTGCATTCTTCAATAATAATGATAATAACCCAGTACCGACGGACGAGTACTCGCGTGGAAGTTTTTTCCAATGGCAGAAATGATCAAATATTATATCATACGGTGGAGAAGGCCCAATTGGTTAAACTCTTTGTTTTCTTAGATCATGTCTTTTTTTTTTAGTTGTTGTTTTCTACTGAATTTTTTTTACACAACGACCTTATTATAATGAAGCAGGAACGGGAATTTTCAGAGGTGTATAATAGTATTTACTAGCTTGGGATGAAAAATTTTTTTATTTGGCAGCTTTTTTTTTTTTTTTTGTTTCTTTGGAAGCTTTTTTTCTAAGCTTTTCAGTTATGATGATGATTGTTTTTTTACCGTTTATTTTTTCACTATTTTGTTTTCACTCCTTCTGAGAGTTTCATCTTTATATAATGTTGTTATATCATGTTACGTTTCTTGAATTTTTAAATGGTTGGTTTCTTTACGATCAGTTGTGCTTTAAATATAAAGTATTGTCCACTTGACACAACGGCATTTTATTATTATGAAAATAGTGGAGTAGTCAACCATCAATGACTTTATAGATAAGTTAGGAAATGGCAGAACTCTATCTCTTATATACATGCTGCTGGGTAAGTATGGAAATAAAAGTCTCCTTTATAGACGCACGAGGGGCGTCTCTCTCATCGGTTTGACGTGATGTGGTCATAGACAAAATAGATTATAAAGTCAGAGCAGCTACTACTCGCGAAATATATTATTATCAGTTGATATCTGACTTTTTAGAATGATTACTCAATATTGATTTGGAGGCAATTTTCTCAATGTAATGCCCAAATAAATATCCCACAAATGGTAATTAGAATTTCTCAAATCACAGGAGACTTCCCAAATCTTTAACCACAAAGCAACAACAATACAACATTGGAGCACAGCTTGAAATATAAATGGAATAATATATTATAAATACTATTTCATTATATAGAGTCTGATGGGGGCACCCCCTTTCCGATTCTAGGAGCACAGAGGGGTGGGTGTGCATGTCTTGTTGTGAAGGTCCCATTTTTTTTATATCTTCTTTGTGTTCTATTGTTGAAGTTCGATTGGCTTTTCCTTGATAGAAAGGGCGGTCCAGGGGTTGGATTAGCTCCACTATTTTTGTGAATATAGAGCTAGGTGGGATATTTTCTCTTGTGATGTTGAGATTGTTTACTGGAGCATCTACGATGTAGGGAAAGATTCTTACAGATTGATATTTTTTGTTCGATACAAAAAAACTGTTCTTATTTCTAATTGTTTATAATACAGAACAATCAACAGAATATTCCAGGAATAATATAGGATATTAAATAAAGAATACACCAAATAATGCAAAATGAAAAGACAATTTGTAAAGATACTTTAGCCGCCGGTGCTCAAGGAAGCACCATAAAGGAGTAAACCGCACCTTCTGGAACAGAGGGTCTGTGATTTCCAGTGGATTATGAATAGAAAGAATTTCATTACCAATTTCACTATATATAGTGAGTACTTAATGTAGACTTCTCAACTATGTATCCAGTGCTTTCACACCTCCAAAAGAAACTTCCCAATGATTTAATAATCCAAATGTGTGAGCTCCTAGGTTATCCAGAGTCCAGTGAAATTTTAAAGCTTTGTGTTATAGAAGATGTACAAGCAGAATACTATTCTAATGACATAGTTAATAAATCTATTATTGATTTAAGTATAATTAACTTTCCTCTTGAAATCTCCCAGAGCCTACAACAATGAAAATTTCCAAGGCTTAATTAGTCTTAAAGAGTTGCGTGTATCATATACTGATTTAATTACGAGCATCCAAGGGTTGCAAACTATACAAGAGACTCTGATTACCCATAATTGTAGTTTTTATTTGCCATATGATGATCTAACAGATTTTCCCAGACTTTTTTCAAGTAACAAACTCTCAGAATATCTTCCATTGTCTTTAATTTTATCGAACCCAACATTTCTCCTTAATTATCCGAACATTCCAGCCTTCAAAGCAAATCAATGATCTCACTTCTGTTATTAATACGGTAGCTCTAGGATATCGCTGGTTGCAAGCAACATAAATCAATGATATTTGTTGCCTTGGTAATTGTACTAGACTTCTTATGCTTATCACCACAAAATTATCAACGTTAAATCTCCTGGCTAATCCAATCCAATTAGGGAAGGAGAGTTAGCGAGGTTGAATGAGGTGAAAAGCCCTGTAATTAAGGTCTTCTCAAAACGTATACATCGATTCCTTTACCAATGATCTGCATCTTTTTGTACTTCAAAATCCCTTCAACTTTTTTATTTTCTTCAGCAAGGAATATTCCCACTGCTTCGGGGTTCTCCTCTTGTTCAACTGGGAATGTGAAGTCCGCGGTCTTCATCATCAATCGCATGTAATTCCCATAATTAAACCCTTTTGAGTTTACTGATGTGCCGGTTCGCAATATTTCAAGCTGGGTCTTATCTATTACCAAGTGGATTCTCCATCCAGCTTTGGCGAGCCCCAAGACAATGTTATCTTTCGACCGGGAAACGTTGAGCGGGATTTTTTCAGAGCTACTTTCTTTGGTAGAATGATGATCCCAATCGTCTAGAACGAATTTCCCATCTTTGGCCTTGCTATTAATTAAAGATATCGATTCGAGTTCTTCAACATCAATATGGAATAGGATATCAACCAAAGAATCACGGAAGGTTGTAGTAATTCGCGAAAGATCGATCCTTGAGAGCCGTAGTTTAGTGGCGCGATGGAGTCTCACTATAGATTTCGAGTTATTTGATACAGATACCACGGTTTGGAAGAACGCTGGGTTTTCGGGAGTCAATTGCTGGGCTATGGCTCGACGATTGATGAATGCCCTGATGGGGATTGCCGAGCGATCCAGGATTTTGAGAAATGAAGTTCTAATGAAGGTGTGTTAGTAATCATGTTTGTGTTTGGTGCGAATATATATATATTATACACATACGAAGGGGCCATTCTGGTTGATCTTTATATCACCACCCCCATAGCTCATCGCTCATTCTGAGTTGTCGTCGTAATTGACCCCAGCCGGCCATCCACCCGCACACCAGCCAGCCGCCCACTCCCACTGATTGCGAGAAAACACCCGCACACCACAACGTTCTTCTTCTTTTTTTTTCACCCAAAGTAATTTGTAACCGCCGATTGTTGTGTCTGCCATCACTAGCAAATAAACAAGCAATATCCACAGCCACTCTCTCCCCCCCAAGGAATAGTAATACTCGCACATCCAAAAAACAAGCACCAGTCATCCACATTCCCCTTTCACCTTCCAAATACAAACCCTCTTATGGCGTTCCCGCTTATTGTTTGCGCCACCAACGGTCGGCAATCACTGTCCCTTCTTGATTCCTCAAACTTTACTCTCGTACTGTTTACCTCGGTAAAACAATTATTTGTAGGGCTCATTGGACTATCGCGTATCGAACACAGCTTTGCCTTTCCTATCCCAATTGTCATCAACGTACCCGCAGTGCCTGCGTCGTCATGGGCAGACCTGTTGGAGGATCTCTCATTTCTTCAATTGGAAGTACTATTATCTGCGTTCTTCCCGCATTTGAACATCATCATCCTTGATTACCATAGTGTGACTGACCAACCAGGGAAATTGGAGCAAATATTATTCCGGGAAGTGGTGACTAACCATCATTTCTTTTCAAAGAATCGGTTCCGTCGTATGCAAACATTGGTGGGATTAAATGGGGCTCCCCACGATTTATCGTTGACGGTATTTGGCAAAGTCACGTCGTTTGACCAATTAACTGATAAACACCGGGGTTTGTTAAACGAACTAACGTCACTAAATGTTACAAAGACTTACAATGATTCAAATTACCCATTGCTCCCATCGTTTATTAATACTATTCCAAAGAACCTTGCTCGGGTGTTGAACCAAAACCATAATTTCTCTAGCAATATTCATCCACTCACCCCAAAGACAAAATATAATCAGTATCTTGATTTAATGTTGAAAAATATCGACTTTGAAAATATCTTGTGCATTGGTGACGACCGGAAGTTTTATATCGAAGAATTCCTAATAGAAAGTTGGTATTTCCAAGCACACGATTTGACGTACGATGAATTGGTTTATGTGTGTTTTCTAATATTCAAGAGAGTCTTTCAATTATTCCCCAAGGACTCCGGGATAGCGTTGGATGACAGCAAATTATTGTGTTTGTTGATTAACGTGAGAGAAGTTTATGTTGGAGGCAACGATTTTCACAATTTCCGACACGCCGTGGATGTGGTACAAGCAATCTTTTATTATTTCCTCAAATTGAACCTTGTGCCAAAACACTCGATCATTTCCAAAAAGAAAATTGTTCATGATTATAAACGTCAAAAAAATAATGCCTCTGAGCTTTGTGAGGACGGGAATTGTTGGAATCATATCGTGGATTTCAATGAACAGACTATTGATAACAATGATAGTTTGGAGAAAGAAGCTGAAGAACTCGACCCATCTACCGAGTACCACATCTATAATAAATCACCAAAGTTATACTTGAACCAGCTTAAAACTTATCAAACGGTGATTGACCAAGAATTCCCCACAGAAACTACCAATTGCGCGCTGGAAACCATTGTGGTCACCGCGTATGGGAAATTTAAACAACGTGAAAAATCGCAACTTTTATGTCCTGTTGAAGTGTTGGCGTTGCTTATTGCCGCCCTTGGACACGACAGCGGTCACCCAGGGTTGACCAACCATTTCATCATCACCAACCGCTCGCCATTATCGATTATTTTCAATGATCAATCGATCCTTGAGAACTACCATTTCATTTTATTCCATGATGTATTACAGCGACATTGGCCAGCGTTGTTTGATCAGCAGATTATCAGCATGGTGTCTCCAGGGAAACCGGTGGATGTGAAAAGAATCATTGCCAAGAGTATTTTGGCCACCGATATGGAAAAACATTTTTCGTTCATTAATCAAATCATCAACAGTGAGCGTGACGCGCTTGAGAAAATCAAAAATGGGAACGAGCTTCCGAAACTCGAAGTCTCTTCAGAATTGTTGTGTCAGTTATTACTCAAGTGTGCAGATATTTCCAATATCACCAGACCTTTAAAGCTTAGTGCCACATGGGGGGTAATTTTGGGCAAAGAAATGGCGGAGATCGCCACGTTGGATAAGATTCTCAAATACGGAGCCACCATTGACGATGCGAAGTTGCCGGATGATCAAGAATTGGTGGAGCATTTAAGAAATTACGAGGGGCTCGACAAGCATTACGATGAAGAATTACAAGAGCTTGTGAATTGCTTAGAATCATCGTCCAAAGATCAACCGATGGCCGAACCAGAGACTCACAATCTTGGAGATGTCACCTTGAGACAATTGGTGATGGACAATCCTAATTTATGCAAGAGTCAAATTTTCTTTATTGAGCAGATTAGTTACAAATTGTTTGAGAAGATCAATGAGATTCTTCCATGGTTGGGGTTCATTTTGCGTATCCTCAACAAGAACTTACATTTCTGGAAGCTTTTTGAAGAGCGAGCCAAGAAATGATGTATTATTATTATTATATTTTCAATTATTATTATTATTATTGTTGTTGATGGGTTTATTTTTGTAAGGATATACCGGTGTGCCGGAACAATGCAGATATATGCACATATACTGTGATACCCGCACACAAACATGATACTCACACCTGCATGCTTGTGCAGCTTATCCGGTATCTTCAGCCAATCAGCGGCGGCCGCTGCGCAGCCCACCGAAGGTGACAAAATGATTAGCAAAAAGACCCGTCCAGGTGGCACCCGCAGTCTTTTGGGAGATACATGCTGCTTTTTCCTTTTATTTTTAGTCTCCCTAGAAATTCCAACGCAAAAATATATATAATCAGTTTCTATCGTAGTTCTATTTAACAGTAACCACTAAGTCACTGCTTCTCTGTTGTTTATTTGTTTACTTGCTGTGGTTTTTTTTTTTTTTTTAAAAGAAAATTCTTCTAGTTGGTGATCCTCATAAATCATCATCTATCATTTGGTATAAGCATTTTTTTTTTTGAGGACTTGTTTGTGTGAGATCTACGACCATTTTTTTTTTTTTTTGTTCTCTCTCTCTCTCTCTATTCACTTGACAATAACTTGAAACCTCAGGGGAAAACACCAAGATCAACTTTGTGGAACAACAATAAAGGCTCAAGGTACCATTGCAGCGATACAAGATCATTTGCTAATGATAATGGACGAGCTTCCAGACATTGTCTCTGCCCAAAGAAATAGCATCCGTGGCAATTTTGGCTACGTTGATATTTCCACCACTACTCCTCCCAACAATAACAATAACAATAATAATAATAATGATAATCTGCAATCAGATATCATGTCGAGTCCCAAAGATTTGTTCAATTCTGCCGAGCTGCTCTGGAAAATGTACCATTCGGCAAAAGCGTCACTTCCGTACAAAGAACGGATTGAAAACATGAGTTGGCGGATGATGGGGATCAATTTGAAACAGTTGAAGTTAAAAAACCAGGAGAAGAAAAAGAAGAAGAAGAAGCTGGTGGTTATTGATGAAGATGTTTGTATGTGGGAAACCGAAACCATGCCTAAACCTCCACAGAATGTCGATGACAACAACAACAACAATAATAATAATAATAATCATAATCATAATGATCTACTAACGGGGCAAACTAGTAGTCTCAAACAAGACTTATTATTTAGCTCATTCATTAAGACCCCGGTACTAAATAGTCTTGATGCGGTGGACAACATCGAAACTTTTGATTACGTTTCGAATCTCAAAAAAATGACCAATAACGAATCGAATAAGTTTGCCAATATGATGAAATTCAACCGCTTAAAGAGCCCCGATACTTTCATGTTGAGTCAAGCTGATGATGAATATTCCAAGAATATCCCTGATGATATCCCAGCCAGAACCATCGACACCGAGGATTTTTTCAACAAGGGTCAAAATATCAAAAAGCCTAACAATACTCATAATCATAACGATAATTTCGATCAAGGATACACTTTTACCCTCGATCCATTAGCGGTGGAAGCCCCATCGGGGCATCCGATGTTTAACGGTAACTCTAATTTCTCGCTCCCTGCCACCAACAGAATCAATAATGATAATCATTTTACCGGCATTGCAGGTTCGATATTCGCCCCACCACCGTCCAATGGTATTACTTCAATGGGGTTCCAGCCGTCGTCACTTCCAACCCAACGGAAACTCATCTCGAATCCTACTACTGAGCCATTTAATGGTATGACCCATAACAATAATAATAACATCATCAACAACAACAACAAACCACCACAACCACCAAGTTCGATCCTCCAGAACTTGAATTGGATGACCGATGATCTGATGATGTTCAGCAATAGTGTGCCATCGAACACCTTTTCGCATGCCAGTGGCAGCGATTTTGGGATGTCGATGATGATGGATCATGTTCCCGGACACCACCATTCGCATTCGACAATGTCCCATCAACAAATCGAGAACATCAAGAGTATTTTCTCATTCAATTCGGAATCCACAATTCCTGGAGCCTCTTCGCCATTTGATAATTCTGATATCGACACCCCAATGCTGACTATCACCCATCATCATACCGCCATCGCCAGCCCGATCTTTAACAACAACAACAACAACAATAATAATAATAATAATAAAAATATTGGGTTTAGTAATACTTCAGTATTGACTAAACAACTTAATGCTTTCAATGCAGCCCTCGAATCTGAACCATCATCGGTGACCTCAACCCCAACCCTTCCACCCCCAAAATCATCATCAACCACCACCACCACTACCAAATCATCAACCACTAAACCAACCGCCCACCAACGCAAGAAATCTATCTCAAAAACCACTAGCAAGAAGAAGCTGAAAAAACCATCATCTTCTACCCTTACCGCCACCACCTCCGGAGGGGGGTCTAAAAAAGATGGGTCTTCGAAATCTTCGAAATCTAAGCCTTCTGCTAATTCCGCTTCATCGTCATCATCATCCGCCACCGCTGCCGCCGCCAATTATCAACCTAGTCAGTGTACTAATTGTCATACTAAAACCACCCCATTATGGCGACGTAATGCCGAAGGTCTGCCATTGTGTAATGCTTGTGGGTTGTTTCTTAAACTTCATGGGATCGTTAGACCATTATCTTTGAAGACGGACGTGATTAAGAAAAGACAACGGGGCACTGGAACTTCTCAAAGATCTTCGAATCGCAAGAACGCCACAGGTGCTGGTGATGAAGATTCCAATAAAGGTAAAAATTCCACCACCAATGCCACCACAACCACCACCACCAACAACAACAACAACAACAACAACAACAACAACAATAATAATAATAATAATAATAATAATGGCAATGGTAATTCTACTACTTCCACCTCCAAGACCAGTGGCACCCTGGCAATCCCTATTAAAAATAATGGTAAATTGAGTAAGATCAAAAAAGATAAGCCATTATCGGTGCTGGCCTCCAATTTGCTCGCGTTGAACTCACCAACCAGTTATAGTTTCAACCAAGGAAACTCATCGTCTCCTACCACCACCGTGAAACTGAGTTCTACTAATGAATTGACCATGTTGCAAACTTTGGATATTTCTAGCACTCAACCGCATGTCATCAAAACCTCTCCGGGGTCCACCATTGCCACCCCAATCAGTGCCACGTTTGATCTGGGTGATAGGAATGTCGAAGATTTTACGAAAGATGATAGTCAAAATAATTGGGAATGGTTGTTGAAGTTTAGATAAGGAATGAGGCAATTCCAGTCAAAAAGGCTGTTTGTTTATTATCAAAAATGGTAGGTATAGTGGTTTATGTTTTAGATGATGGTCAAAATTGGGAATATGATCAATTAAGTTTCATCAACTATCAAGGTAATTCCAATTTAATACTTCATTTGTATTGAAGCAGATTTGCAAAATAACCGGGACCAAAACAATGGGAAAAGAATTACAATCACACAGCGATCACCACTTCCTCATGTTTAAAAACCCCAATTGATTACTTCCACAGAACCCGTTACTATTTTTGAACATTCTCAATAACTCATCATCATCATCATCATTTCCGGATAATGGGAAATGGCTCATCTAAATACAGATGTTTGAAAACGGTTCGGTTCATTAATTTTACATGCTTGGTGGAGTATAATTTCATATTCTTGGTGAAGTATTTCCAGAAGTCTTTCCCCCCTCCTCCTTGGATTGATTACCCAATCATCGTTACAATTTTAGGCCATTGGTAATTTTACCAATCATTGGCTAAAATGGCAATAATTTGGCAACTGGATAATTTGACAATTGTACATATTGTGCTCAACATTTTTCGAGCTCGTATCATTGCTTTTTCAATATTGAGGTTTGGTTTTCGTTTCTTTTTTTTTTTTTTCTTCACTCATCTAATCGATTATCATGTTATTCAATATTGTTGTCAATATTTTTCATCTTTATTTACTCCCTTTTTCTTTGGTTCGACATAAATTTTCTTTTGTTTTTCTCATTTCTTTTTATTTTATTATTATTATTACACTGGGATCGATACATAAATACATTAGTTATTAATTGGAGATAATATTTAAAACCTTCTGTCTTGAAAAAAAAAGCAAAGCATTTATTTCTTTAAAGACGAAGAAAATGAATCATAAACCCCATATCGACCATTCGTATCGTCGATGAAACCGCTTGAATGCAAACTGTCAATTAGATCTTTGTAGTCTTTAAATAAAACGTGGGAATCTTTATTCCTAGAAAACTTGTACAGTTTATTAGGATCCCCATACCGGGAATTCGAAATATTATATTTCGATTGTGAAGAATTGCCAATAGTGTTAGTAAACCCATGAGCAGCGGTGCTAGATCTGGTATAATCCCCAGTGACATTGATATTAGTTTCTGGTAATTCTTCTTCCACATCCCCATGAAATCTCACATCCCTCATTCTGCCGCTCTGGGCAGCAATTATTTGCATCACTGGGACTTCCGAAAACGCCTCATTCACCATTCTTAATCTATCCGCGCTCTCGTCATCAGTTTGTAAAGTATTAGAAAATGGTAACGCACGCAATATCAGGGAATCATCAGGGTCTTGAACTGACTCCTCTATTACATCATTTACTCCTTGTTCATCACTCACCAAGCTATCAATTTTTTCAGTGGCCTCGAAAAACAAAGAGCTATCACTAATATAGAAATCTTCAATTCCACTATCGATACCACTAGTAGCAGATTGTAATGCTTTTCTTTGTGAATAATGAATTTCATTATTGCTGGTCCTCGTATCATCATTTGATTGGTTTGGGGTCATCGGCTCGTCAATGGTATGAGTAACAGTTTGGACTGATGGTGAATTAACAATAGAATTCTTCACTGTTGACAAAGCAACTCCAGTATATTTTAACTGAGATACCAAAGAAGCATATAAAAATTGAATAGTAGGCACTGATGTTCTAAGAGACATCGATAACATTATTAGCTGCACCAAAATTAAATCGGTTGGTACTCCCTGGCCGCTGTAGTAATTGAACAAAACTAAAGAATATTTGATAAATGGTGGTAATACTATGGTATAATGCTCCATTGGCGCATCGGACTCTTCGGTAAACTCATCCATCATCTTCTTAAAAATGGCATCTTTATGTGAAGGCTTTAAGTCCTTGTTGCCACATTTGTAAGCCAAAACTAATATCTCATTCATGATATTTTGAATTAATGGTGACACTAGAGGATCGGTGAATAACTTTTTCATATCTACAATCCTGAATAAAGCTGCAAAACAATCAAAACAAATCAAATGAATCAAGCGCTTCCACAAAAGGGTTGCAAAACGGGTGCGAGAAACTGTTGACACTTTGAACACTGATTTCACTCCTGATTTCTTCAAAAGCGCTATAAATTTTCCTAACGGCGATCTGACCTTCTTGGAGTTCAATACTGCGATACTGGATTGCGGCACCATTTGATCATTATGATGGATACTCAATCCCAAGAAAATCGATAAATTCGACTCCCTGGTCATCACTAGGTAGTCCTGGACTTTCTTGATCCCCAAAGAACTATAAAGAGAAAACACATTACTATTGGGTAGTGCCGAGTATACTACTGGCTCCAAATGGATTGAGAAATTCGAATTGACAATTATCGTAGAGCTTTCTCCTACCAAAGGCTTAATCTCGGTAACAAGAGATTTAAGTTCGATCAAACTTGGGGAATATAACAATAAATAATCGAGCTTATTTTCTGTATCCCATGCGCTCATAAGCTGGTCTACGGATTTCACCGTTAAATGTGGCGAATAGCTTTCTGATCCAAACGTTTGAGATCTAATGGGTCGTTAGATAAAAAGAAGACTTTCATCATCAACAGAGGTCAAGAAAAAAAAAAACGTACATCCAGTTAATTGGAGATTCATTATTTGTCAATAATATGACAGATACGCCAACTTTAGAAAGACGCCACGCTATAAACGTATTTATCGATGAATCATCAACTACACAATAGGTTAGAAAGCCCAATATTTCCAGGAATACAAGGATCTAATCCCTACCAATAAAGAACGTCGGCAATATACGTCCACTGGTGCGTGGTATTGCCATAATTGAGATATTTGACGGAGACTATCTTCTTGCAATATGAAGCGAAATTAGTAGAATCACAATTTAACACAAACAAAACTCCCCCATATAGAAAAAAAAAAAAAAAAAATTGAGAGGGCGATTTTGACACTTTTCGTCACCCGGGCGCATACTTCATCTCTCTGTGCGGGTAACGGCCACCGAGCACCACCGGCAAAAAGCCCAATCTTTTCTCTCTTCGCTCTCCAACTGGCGGTGATGAGCATTTGTTATACTGGGGAATAATGTTTAGATCATCTTGTATTGGAATAAGGAGGGCTATTAGACCATGGGGGCTCAGACAGTTTCATAATACGCTGCGATGGAGCGAATCGGAAAAAGGAGTGGTGGATGGATCAAAGTTATTAGCGAAATTAGATATGCTTGGATTATCATCAAAACCCGCCAATAATATCGAATCAGTATTGGAAAATGGAATACAGCTTTCCAATGGGATTGTGATTAAATCTCCAGGCAAGGATAAAGAGATTGTTGGGGCTTTATTGTTGGGAAGTGAGGCGTTTGAATTGAATCTCAGTGGGAAAGACAATCAACAACCGATCTTCAACATCATTAATAATTTCTTGGTGGAATTTTCCAATGAATCATTGAATATTTTCAAATTAGTGCATCCGAAACCCGAGCTTGTAGTGGTGGGACTCGGAAAGAAGTCGAGAATATTGCACGAATCGAATCGAAAGTTTTTCAATAGTTTAGGAATCCAGATCGAAATCGGTAATACCAGAAATGCCTGCCAGAGCTTTGATTTGCTAGCCACCGAAAGGCCTAATCAAATTGCCGCCCTTATATTGCCACCAAATATATAAAGGGGAATGTATTCCTTTTTTTTTTTTTTTTTACGGGCTTTAGAAGGATAATGAAAACAATTGTAAATATTGAACATATATATGTATGTATAAAATGAATAAGCATGAGGCATGGGTCAAAATTAATAGCAATAAAAGCCCAGTTGTCCAAATGGAAGGCATAGCCAATGTAATATAAAAACGAGAGAAACAGATAAAAAAAAAAGATTAGAGATAATACAATAGGATTTCTAATAAAACTGATATATGATACACATGTTGTTCAAAAGAGAGAAAAAAAAAAAAAAACGGAATGAACGACGATAATAAAACAAGAAAGAGAGATCAGCTGAATGTGTGTTTAGACAGCACCTCTGATAATATCACTACCACCAGAAGCAACACGGTGACCTCTACCTTGCTTGTGGGCTTGGATGTAACTGTATTCGGCAGAAGTGTAGACGTAATCGTTGGTCTTGGCCTTGTGTGGGGAGTTAGACACCTTCTTTTCCACCAACTTTGGCCCAATGGTTGGGATATCATCGTTCAATTTGTTGGAGTATCTGGACAAAGAAATCAATCCGGTATATACCTGAGTTGGGTCCTTCTTTTCGTATAAGTCGATGGTAGAGAACATTTCATTAGCAGGGACCCCGATCTTTTGGGCCTTCTTCAAGAATTTTTCAATGGTTTCCATTTGAAAGAATGGCATCTTTTGGTTCTTTTTGTAAGCCACTGGGGATTCTGGCATGATCTTGTTGGATAAGTCACACAACACCGATCCGTCTTTCAAGATATCTAATAAATCGCCCTGTGGAGCGTCTTGTCCGAGAACGTGGAAGATCCAGTCCTTGATTTCTTGGACTTGCTCGGCATCGTACTTGCTTGCTCTCTTGACTGGCATTTCTGTGAATATATATAGTGTTAATGTTTTTGGTTTGGGTTGATTTGAATTATCAATTGGAAGGTGAATTGAGATAAATGATCACTCAATGAATTGAGCACATCGATGAGTATTTAAAAAAAAAGTCGCATGGTGTTTAGAGGAAGAATTCCCATCCCACCGGCCAGGATGCATACTATGGGACTTTTTTGCAAACTTGTGATATGTAGCAGGGCAAAAGAGTATTTTTAGAAAAGATTACTTGGGGAATTTCCTTGGTTGGCTTTTTGGTACCTTGTGGAGCTGTTGGTATTGTTTTATTGCTAATAAATGCCGGAGTTGCTTCGGAAGAATAGGGATGCATTGCGTCTGACATTCCGTTGGAATTTATGTAGTTTGGTTGGTATTTGTTGAAGTCTACAAACAGAAATTTGGATCAAAGCAAGTGAGATGAAACCATTATTCGGATGAGAGTATAAAAGAAGCAATGAAGGTGAAATATTAAGCTGGAAATTGTAAAAAGGTACCGGATCACTTCCCGTCACATCATATCTGGGGTTATGGTTATCCGGTGACAACGGGAATTCTGACACCATTAATTTCATGCCTAATGGTTGGTATTTTATTTTATTTTATTACATTCTATTTCTAATGGTGGATAATATCTATTATTTCCTTCTACCGAAATACCAACTCTTTTTAGGCTCTGATGTTACGGCTTTCAGAGATGTGTTGTGTTTCCATGATAAGATCAACTGGACCGTCGATTATCAGAAATGATCTATATTTTATCTAATTATCTATATTATGAATAAGAATTCACCAGGAAATAGTGCCAGACATATAATCATCATTATGTGTATATTTGATTATATCTGAAACAATTAGGATTATGGGAATTTTTTTTAGAAGTCTCAGGAATTGAAAACGTCCCATCAATTAATTACCTTTTTGACACTTGATCACATCAATAAAAATATTCACACAAAAGTAACCAACTGGATACAACATGAAGGGAATAATAGAAGACAAAACAATTTCTAATTATTATAAGCTAATGATGATAATAAATATTGTGAAATCTTTTTCTCGTCGAACAGCTAATCTATTATCTATTCAGCCTGTCATGAAAGAAGTTACGCACTTTCTTCGAGAGAAGCTTTTTTAAAAGATATTAAAGGTCATTGAAAATCATCTAATAGCCACTGGAATTAAGAAAGAGTGTACCTAGAAATAAAGAACAGAAAGAGAAGAAACAAGGAAACTAGAAGAAGAATAAAAAAAAAAAGGAGAACAAACAAGGAAACAACAACAAGACATCACAATTTAGCTTGATTTTTATAAACTTCTCCTTCTTTATATAAATCTTTAATAACGCTCTGAAATTCTTTTCTAACTTGAACTCTCTTGATTTTAAAAGTGGGTGTCAAAGTATCTTTTTCAACGGCAAACGGTGTAATTGTAAAAAAAGCATTCTTTATTCTTTCATACGAAAGTAATTTCTCAACCTTGAAATTCAAAATTTCCAACAACCGTTTTTTAACCGCAACACTATTAAGAATCGCCGTAAAATATTTAATTGGCTGTTGTTCTCCTAATAACTCGGGGGAGTTTTCAAATTGTTTCATGGTTTGCTCAACTTTGGTGAAATCACACGGGATTCCAAGGTCAACAACAATTGATTTCACCACTTCTATATTAACCCCAACAACCCCCACCAAGAAATGTTGCAAAGAATCTCCAGTGACATAAACTTGTTCCACCATCGGACATTGACGAAGATAAATCTGTTCGATTTTCTCAGCAGCAATATACTTACCTTGTGCCAACTTGAAGAAGTTCTTCACCCTGTCCACCACCACCATATTACCAAACTCGTCAAATTGTGCCACGTCCCCGGTTTTAAACCAACCTTCTGAGTCGAGCGATTCCTCAAACGCTTTCTCGTGACGATAATAGGTTTTCGTAAGTGCTGGACCTCGAAGCAACAATTCCCCACTGCGATTATTATCCCAAGAATACTCCAATTCTGGGACATCACGAAGCCGAGTCTCCAAATTACAACAAATTGACCCATTTGTTCCAAGCCCGAAATTCGTGGTATCTGACGAAATTGCCCCGGCACAAAAAGTTTCGGTGGATCCATAACCTTGGCAAATATTAATTCCCAAAACACATTGTAAATAAATGATTGTTTCTTTAGTCACCGGTGCTGACCCCAATAATATGGATTTGGTTCTTTGAAAACCTAAAGCAGCACGAATTCTTGGGGCAATCAATTTATCGTATAAGAAATGGTGATTATTGGGGTCACCATTAGTCAATTTTTGCACCTTCCAATCAATCACCGAGCTCAAATACCGTGATTTGGCAATCTTTGCCCTGAGTTGTGCTTCAATCTTGTTGATTACTCTAGGAACTGTGGCAAAAAACGTTGGTTTCACGAGCTTGATATCTTCAAAATAACTGGCAATGTTTCGTGGATCATGAGGGAAATGCAAAGTAAAGCCATAACAAAGTTCACTGAATAAGACTGCTCGTTCATAGCAATGAGCCATTGGTAAAAACTCAAAACTGGCGGCTTCTGGGTGTGACATGTCATGAAGCAATAACGAGGTGCAACTTTGAGCAACCACATGTTCATGAGTGATTTCTGCACCCTTTGGCATGCCAGTGGTGCCACTGGTAAAGCATATGGTAAACAAGTTATGAGGACTCGGTGGGATATTTGGTGATGGATGTTTTTTGCCAATATTGAGTAATGTTTGAAAATCAAATAGAATGAGGTTTGCGTTGGCGGCTGCGGTGATAAGTTGATAATCTTGGGCCATGTCGATTTCTTCAATCACCACTACGTATTTCAATTTATGATCGATAGTCGCATCTAGTTTCATCAGGAAAATCTTTGAGGCCTGTAATTTTGTGGTGAAGATTATTGGAGATTCGGTAAGGTTGATGATATAGGCGCCGGAAGTATGGCCCAAGCTATCATAAAGGCAAGTGGAAACCAATGAATAAGAAATGCACGCCAAATCAATCACCACAAATTGGTAGCAGTTGGGTAAATAAATCGTGATGATTGGTGATTTCTGATCTGTATTTTCCAAGAGTTTTATGATGGCGGAACCCAACTGATTTTTCAAATGTGTGGTTTCTGCATAGGTGAAGTATTTGTAGTCTTCATATTCATTGGTAAGTTTGTTGAAAGGACGATAACCAAGATAGTTTTTCGAGGCGTACTGAAGGGAGAAATGTTGGAAATACTGATGTAAGGTGGTCAACTCGGGGTGGATATGGGTGATCAAATGAGTTTTGGCACCGACGTTGCGGATTATTGGAGAGTAGCCAGGTTTTCTAGAATCAGAGAGTTCAAAAGTGGCGCCAATTTCTTTAGTTGGTAGCGGGAGTCGTTGAAGGACGTCTTCTACCGAGTCTCCTTGGTTGTAGTAAGGAGGGTCGATGATTGCTGGGGGCATGGTTTATTGCTGTTGTGTATATATTTATCTAGAAAACTCTGTGAGTATATTAATTATAATATTTATATTTATATTTATATATTTATATTGAAATTATTATTATTACTATTATTATTATTATATATAAAATGAGGAGAGTTCAATAGCAATCGAGGGGAACGGTGATGATGATGATTGATGATGATGATGATGATAGAGGTGTGAGTAGCCATGGCAACAACCATCGGCAATGGGAGCGCAATACTCCGACGATTGATGGGGTTGAGATAGCACTATTCTTCACAAATGTGATATATCACCACCATTATATAGATATATATATATATATATATTACAGATTACAGAATACAGATGATCGAAGATACACTGTTTATGAGGGTACCGCCACTACGGAACACTCAGATTGTGGAGTCACGCCCGGGTAACTGCCATCCCACCACATCATTGTGGTTGTTGCTGGTTATATCACTGCCACTCTTTGTAACAATTGTCCGCAGAGCTTCAAGACTGTGTGATACCGATACCCCCAAAGGTGCTACCACTTGTGCAATATAATATACTGCAACACAATTTTTACAACAATCGCCAACTGGGCAGTGTGTCACCGTTAGATCACGTGGGTGTGAATCGGCGGTAATTTCCCGCTTCCCACCGACCAGGGAGTTTGAGCTTTTGACGCTTAGCAACATCATATAAGTTTGGCCCATCGCTGCTGAGAGGTTTAAGTTTCGTATCGGTGACTATGGTTTCCACTTCTTCTTCATCATCATCCTCTAACCATCATGCAATCTTCCCGGCTGCAAACCTCTCCAGAGTCTTTGGAAAACCCAAGATTGCTCAACTTTGACGCCCTTTCCATCAACAGTTCGGACTCAGAATATGATGATAATAATAATGTTTTCGCTCCTCCTAGAAAATTGAACTCCAAGTTTGAGCCAACCAACAATAATGGCAATAGTTATGAAACCATTGCCGATAGTATCTTCAGTGCCAATAACAACAATAACAACAGCATCTTTGATGATTACTATTACGACACCGAAATCGAATCCCTCCCTGCATCTTCTTCCAATCTTGACTCCCCTAAACCCATGAAATCTGTCGATGTTATTACATCTTCAAATGCCACGTCTGTTCCGTTATACGAAGTCAAATATAGAAATGAACGGGATTTCGAAGTCAGTGCCAAAAATTCACTAGCCGAAGACTGCAAATCCGATTGCTATTCGTTCATCATGGACTTGATTGTCGATTATGATGAAGATATCGCCTCAATAATTTCCGGAACCAGTAGTACTAGACTCAGAATTAATCAAGAGGATTTGCGACCAACAATTGACTCAATTTTAAATAATAAACCACAAGTGATCTCGTCGTCGCTTCAACAACCTCCATCTCCAGTTAAGGTGGCCTCACCAATTAGAACTCACCAAAAGAAATTGCCACCAACCAATATATCCGTGAAGGACCATCAGCAACCAATGACAAGAAGAGCCGACGCTTATCCAAAATCAATTTTGAAGACCCCAACTTCTGCCCACCATCCTCCACCTCCTCCAGCGGCCTTCAAGTTATCATCTATGCAATCTGGCCAGTACAAGAATGATTTCACTATCTCAGCATCTGAATTGGAAGCCCACAAAGCCCAATCAGATGATTCTGTCCCTAAAAAGAAAACTTTAAAATACCGAGTAGTGGTCACCAGAAGAAACATCATCAATAACGTCAAGCGTCTCTCAATGAAGAGCTTATCAAGAAAAAGTGTTTACGGTGGTCCTAAAACTCCAATGCTTGATGATTATGATAAACGCAAGTCTTTTCTTAATAATAACAAGTTGGTCAATGTTATCAAGTCGGTGATCAACAAAGTTAATTCTCCAATTGATAATGAGAGAGTCAGTCACGGACCAACGGTTTTTGGTCGACCTTCATCATTGAAAGAAACATCGAAAGCCAAACTCAACCGCTCAAAGACTCATGCTAGTTTTGCCTTGACAAGATTGAGTGGTAATTATCACAGATCTAGTACTTTTGAATTCAAGAGAGTCCAAAATAGAAGTAAGCTGGCTAATCCATTACCAAGACTTGATTCTGACAAACCAAAAGTGAAATCTTTATCTGTTAATACTTCTTTCAATGACCACGTTGGTGCAATCCAAAGAACTCCAATGAATAATATTCAAATCAAAAAGAGATCAGTTTTAATCAAAGATAACGCCACTGATTTGTACAATTTATATTCCTTTGATAATCCATATGCAGATGACGAAGATTCTAATGCGACATCACAAAGAATGTCGTTAGTGATGAATGGGATCAAGATCAATAATGATGATGATTTGCTGGGCAGTAATACCGGGGTTACGCAGATCGATTTAGCAAGAAATTCAACTCTCGTTAAAAATGATAATGATACATACATCATCAAGTATGATATAATTGAATCTCCAGTATCTGCTAGAGCAACTTCGAGATCTTTGAAGGCCATAAAAGAAAATGATTCGGACAGAACACGCACCAGTTCTAGAAAATCAAATAAAACCCCTTCAACCTCTATGCATACCCCATATTCCCACAACGCATCAATGAAACCTTCTTCAGCTCATTCAAGATTACAAAAGAGAAACTCTTTGAGTCGGTATAGTCGCAAACAGGGTGGTCATAAAACTCCTCATCACTCTCAATCTCTGCCACGCTCTAAAATGCCTACCAAGTCTCCATTGCCAGCTTATAAAGCATCGCAGTTGAAAATGTCTGCTTCATTAAAGAAGAAATTGCCAAATCCACAATCTAGAAGATTATCTAGTGGTCACCGTTATAGAAGCACCACCAAACAATATAGCAACAGAAGTGGCAGAAAAAACCCATACCAAAATAATGGTGATAGCAGCACAATAATGCATCAAAAATTGGAAAATAGAAAGTTCTTCTATGCTTAGATTCCTTATATTTTTTTTATGTTTGTTTGCACTTTTAATTCTTTTTTAAGTTTTACAAGCTAAATTATATATCAACATTCAATTCAAGATTTTAATTCAATTCTTGATTTTTCTATGATTTTCTGTTTCTTTCAGTTCTTTCACCTTTTTTTGTTTTTTGCTCCGGTTAGTAAACACTTTCCATGTGTTTTTATTATAATTTAGATTATATGATTAGATAGATTTTTATATTGATATACAAACATATGATGAATGATTTGAATGAATACAAAAAAGTGTAAGTTGGTTGGCACGGCATGTTGAGATTATTTGATGGGATGCAGCAGGGTTACTACCGGCTACGTCAAGTTGAAAAATCGCCAAATTGACAGATCGAATATTCCGAACACAGATCGAGCCCACCACGTTAAAAGATAAAAAGGAAACTCTTTTTCTTATTTCTTTTTTTTTTTCTCAGAGAAAATGTTTGGTCCATCATCCTGGTTGCCATTTTTGGTGACATTGCTCAATCTCGGATTGGGTTTGGGGTTTGAAGACAATTCCGTCAACATCAAAGTGGAGGCGAATTGGAAACAAACGCCGTTTAGATTGCAATTACTCGAAACCATTGCTGCTTCTAACCATTCACTCTACATTCCCGCCGTGGGAAAGGTGTTACAACTCGAACTTACCGAGGACTCCGAAGACGAGTTTGATTCTGATCTTGTTGACCCATTAACCGATGAAGAATACTATACCAAAATCACCGAATTGTTCGGGGACCACCCCTTGGGAGTGGAGGCTAAAGGGTTTTTCGATGTTTATTTGGCCAACAATTACCATTCTCCAAGAATCGTCTCGCATTTGAGTCATTATAATGGCTCAGTGATCCCAGAGTTGAAAGATAAGTTGTTAAAGTGCACTTCGGACTTTGATAGCCCAGAATTGAAAACCACTAGAGGTAAACAGTTACCAAAATCATGGGTGTACTATAATGGTGAAATATTGTGTAATCCAAATGATATTTTTGCATTGAAGACCACCAGCGATGCCAGTGACGATCAATTGTTGTTACCATTCGACAGAATCATCGGAACCAACGATGCTGCGCCATTGGCGATTCTTTATGGCGATATTGAAGATCCGCAGCTCCGGGAATATTTCTTCCATTTATTCCAATCGTCCAAGTCGGATAAATTGCGGTTCGTGTGGAGATACGCCGATCAGAACCTTGATGGACCAAAAGAGGCCCTTGGTGGGTATGGGGTCGATTTAACCTTGAAGAGAACCGATTATATCGTCATTGATGATAGAGATATCAAGAAAGATGCGAACATCAAGAACCTTGATGGTAAAGACAATGAACAAGTCATTTTGAATGATGAATTGGTTGAAGAAACTTCATCATCTGCTTTGGGGTTCTTGAATAAAACTTATGACAAAATCAACGGGGTTAGCAAGAAGAAATTGAAGAGTTTGGATCTCAAGGTTGCCAATTATATTCTTAACAAACATGATGGCGATGGATTTTCCAAGTTTCAATTATTGAAAGATATCCTTGAAAACTTTCCAAAATACGCCCATGACATTGCCACCTCAGATTACTTCAAGTTTTCTAAAAAAAGTGACAAGTATCAAACTTTCATGGAGAGCTTCCAAGAAAATCAAGAAATCGGGGTTGGTAATGAAATGAAGGGAATTTACGTGAATGGTAAAGAATTAGACGACACAGAATACAGTCTTTATGGGTTATTGGATTTGATACAAAAGGAATCATCTTATATTTCCGACTTTGGGATGTTGAACTTATCGCCAATTGCCTCGAAAGGGTTCATCAGTGAATTCGCCAGATTATGCACCGTGGCCAGCGCCAAATCTGCCGGGGCTGGTAATAGTCAAAGATATAACATCCATGAAGCAATGAAATCTGATACCATCAGCGGGGAAAAAATCATTTACATTAATGATTTGGAAACTGATGCTGATTATGCAGATTTCACATTAAACAGAAACCTTTGGTTGAACTTCGATGCTGCCAGGCAAGGTAAATTCCCAGAATACAAGGAAAATGTCCTTGAGGTTGTGTTCGCCATCAATTTGTCCAATAGAAGATTGTTAAGAATTGTATATCAAATTATTAATACCGTGATGTCCCGAGGGGTGGCCCACAGAGTGGGGATTTTACCAATCACTTTATCTCCGGAAGATAAATATTACGAGATCCAGACCAGCGAGCCTATCAAAGTGAATGGCGAAGATAAGATATTGAATGTTGAGGAAATGATCATTTTGGATAAGTTATTGATGAATGATTTCTATAAGAAGTCTGCGAAATTGAAAAATGGGTTTTCTTATCTTAGATATATCCAGTCAACTTTCAAAAATGGGTATTATGGCAAATTATGGAAAAAATACGAGGAGAATCCTGATATTCTCAACGAATATGACAATTCTGGGTTTATTGACAGTTTTTCCGTTGATCAAGGCTACATGATTGTCAACGGGGTTTTCCACCCATTCAATATTTTTGACAATAGTTGGCAAGGGTTTGTCTCTCAACAATTAATCCAAGACGTGCATTTGCTCGGCCAAATGATTTTGGCTGGTAGAATTCCCGCAAGAGATGACACAAAAAGAATCGGGGATTATATTTACGAAGGATTACCAGCGATTCGTAACACTTTGATCATTCCTCAAGATATTCTGAACGTCAAATACAAGAAAATCACCCCAGAATTTTTAGCTGGGTTTATTCATAATCAAGATCAAGTGCTTGTATTCGCTAATGAAGATGGAAGTAACGAGGGGGTTCACACTCATTTATCCCTCTCGTTGATTGGTGATTTCGGATCGAAGGCAATGATTGATCAATTGGTCCAGGTATTGAAATTCGACCTTGCAGAATTGAAAAAGGAAGGATCAAGAGATCACTTCATCAAGTATAGATTTGTTAATACCGGCAAGAAAAATGATATTATTGAGAAATTGAAAAAAGTTTTTGGCGATCAAACCACTTCAGGCGTTGAAAAAGTTCAATCGGCCATAGATTTCGCAACCTATTTTGTGGCTTCTGAAACTGTTGAACACTCCCACCAAGGGATTTTGGAAACTTTGCAATTTGCCGATATTGAACCAAAACAAGACCCAATTATTCTTTTGAATTCCAGAATGGTTGAAATTCCAACCACTAAAAAGTTTGATGCTAATTTGGTGAAGTATTTCATTGAATACGAGCGCAAAGAACGGTTATTCGAATTTATTTTCAACGTGGTAGAAGATTTTGAAAAAGAATTCGAATTCATTAGCCAATTGCAAATTGATAGATACGATTGGGCTGATTTGTTTTTCTCGACGCTTACCAGAACTTACTACGAGTCTTCCGAAGGAATCTTGTTGCAATCTCCAAGATATCATTTGGGACTCATGAGCTTTGACGGGGTGTCGTTCACATTATCTGACGATCCAGCTTATGCTAAAAATGTTTCTGCAGTTGATATTGTGGCAGTCATTGATCCTCTTGAAGAGAAATCCCAAAAGATTGTGTCGATGCTTGATGCTTTGACCAGCATTGCCAAAAACACTAATGCTATCCATTTAACATTGTTACTTGCTCCAAATCCAGCCATGACAGAGTTACCAATCAAAAGATTCTACAAAGGGCTTTATTTACCAGAGATCAAGTTCAGCAATTCTAAGGTCGATAGATCTATTTACCAGATTGGATTCCAGAAAGTTCCAGAAGAAACCTTGTTTACTTTGGACATCGATACTCCACATTCTTGGATCGCGTTGGCCAAGGAATCGAAATATGATTTGGATAATATCAAGTTGGATTTGACCGAAGAGAAATACGTGAATGGGGTTTTCGAATTAGAGAACCTTATTATTGAAGGGTACTCCCAGATTCAAAATACGGTTATTCCACCACACGGGGTTCAATTAGAACTTCATTCTACTGAAAGCGAGGCGATTTATTCAGATACTGCCATTATGGCGAATTTCGGGTACTTCCAATTGAGAGCCAATCCTGGAGTATGGAGCTTGACCATCAAGCCAAACAGCAAGTCCGCTAAAGTTTATTCTTTTGCAGACACCAAAAGTTTCAATAATACTGATGATGTGACATTTGTGGACTCTCAGGGCCTTCAAGTGGGTATCTTAGATATGAGTGGTGCGGTCCTCACTCCAGATTTCGTCAAGAATCCTGGTCAAGAAGATGTGTCGTTGATTGTTGCCGATGATGAGGAAGAACAAGAAACCGAATTCGAGGAAAAGGAAAAGAATTCTGGTCTCTTGTCTTCTTTATGGGGATCAAGAAGTAAAAAACTGGTACCTGCGGTGAAAAAGCAAGCGGATATCAATATCTTCGCGGTGGCCAGCGGTCACCTTTATGAAAGATTGTTAAGCATCATGACCGCTTCGGTGAGAAACCATACCGAACATACTTTGAAGTTCTGGCTCATTGACAATTACATGTCTGCGAATTTCAAGGCGTTTTTACCAACCTTAGCGGCGAAGTATAATTTCGAATACGAATTGATCACTTATAAGTGGCCATTATGGTTGCGTGATCAACGAGAAAAACAAAGAACCATTTGGGGTTACAAGATTTTGTTTTTGGACGTGTTGTTCCCTCAAGATTTGGACAAAGTGATTTTTGTTGACGCCGACCAAATTATCAGGACCGATTTGAAAGAATTGGTCGATATGGATTTAGAAGGGGCTCCGTACGGGTACACCCCAATGTGCGATTCTCGGAAAGAGATGGAAGGGTTCAGATTCTGGAAACAAGGGTATTGGAAGAGTATCTTATCCCAAGGTAATAAGAAATACCACATTAGTGCGTTGTACGTGGTGGATTTGAAAAGATTTAGAGCTATTGCTGCCGGGGATAAATTACGTCAACATTACCAACAACTAAGCGCTGATCCTGGTTCGCTTAGTAATTTGGATCAAGATTTGCCAAATAACATGCAATACAATATCAAAATACACTCTTTACCTCAAGAATGGTTGTGGTGTGAAACTTGGTGTGATGATGAAAGTCTTTCCGAGGCAAAGACTATTGATTTATGTAATAATCCTTTGACCAAAGAACCAAAGTTGGACAGAGCCAGAAGACAAATTCCTGAATGGAGTGTGTATGATAATGAAATCGGCGAGTTAATGGAAGACTTCAAACAGACACAAAAGAATGAGGGGAGCTCCCAAGAAGATAAGACTGATGAGGAGAATGTTATGGAGGTTGAGGAGGAAGAGGATGTTTTGGAAGTTGATGATGAAGAAAATGATTTTGATGTACATGATGAACTTTGAGATAAAAACCATAGTTAAAAAATTTATTTTTCTTTGTGTGTAATGTACCAATAAAATGTGTTTCAATGTTTTTGTTAAGTTATTAAACTAACAAGGTAGAAATAAAGATGATTTGAAGAATGTTGAAAGTGTGAAAATGTAATAATATAATACCCCGAAAGAAAAAAAAATGATAATAGAATAAATAGAATGAAATTACCAGTAACCATTGAGAAGAAATAGAATAAGAAAAAAAAAGAAGAAAACTAAAAATTGTAATAATATTTGGAATAATACTTGTTACCAGACAAGGAATAGTGAACTGAAAAAAAAAAAAAAGAAAAAAAAAAAAGAAAGGTGAATTGAATAAGAAGAAGAACAATATCAATAAAATTCAAATTGATCTGCGCTTCATTGAAGATTTTCTAGTAACTTTAACCTCAGCATTGTTACTGGATTCAGATTTCGCCATTGCTTTGGCAACGTTGATGTCGAGTTCCAATTTCTTCAGTTTGTTGGAGGTGGCATTATGGGTTCTATAATGTTGCATGCAATTATCCTTTCTGGAAAATCTCGAAGAACAACCAGGCCAAGAACATTCGAATTTTTTCTCTCCTGAATGGATTTTTTTATGTCTTGTCAAGTGGCCGGTGGTCTTGAACCGTTTATCACAGACTTTGCATTGGAATTTTCTGTTCTTGAAAATATCTGGGTTGGAAATAAATCTCGAAGTGTAGAAATTCACACTTTTGGAAGATGTTAAAATATTTTCGGTGGTGGTTCCCGTTGGCGAAAGATCGAAATTCAATAATTTACTTTCACTACTGGTGGTGGTGATGAGTTTCAAGTTCAATGGGCCGAAATCTAAAACTCCAGTATGGGATTCGAAAGAGAGTGGCTCATCGAGCAATCTTTTTGGAGCGGCAGGAGGGGAAGCAAGATGTTGATCGAATGATCTCAATGGGGTGAGTGGGGCAGAAATTGGTGAGCAGCTTATGCTACTACTGTTGCTGCTGAAAGTTGAAGTTTTCGATACTGGGGTGAATGGTCTAGCAAGCAGGGACAATGGAGTAGAACTTCTTGAGTCGAAGGATTCAAATGGGGTGATTGGTCTAGCAAGAATCATTCTATCGTTCATGGATGCAGTGGTGGAATGAAAATTAGAATTTTCTTCATGATGACAATTGTCATTATGGTTATGATGGCGATTGAATGAACTGAACAATGGGAAAGCATTAGGTGAGGATTCTTCGCTGTCGTTCAATAAAGAATCGATCTTGATGGATCTTCTTGGGGTCGCACTTCCAGAAGATACGGAGCCAGAGTCCGAGGATATGACCTTCTTATTGGAGTTATAATCATAAGAGAATCTTTCTGAGCTGAGGGAGGTCATTTTGGCAAATGTGTATATATGTGTGGAACTTTTGAAGAGGTTTTTAATAATTGAATAATTTCTTAAGAGAACTGAGCATAAATCAAGGGCAAAGAGGGATTCATCCCATTATTTAAATAAAATATCCGTAGTTCTAAAAAAAACCACTGCCGAAGGTTGGCATTCCTTTATTCTCGTTAAAATACAAGGCATTCTCCAATTATCCATAACCTTTGAAGAAAAAATATCCTCACAATCCGTACTATCCTTAGCAGTGCAATCACCTTTCCGAAAAGCATTTCACCTAAGCTTTGGAGCCGTGTGCATATCGATGGTGGATATTTCTTTCGCGTATGGTCCACAAATTTCCCAACTTTGATAAAAATAGCACGCTTATATGGTGCTTCCCACTGGAATGTGGGAGTATTCCTTAGTGTGAGTCTAGAACCACCTTGAGGGTGCCTCGAACCGACAATTTAGGAGGGCTTTGGTCGAGTGAAACAAGCATATCAGCAACATATACGTCAATATCTGCTGGTCAGCTTTCACTGCTTCCAACCCAACCTTCCGCAATAGTATGGTTTTGGATGAAACCCCAGGGTTGTACTTTTAGGGTACCGACCCGCCAGTGAGGATGGACGTCTGACGCATGTTGGAGGACTCAGCGGTGGGTGCTGCAGCACCCGGTTTCATCTGACACACCGTGATGGAAATATATAAATAACCTAAGAATATCCCCAGAACTATCCATGATTATTTATGTTGATCAATACCATTACTATATTCTTGCTACACCATTACAATCATCTAATACTGCCATGTTGTCTTCTGCCTTCCCAGCTTACAAGAGCCCTTTCCCAAGTCTCACCCCAAACGGCGCCACTGACCTGTCAACGCCTCGGAAAATCTCTCTTCCTCCAATCGATTCTCTATTGCAATATCATTACGAGGCTCCTAGCTCAAATCATTACTCCTATACCTATCAAAGACCCCAATACTATCCTTCCCCAGTGGCTTCCTCTTCATATACCTCCCCAACAACCAGCCCAATCTCTCCTCTTCTTGGGTTACCAACCTTCGGGTCTTCTATTGTGGTCCAACCAGAACTCCCAAAGGCTGCCTCAGCGCAACAAGTTTCTACAAGACCAGCCATGATGAAAACCATCAAGCCTCAGCTGAAAGTGATGGCCGCCAAACAGCCAGCCAAACCACTTTCATTCGAAGAAATGACTTCTAATGTATTCTTTTCAAACCCAAATTTCGAAAAAGATATCAGAAAACATAAATGTGTAACCTGTGATAAAAGATTCAAATCCCAAGGTCATTTGAATAGACATAAACAAACCCACAAAAAATCGAAGAAGGAAAACTGCGTGGCAAAACAAAACAAATCACCAAAAAGTTGCAAGTCAGTTAAGGTTGTACCTGAATCCAAAATGAGTTTGGTCAGATTGTTGTCTTGAATTTGCTCTCTTTAGTTTAGTCAGACGGTTAATGAAGTTTCGCCAGTTGTCTTTTTTTGGTCTGTGAGTGTGAGTGAGTGTGTGTGTGTGTGTGTGTGTTTTTTTGTTTCACTAGGAATTCTCTTGTACTAAGGTATTCTTATATTGTTTTGGGTTTGGGTTTTTATAGTTTTTGATTTTCTGGTTTCAATTATTTAGATTTTTACACTATAGATTTATATTTTTTATTTCGGTTATTGCACCAACTTCCTTAACTGCTGGACAGTTCATGTCTTTCTACAACATTTTATTTCATTTTATTTCTGTCGTCGTATCAATATAGATCTTTATTTTAGAATTTATTTCACACAATAATTAACCCGTATCATTAAATAGAAAAAGAAAAAAAATCTTTAAATAAGTGTTGAGGATAATTTACCTCAGTATATTATACAAACTACTCGACTTCTCCCGCTTTACTTCTTGCTTTACTCTCTTTTGCCCTTCGTACCAATTCATTGAACTCGTCTTTATACTTGTTCATCCAATTTCTACTGCCTGTCCTATTGTATTCTTTTCTTTGCTGGTTATTTGTAGAGTTTCCTTCTCCAAAATCCTGTCTAAGTCTTTGGTTATGTTGGTCCAAATTCTGGATACGCTCCCATTCTCGAAGTCTTGCTGAAATTTGTGCTTTGGATATCGGATAATTCGAATCAAGATTGGAATTCCAAAGTACAAGATATTGGTTATAGTAGGCGGCTAAGTGGTGTTTGGAATTTCCATTGTGGGTGGGGGTTGGGATATTGTATTTTTTGAACTTTTCTTTTATTTTGGGAACTGAAAGCATCGAGAAATTCAATTTCGGAAGTTTCTTGGAACCAGGGTCGTCGGACAGAGAATTATCACGGGTGGTAGATAACACAGAGGATGAGGATGGCAAAACTGATGGGGTTTTTTTAAGAAAATTTTGAAGGGAATTCTTCTTATTGCTAGAATTGATTAGGAGATTTGACTCATCATTGTTGTTCACTATTAGACTATCGTGTTTCTCCTCATCTAGAGTTTCAATTTTTTTGTCTTTCTCATCATCTTTCAAACCGCCGCCATCGACATCATGGTATTCTTTCTTTTTCCCAAAATACTCTGAAGTTGAACCGTAATCCGAAATTTCCACTACTCCATCACTAAAGTTTTCATTCACCGATTCATTATCACTGATCACCACCACTTGATTTTCTATTTCCTTTTTGGGTACCGAAGTAGTAGATTTTTTAGTGATAAACCCAGAAATCGTTTTCCGCAGTCTTTTGGGCTTCTGTTTCTTTGTGTCGGGCTGCTCGGTGAGCTTTCTAGGAATATAAAAGTATTTGGAATTCGAACTTGGGGATATTAAAGAATCATCAGATGGCGAAGTTTTTCTGGGCCCCAATTCCGAAGCAAACTTTACCTCTACAAGTTCTTTAATTTCATCATCCTTGGGCTGGGCATTATCTCCTGTTGAATCTTTAGGATCAGGGTTTTCAAGTTTCTTCACCAACGCGTACAATCGGGAGCTATTGAAGGTGTACCATCGTGTAATTTCCTCAAGTACTGGCACTTTGACTATCTGAGACTCCAATAGTTCGACATTACACACCGGACACAGGTTTTTTGTCGAAAGTGAGTTGCGAATACAAAAGGAACAATAACTGTGATGACAGATCAGAGATACCACTGGAGCAGAGAATGGCTCTTTACAAATGGTGCAGGTCACTAGCGAATCTAGCTGGCAACCTTCGGGAAACACGGTCTTTTCCCACGGAATGTTCATGTCTTTTTTTTTTTATCTTCTCATGGGAATTTATGATGTCCTCTACTGTCTTTTTTTTTTTTTCTTCTATCTTTTACCTTTTGTCTAAATGTGCTTCTTATTTTGTGCTGCTTCCTCATCTCTTTTCTTTAAGAATATTTGAAAAATTGCCGTTGCAACCAAAGGGTCACCCTACTTCTAGATTACGCTCCACATCAAATAAGGAAATTCCCACAGATGAATTAGATAATGTTTTTGGTATTCGAATGAGAGGAGTGGGGTAATGTTGAAGATATTTTGAATAGTAATTTATATATCCAAAACAGAATAGTTTAGACCAATTCCGAGCTAAAAATTACCTTCATCACGTGGAAAAAAGGATAAACTTTCGAATATCTCGTAATAGCAATATATACAAGTGTTGTAGAAGATGATCTGACATACATACATATATATATATATATAAACGTTTTAAAATAAAGAGGATTGGAATATATCAACTAGAAAAGTATGTGAGAGAAAGGCCACACTAAGAATAATAAAGCCAGGCGATAGTAACGCGGGTGCAGCACCCCAAATGTGTCAAAAATCGTCCCTCGTTTGCTTTGATATGTCAATAATTGATAAATACACCAGCTTTTTGAGATCGAAAATCTGTGGCATACAATATTCAATATTATCTTCAATATTCTATTCTTTTTTTTTTTTTGTCATATTGGCTTTATATCAAGAGTTTGAATACTATGACCCAAATACCATAGCCTTGATGCGATTTACATATAAGTCTAGCACCAATGCCGTAAATCAGTTTAGTTCTTATTTAATAATAGCCATTTAAATACCCTGATATGGAAAAAAAATGAAGCAAAACAGAGAAAAAAATTATTAAAAATAAAAAGTGTATGTCAAAACTAAAATCTCCGCAAAGGATGATGGTTGGGAAGATAGTGAATATACTCAGTAACGAGTTGATTGAAATTCCACTCAAGAATTTGAAGAAACTATCTGATATTTTGCAAACACTACTTTAATAATATCAGCTATAGCTTCAATATATTCTGGTCAGTATTGCCAGGTATTCTGATTGAATCTAAGCCGATTTGACGAAGTGACACTGCTACCCATTCAATTTCTTCCTGGATTTCTTCTTTGAAAAGAGCCCATTCTCGAAGAAACCAGTCTCTATTGTCTTCAATTGTGTATGTTATTCTCCCATTAACGTAAGCCAGTGCCACAACATCATCATTCGTGATGGAATTGCCGTTTTTGGTATGCCCAGCATCAATCATAATCATTTTTTGAATGCTGTTCGTATTGGAACAGACTTTCTCATTATTTTCGGGGGGAGATTTGTGATTACTTGATTATTAAAATTCTTTTCAGGCGACTTCACGCCACCTCGTGAACTATTAACTTTAGGTTTGAGCCTAGTTGGAAGACATCTTTGCATGGAATTCTTTCGGAAGCTTGGTTGGATTCTTGTTTTCATTTAATCTATTCTACTCGAGGATTTCTTTATTTTTTTAAAAAAAAAACAAAAAAAAAAAACTCTTGAGAATAAATTTGAGGAACTTCTATTTTTCCTAATGTCTATTTTATTTCATTTTGCGCCAGCAATGCAAGGGAGATCTGCTCACAAGTAAGGAAAAAGCTAATGAAAATGACGGTTATACCGAAATTTAGACACCTAATTGACCTTTTAGTACACTTGATTAGCCTAGTTTTCTTGGTATAGTATTCTACAGTATGCCACTAATAAATATAGCCAAATAGAAGCTCTACCAATGATGAAAAAGATCTTGCCAAAAACTAAAGACAATTTTAAACTAAACTAAGCGGAAAAAAAAAAAAAGCGAAACTAATAAAAATATAGAAAAAATAATAAAATTGTAGAAGAAATAATAAAAATGTAAGAATAATAGAAATGTAGCAATATTACCACTTTTATTTAAAAAGGAAATTAGGAACTTTTCATACAAGCGTCATATTCTACTCTCGTGAAACTGCTGGCATAGCACCAGAAATCAGCACAGTCGCCTTTACTGCAATCTGGGTTTTCTGGCGAGTCTCTCACCGAATAGATTCCAAACATCTGAGCTGTAGAGTTGTCATCTCTAACTGCGTGAGCCACTTTCCCCCAGAAAGTAGCGTTCAATGGAGCATCACTTGGCCAAGTACCGTCCAAATCATAAGTTTCTCTAGCGTCATACAAATGATCCCATTGAGGTTCGGCCCCATCGTTATTCAAAGTGTCAGCAAGTTGAGAATAATAATTATGAGAATTCATCACACTATAGGTTTTAGCATCGATTTCGTACCATCTCCAGCCTGGATTATGGTACCAAATAGGGCTGACGGATTGGGAAACCCAAGCGAAAGCGGTTTCGTCCCCAAGTTCCTTACCATCACTGGCGTACAACACACTGAATTGATCAATGTGGGTATGACCAAAGAAGATCCCGGCAATAACGTGGGGAGAAAATCTGGCGACAAGCTTGGAATAGATTTTGGCAGGGATTGGAAGAGCATCATAGTCATTGAATGGAATGTGACTCATGATCCATACTCTTTCGCCAGCTTGTTCTGCCATCGAAAGCTCACTTGCAAGCCATCTAAGAGTTCCAAAAGTATCAGGATTGGTCATGTTCCAATATGAATAAAGATTCTTTTGGTAGTAAGTGTTACTATTGATAGAAATGATACGTAATCCCTGTTTGGCCTTCACGGAGAACCCACAATAATGTGATCTAACCTCTTGAGCGGTTTGGTTATCGATCCATCCGAAATCGCTCCAAAGATGAGCCATAAGGTCGGAATTCCAAGTATATTTATTATCGAATCCTGAAGCTTCTTGAGCAATTTGACCATATGGATAAGTGTCGTGGTTCCCCATCAGAGAATACACTGGGATATCTCCGAACCAATGTTTCATGTCTCTGAGCATTCTTTCTTCTTCTTCCACAATGTACGAGAAACTCAGGTACTGTGTTTCAAGATGATCAACAAGATCTCCAGTAAAAATGGCGAAATCAAACGAGATGTTATGTTCTTTTTGAAAATCATTCACGGACTTAAGGGAACTATTGACAAGGGTTTCTGGAGAATCACAATAATAAGTCCCGAACAGTGTTGCCGGTTGCCAAGTTGACATATTTTTTTCGGTAATTGGTGCACCTTTGATAAAAGTCCCATTTTCGGCGTAATAAGAATTTTCATAGACTGATGAATAGTTGTTTTGGATATAAGTGTCATAAAATTCTTGTGGGATTTGCTCATCATTATAATTATGACTGGTGCAACACATTCCTGCATCAGTACAATTCGACTCCGCCGCCAGTTGGTAGGCCAATTCAAGATGATGGTCAGAAATGTGTAACACGTTGAAAGTTTCTCCACTGGTTGGTGGTTCTACCGCGTTTTGGGGTTTTGGAGTAGTCACCCACTCATCGATATCAAAATCCATTGTATCAGGTAAAGGACAAGCCGAGCTTCTCTTATAATAACAATAATATTGTCCGTCAATCTCTTCTGGCTCCATTAACGTCATCAAGTTCCCGAAATCACCACCAGAAGTAGAGGCATTGACGGTGACTCTTCCGTAAGTCATTTCACAATTGATGTTGGACATGATCTTGTTGCGCTTGCACCATTGAGTGAAAACCGGAGGCACCAAATAATTTTTGGATAACGCAATAGATTTGGCGATGTTAAGCTCATTGATACATCTGTTGCACTTGCTTATGGTCGTGGAGTTGGTGATTGCGGAAAGTTCGTCGACGTACTGGGATACTAACTGGACATCTTCACTATTGAGGGGAATCTGAGGAACTTTGAAGAAGTCCGGCAAAGGAATATCAAGCTCATAATTATATTGAACTGGAAGGGCCAAGAGTAGGGAGGGTAGTAATGATATGTAAAAAAGTAATGGTATCATGATTGAGGGTAATGAAGGATAAAGAAGAAAAAAATTACAACAAAAGAAAAAAAAGGATGAAAAGCGGCTACTGCAAGTGCCTTCTTATATAATATAAATTTGTGATGATGACCCAGAGTCAATTCCAAGCCCCATAAGATTGAGACTCTTTGGCAAACAAGATATACCCACGTTGTCTATGACCACATACCACAGGGCCCCACGGCGCATGTTAGCCTCCAATTAATTGAATTCGGAGTGAAAATCATCTGCACGGTTCCTGTTGTGATATGTGCATCTATACACATTAAGATACTTCTATCAATCTGATCATTGCATCAAATTGCACTATCACGCATTTATAAGCCTCCAACGTGGACAGTTTCTAGATTGTTTCTCCAAGAAATTGGAAACGAGATGAGCATTGTCTGGATGAGTGCTTGGAGAAACTCTGATTTCTTGGCTTCTCGTTTATTGTGGAGGGGAGGGAAGACCAGAGAAACATTAATGGGTATCTGGAGAAAATTATTCATTGGACAAAAAGGCGGTTGTTTCAGCATGCCGTACTAGGAGCCCCTATTTTTGGACGGATATTCCATAATACCATCTATAAATAAAAGTATCCACCACTTGTTACGCGATTTTCTTTTGTTTTTTTATGTTTTTTAATTTCTTCTCTCTTGAGTCACCTATATTGTTATCATACTTAGCAAATATATTGGATATATTAAATATACCAGAAATATCTCCCGTTTAGTATTTCTGATAATATATTTCTTTTAACCGATATACGACATGAAACTTTTAGGTTTATTGGCACTCTGGGCGGCCGCTTGTGAATCACTGGCCGTTCAAAAACGTCTTGCAACCCCAGAGTCCAACAGTGATGGATACTTCAAGGTTGCCTTTGAAGTTGCTGAGAGGGACCTTTTTGACCCAACCAGAATCGTCAAACGTTCGGAAATGGGAGGAAGATCCGTCGATTACGAAGAATTGGCTAAAAGAAGCCGTCATCAATTAGGCAAAAGATCAATGAATTCCTCTAATATTGACGATGCTGTGACAATTCAAAATAACCAAACCGTGGTGTACTATGCAAATATTTCTCTTGGTACCCCTCCTCAAAACTTCTCAGTACAAATGGATACCGGGTCGTCGGATTTGTGGATTTTTGCCAAATCCAATCCATATTGTAATTTCGGTTCCAGCAGTTCCAAAAGAGATGTTGGCGAAAAGGATTGGAATTACGATGGTGCTTTGAGCTCTTTAGAAGCCGCAGAAGCCTCGCTTTATGATTACGAAACCCAACTGGAAGCTACTTATTCCACTGGAGCTTCAAGTTCTTTTGTGTCACTTTCTACCCTTCACACTGTCCTGAGTATTGTCATTACTACCACCAGTGACGATCATACTTATACTGAAACTACCGCTGCTACCTCCGGTACTGCTACTGACGATGACTATGACGGTTCGATATCTACTGGAGACTTTGAATACGTTAACAGAGAAACTTATATCACTCCATCGTATTACCCCCTGCAAACAACTTATCAAATAAATACTGCCACAGTGCTGCCTACAATTGCTTGTGATGATACGGGATATTTCAATCCGGATGACTCTAGTAGTTTCCATAAGACCGACAACGATTTCTTCATCAGTTATGGTGATTTAACTTTTGCCCAAGGGACAGTTAACCAAGACAGACTTATTTTCAACGATTTCGTAATTGAGAACTACACTTTTGGTCTTGCAGAAGCCGCTAATTCTTCAGATATGGTGTTCGGGATCGGGTTAACTGGACTCGAGACTTTAGGAGTATACGATAATTTACCTTTAAGACTTGTCGATAGTGGGTACATCAACCGTGCAGTATATTCTCTTTATCTTGATGACGCTAACGCGACTACTGGTAACATTCTTTTCGGGGCGGTTGACAGCTCCAGATACACAGGTAACTTGACCACTTTCTCGTTGGTCAATATTGATGGTTATTACGAAAACGCTGACGCCTTTTATATCACCTGTGATAGTATTGACCTTACTTATTCCAGCAATAACTCTGTTGCTCTGAATGTGTCTTCTGCAAAACATCCAATCTTATTCGATTCCGGGACTTCGTTTTTTGTGGTTCCACCGACAGTTTATGAATGGTTTGGAGTGGCCTTTGAACATATCTCCTATATTGAGGAAATCGGTGGATATCTTGCCCTTTGTGATGTGTTGGAAGATTATAATTTCGATATTACTTTCCAAGGCACTACTTATTCTATCCCTCTTTCGTTCTTGAGTACTTCAATGACCGAGGCCAGTCAGGGTATGTTGCAAGGGGTTTCTCTGAAATACAATAAGCCTGATTATTGTTTCTTGGAGCTCTTACCAGGGGACGACAATACAATGATTGCTGGGGATACTCTTCTAAGATGGTTTTATGTGGTTTATGATTTGACTAACTATGAGCTTCTGGTGGCCCAAGCATTGTTCAACAGCACCACTGAGGATATCCACGTTGTTTCTGCTCTTGATAAGATTCCTGGGGCGGTCTCTGCTCCTAGTTCCACTACGTATGAGGGTGACATGGATACTCCGGAGGGAACCGATGGTGAAGAGCCAACTTTCACCGGTACCATACATAAAGGAACAAAGTATCTTAATGCTGGTGGTAAATTGACCAGCTCTTGGCCATTGATTGTTGGGGGGCTTGCTGGTTGGTATTTTTTCTTCTAAGGTAGAGCTTTTTTTTTAGTATCTTTCTAAGATAAAGCCTTTTTTTTTTAATATCTTTAATCATCACTCTTGATATCATTCATTTAATTGGACATTGGTTGACATGACATGGTTCATTAAAATTTTTCTCGTTATTTTTGGAGACACATCCTTTTCATTGTCGGATATTTATTATAGAAATGCATGTCTTTTTTTTAATTCAAAACAAAAAGTTCTTCTGCTCATCAGAGATATAAATATAGATAAAACAATTGGTAAATTGGATACAAACATCGTAAATTAACTATTAGCTTTGAACTGAAAAAGAGTTGTTGCCTAACCACTTTCACATAAATACTGGATTTACATCGCAATTACACTTTTGTTTCTTTCATGTTCAGTTATGAAAATGCAGATTAGAATGTTCCAAAAGAGAGGCAATGCCTCCGTTATTGTTAAAGTTTTATAATTTTTTAAGAGTGGTAATATTCAGTTAACAACAGTCAGGCTTTTTTGCCACTTGTTTGAGTTGTGTGTTCTATCAGATAGTTAGAGACCAAGTACGGTGGTAACATCTGATCTTCTTATCACACATCTAACGCGAGATCGAGTGAAGATAAGTATCGATATAGGATTAAGAAGTCAACTCTTCATCCCTTTGCTTCTCTGTTGTCATTACACCGTCTCATGTGAAACCAGAAATAAAAACGGGGGTTGGTACAAGGTACTAGTATGAACATTTCCGGTGGTCGGCACGAATAGAAAGTGAAATCACTGTGCTGAATAATTACGTTTCAGTTGGTAAGAAAAATCCGTTCCAGTTGGTGCGAATAATTTTACCTTTTGCTGGCACAAAATTTCAGGAGTGGATGGTACAATAATAGAAAATTAAATTACTGAATGTATGTAGACATACATAAAGAATGATTGACCTTGACATTGTAACAAACTTAATGAACTACTTGCTAATGTGGTCGCTTATTGCCACAATGCAGATGGTCTTTTCAATCGTCATCCCATACAATAACGAAGTATTCGCGGGCATAAACCCTAATCAAGCGCTATCAATCATATGGGGCGATGCCATTAAAATCTTATTGCAAATCAAATACTATCTAGTTCGAGGACATGGCTTGATATACAGCCCCCAGATTACCCCAGAAGATAACATTTACGAGTTGGCTTGGATGTTGATGTTTGGCTGTTACCACACCACAATTTGAGTGACAGTCGCGACATCAAAGTGGAACAAATTCGTAAAGGTATAGAGGCTCATTTAAGACTTTTGCACTCCACCAAGCAGATACCTGATTCACTGTCAACCACGCCGAAACATATGAAATACCTACCATTACAGGCAACGCCTCCCGTACATACACACCGGTGGCAAGAGACCGTTAGACCATTTTCGAATTGAATATTGTTTTGAAAAGCACTTCAAGACAATCTTAACAATATTGTCAACACCTGTTCTTTTATTGAGCATGGCAGTGTTCAATAGTAACTATATGATAGGGACGTCCCGTGACTTCCTGTGACTCCTGACATGATGCTTTGTGGTGTCAGAGCATCCGTGCCGGCTGGGGATTTCCTCAGAAAGACAGGCGGTGATTTGATTTGTAATGGTATTGAGAAGACATCTCTTTTTTTAAAAAAAAATATCAAAAAAAATTAAGATCTAAAAACCACAAAGACTGAAAAATTATGAAGAAGGTAATTTCTTAACTTGGGAAAAGCTAAAAGCGGCTCAAATTGTCCATTGGTTTCAATTGCCAACTTAATAATTTCTTTAGATATTCTATTTTTTTTCGCTATACTCATGTGAAAATTAACATGTATACACTTCCTCTCTCACTACAGGCGACTCAGCGTTCAAATGGGACAGTGGGGTAGCTTTCACTACTTCATTATTCAGGTATGAAATCGCCCAGGTGTCTGATGTATTATTTATTCAACCTACAAGGTATTCAACACAATATTGATTAAATTATAGAATCTAGGTCACAATAATTAGTTTCCAATAATCTGTACAAAAGATGAAACTATTGGGTTCTCTTCATCCCTCTCCTTTTCTGGTGTCTCACGTAAAACCGGAAATAGAAATGCATCACCCATAAAAAGCTCATAGAAATAATTAATAACCTGCTCGATGAACGAATATTTTGGGGGAAGATACCATGTTTTTCTTAGCTTATGAGTAAGCTAAGGCCACAAAAAATAAATAAAAAAAAATTGATTGAGTATTTACTGTTGAGGAATACAATCTCCATTCTCCAATTTCAAATGTCCACAGGTTAATTTCAAATATCCACAGGTTAATTTCAAATATCCACAGATTAATTTCAATGCACGAATCTTTTTTTTTCACCCGCCAGGTATGTAATAGGTATATTCCAGCTAAACTAGTGGGTTTACTTGCCCTTTTGGCCCTCGCCTATGAGTTAAGTGATAGACAAAATCAAACTATTGGAGCTTGCACTTTACTTGAAGCTACATTTCAACAAAAAAGAAAATTCCTATGCTTGAACTCAAAAGACGAGGCCGGGATGATTATCCGGATCGATGCAGGTGAATGCATACTGTTGTGACCATGTGCTGATAGATAATGTGACCCGCAGACACTGACATAATATTGCGTAAGGGGCCCAGAAAAGCCTCCATCTAACTGTCATTTTTGTTGATGAAGGCACTTGTTGATTATAAAAAACATGTCAAAATATGTCAGGATTGAAAAATCCAAAGCAAATTTCACAGAATGAGCCTGAGGAAAAAGGGTTTTATTGGCCATTTTCCAATTTAGGAAAGACCCGTGCTTGGGTAATATACAATCCTTTTTCACTAATTCTAAAATATCCACTAATTTCACGTATCCACAGATTAATTCCAAAGCGCGCGCGGATCTTTTCTTTTTGTATCCGCCAGGTATATAATTGGAGTATGTTCCGGCTAAACTAGAAATATCACATTGATCGATTTCCAATACTGCATTTCTGCTTTACCATAGACAATATGAAACTTGTGGGTTTATTCGCCCTTTTGGCCCTCACTTGTGAGTCGCTGGTTGTTCAAAAACGTCTTGCAACCCCAGAATCCAAAAACAATGGATACTTCAAGATTGACTTTGAGGTCGCTGAAAGAGATCCTTTTGATCCAACTAGAGTCGTTAAACGTTCGGAAATGGGTGGTAGAAGCACCAATTACGAAGCATTGGCTAAGAGAAGCCGTCAGCAATTGCATAAAAGATCAGGGAACTCCTCCAGTGTTAATGATGCTGTGACAATTTACAACAACCGGACGGTTGAATATTATGCAAATATCTCCCTTGGAACCCCTCCTCAAAACTTCTCAGTGCAAATGGATACTGGATCATCTGATTTGTGGATTTTTGCCAAATCCAATCCATATTGTAATTTCGGTTCCAGCAGTTCCAAAAGAGATCTTGACGAAAAGGATTGGAATTACGATGGTGCTATGAGCTCTTTAGAAGCCGGAATTATCTCAATTAATAACGATGCCTACACTGCAACTGATGGTGAATTTTCAACCATTGATGATAATACGGCCACTGCCATCTCTTCTGCTACAATCTTTAGTGTCACTTCTTCTGCTACAAAAGTTTCCAGTGCTACATTGGGCACTACAACTGCTAGTGCTTCTGTCTCTGTTACCAAAACTTCTAGTGCTTCTGCTTCCGGTGGTTCTAAAACTTCTAGTGTTTCTGCTTCCGGTACAAAGACCTCTAGCGCTACGTCTGTTACTATAACTGCCAGTGCTGCCACTTCTGGTACTACCACTTTAGCGTCGAGTGGTGATTTTGAATCTATTAATAGAATAACCTACATCACCCCATCTTATAATTCTGAACAGGCAACGCTTTCAATCGATACTGCTACGGTGGAGCCTACCATTGCTTGTGACGACTCAGGATATTTCAACCCTGACGACTCCAGCAGTTTCCATGAGACCGACAATACGTTCGTGATCGGTTATGCTGATTACACATTCGCCCAAGGGACCGTTAACCAAGATACCCTTGTTTTTAATGATTTTGTCATTGAGAACTATACTTTTGGGCTTGCCACTGCCGCCAATTCATCAGAAATGGTGTTTGGTATTGGGTTGCAAGGCGACGAGACTTTGGGATTGTACGATAATTTTCCGTTGAGACTCGTTGATAGCGGGTACATCAACCGTGCGGTGTATTCTCTATACCTTAACGATTTCAATGCCACTTCGGGGAGTATCCTTTTTGGGGCAGTTGATAGCTCAAAATACACTGGTGCTTTGACCACATTCCAATTGATTAACATTTATCCTCAAGAATACACCAACCCTACCTTCTTTTATATCACCTGTGACAGTATCGACCTTACTTATGCTAGTAATAGCTCCGTTGCTCTGAAGGTATCTTCTGCAAAACACCCAATATTGTTTGACTCTGGAACTTCGGTCTTTCAAGTGCCTCCAACAGTATATGAATGGATTGGGGTGGCGTTCGAACAAATCTCATATATCGAAGAAGTCGGAGGTTATATTGCCAATTGTAATGCTTTAAAAGAATATAATTTCGATTTCACCTTCCAAGGTGTCACTTATTCAATTCCTCTTTCATTCTTTGGTACCTCAATGACTCAGGCCACTGAAATATTTTTGGGAGCGGTTGATCTGAAATACAATAAAGCTGATTATTGCTTTTTGAATATTTTACCTAATGATGAAGGGGTTATGATTGCCGGGGATACTTTATTGCGGTGGTTCTATGTAGTTTATGATTTGACAAATTACGAAATTCTGTTGGCCCAAGCAGTGTTTGATAACAGTGCTGAAGATATCCACGTTGTTTCTGCCCTTGGTAAGATCCCTGGGGCAGTATCTGCTGCTGATTCCGGTATGTATGAGTTCACAGATGGTAGCCCATCTGCCTCCGATGGCGAAGAACCAACTTTCACAGGATCCACTCCTACAGGAACAAAGAATCTTAATGCTGGTGGTAAATTGACCATTTCTTGGTCATTGATTGCTGGGGCACTCGCTGGTTGGTATTTTATCTTATAGGATAAATATTCCCATTTTCTTTAAATATTCTTGTTATTGTTCATTCAATCGCAAATTGGATGACACGATTTATTAATTTTTTTCTAATCATTTAAGAGGAGATATGTTTTTGTTTTTTCAAATAAAAAAAAAATTATTCTTATTATCATTTATACAGATACAGTTCAAACAATTTATTTATCTTATACAAAATTGACTATTCAATTATCATCGTTAGCTTGAAAAATGTTATTTGTAGCTTGAGAAACATTCTGATATTTTTATGATAGATACTGCGAAGCTTAAGTCATGTTAGATACCTTCACATCATAATCAAAATCATCCTAACCACTGTTGATGTTTCCAGGCTTAAGCAGTTTACTCTCCTAGATATAAATTACTTTTTGGTTATGCAATCTATTATTATTGACAGTACTTTCTATAAGTAACATAAGAAGGAGGTTGCTACTACAGTTCTTATACCTGTACGTCCATTTGAATCAAATAGGTCAAACTAGACTACAACATTTTTTTGATGGCATGATATTGATCCTCACTATGGCTAAGCTGTACTGTGGTTAACTACTGGATGGACGGCTCTATAAACTGTGCCAGTGTGTATCGTTGCTACCAACATTGTTTACATTGCTCCACAATGCTATCAGTGGACCCTCAAAACTGAGGAATGTATACACAGATCTTGAGGGTACTTCTACTAACCTAACCATGAAATGAAAAGGGTAACTGTTATTCAATCATCTAGTGGGCTCACTACCTAAATTCGCCTGTATAGGTTTAATAATCAAATATCTATTATTATCTACCCGGGACTGCACATGTGGACAATTTCTGTTACATTTTGTTTGGTACATGCAGACAATAACATTGACTTGCGCAAAGCTCTACCACCACATCAATTTCCGCAAACCGGCAATATCCTGTTAGTTTGGGAAAGTCTTCAAATAAAATCTTACCAATTATTGGGAAACTAGGAAGAAATAATTTGTAAAATTAATGTGAAAAAAAAAAATCCAAAGTGATCGTCTAGGTATTTCCCAGGTTAGAAAGCTGAGACAATAAACAAAACACTCCAAATCATTCACTGATTTCATCTTTGCAGTCTCTAATTGCGGATAATTTTTATCTATTTTAACCATTTTCTCTAAATTTAGTTATCATGGGGATTGTTTTGGATATCCTAATACACATGCTTCTTTTTGAATTCTTTTTTGAATTTTTTCGTCTAAACTCACCAGAGATATAATATCAGCATGTATACACTTTCTTTTTTTGCCACTGGTGACTCAAGGTTCTAAAATGATGGGGTAGCTTTTACTACTTTATTATTCAGGTATAAAATCGCCCAAGTTTCTGCTGCATTATGTATTCAGTAGAATATTGATTGAAGTATAGGATCTACATCACATTAATTAGTTTCCAATAATCAGTGTAAAAGATGAAGCTATTGGGTTTATTTGCTCTTTTTGCCCTCACTTGTGAGTCGCTGGCTTTTCAAAAACGTCTTGCAACCCCGAAACCCATCAACAATGGATACTTCAAGATTGACTTTGAAGTTGCCGAAAGAGACCTTTATGATCCAACAAAAGTCGTCAAACGTTCGGACATGGATGACAGGAGCATCAATTACGAAGCATTGGCTAAGAGAAGCCGTCATGTATTGGACAAAAGATCCGGAAATTCCTCTGAAGATGTTGTCATGACACTTCAAAATAACAGAAGCATTGCATATTTTGCGAACATCTCGCTCGGGACCCCTCCCCAAAACTTCACTGTGCAAGTCGATACTGGGTCGTCAGATTTTTGGGTTTTCGCCAAATCCAACCCGTATTGTAATTTCGGCACCAGTAGTTCCAAAAGAAATCTTGAAGAAAGAGATGAGGAGGGTGAAAATGCTTCTGCTACCACTGCTATCGATACTACCTCGGGTACTGCCACTATTTCATCTAACGATGACTTTGAATCCATTAACAGAACAACCTACATCACCCCATTGTATTTGCCCCCTCAATCGACTTATGAAATCAATACTGCTACAGTTCTGGCTATCATTGACTGTGATATTACGGGATATTTCAACCCGGATGACTCCAGCAGCTTCCATGGAACAAACAACAATTTCTTCGAAAGTTATGCCAGTAAAAACTTTGCTCAAGGGAATGTCAGCCAAGATACCCTTATATTCGGTGACTTTGTCTTTGAGAACTATACTTTTGGGCTTGCCGAAGCCTCTAATAACACGGAATTGATATTCGGCATCGGATTACAAGGATCAGAGAGTTTTGGGTTGTACGATAATTTACCCTTGAGACTTGTCGATAGTGGGCACATTAACCGTGCGGTATATTCTCAATATCTCAATGACTACAATGCAACTACCGGGAGTATTCTTTTTGGGGCAGTTGATAGCTCCAAGTACACTGGTAACTTGACTACTTTTCCATTGCTTATTATCGACGATTATGTTCACCCTCTGACCTTTCATATTACATGCGACAGTATTGATCTTACTTACGCTAGTAATAACTCTTTTGCTCTGAATTTGTCTTCTGCAAAGCACCCAATCTTGTTTGATTCCGGCACTACGCACTTTGTGGTGCCACAGACAGTTTTTGACTGGTTCGGAGTTGCGTTCAAACATATCACCTATGTTGAAGAACTAGGGAGTTACATTGCTCGCTGTGATGTATTGGAAGATTATAATTTCGATATCACCTTCCAAGGTGTCACTTATTCCATTCCCCTTTCATTCTTTGGTGCCCCGATGACTCAAGTCGCTGATATTTTCATGAGTGATGAGCCTCTGAAATACAAAAATGCCAATTATTGTCTCTTGGGGATCAGCGCCCTGCCAGATAACACTATGACTGCCGGGGCTGATCTTTCAAGATGGTTCTATGTGGTTTATGATTTGACCAATTATGAGCTTCTGTTGGCCCAAGCGGTATTCAACAGCACTGAAGAAGATATCCAAGTCATTTCTGCTCTTGGTAAAATTCCTGGGGCAGCGCATGTTGCTAGTTCCATCACTTATGGAGGTGACCTGGACAGTCCAACTTCTTCCGATGGTGAGGAGCCATCTTTCACTGGAGTCACTCCTACTGGATATAAGAAACTTAATTCCGGAGATAAATTGACAATTTCTTGGCCATTGCTTGCTGGTGCTACTGTTGGTTGGTATTTTTTTTTATAAGATGAAGCTTTTTCATTTTTATCAAATATTTTTGTTGCAGTTCATTCGATTGCAATTTGAATGAATTAATTCAAGATATCTTGTTTTTCGAAAAAAGTACCTATTATCGATTATATGGATATATATATATATGAATTTGGAAATTATTACTTGTGTTTTGAACAATGTATATCTGATACTTGATTATAGATAGTATATAGCATAATTCATGCTTTAGCAACCTAGTTACTACCTCATCATATTCAAAATCACCCAGCATCTGCTGACATAATAAGATTCAAGTGGCTTATCTCGGTGTTATTGATTAATGACTTATGATTATGAAATTTATATTAATAGCACTCTCTATTTTCATTATTATTTCTAGATTATTATGTAACTTTGGAATAACGTAGAAAGAACTATATAAGGTTCTTTGTTTAATACCACTTATTTTTGATTTCAAAAAAAATCTTCAAGTTATGCTTTCCATCCTTTCAAACAAATAATATTTTAATTCATTCGCTACAATAATTATAGCTTGAATTCTAGACTGAAAAACTCGCTATATGTCTAAATAACATGGGAGTATGAATTGTACCAGTGAATCATTACCACCAATTTTGTTTAAATTGCTCAAATACGCTGTCAAAACTGAGTAATGTATGCAGGATCTTGAAGGCACTTCTTCTCATCATGGAACGAAGAGGCTAGCTATTATTCAATCGTGCAGTAATCTTGCTGCTTTCATTAATCTGTAGATATTGAATAATTAGCTGATTATTATTATAGACTTGAGACAGCAGATATGGAGAATTTCTGTTAAATTGTGTTTGTCAAGTACGACCTTATGCACTAGTACGCACCAGGAGCAGCGAATAATGTCAATAAGAATAAGGAGTATACTCCTAATACTATAACAATACTTCCTTTCAACGATATCGTATTTGAATGAATAAATAAATAAATTATATATTAACGAGTCAAAGAGTTTTTTTGCTATTTGATATATAATGAGAAAATCTAATAGCTATCTTAGTGATTAGTCGCAAACTATTTAATGACTACCCAACTAGATGAATGGATTAGGATATAACAACTTCTCATAACTTTGACTTCTGAAGTTATAAACAGAGGTTTGGTATAACATTTTAATATTTACAATGTATAAAGGTTACAATAATTATTTGTCCAAGTTAAGAAACAACATAATAATGAGTTCAAGAATAAATATAAGAGGTAGCTACTTTACCTGGTAAAGTAGGTTGTCAATATTCGCAGTATCTACGATAGCATAATTGCATCAACCTGCGCAAAGTTCCCCAGATCGATTTCCCCAAAATCAACACCAATAAAATCTTTAATCTGTCGGCTCAACAAATTATTCCAATTAAATATCACTAAATATTTTGAAAAAATATTAAGATTAAAAAATATTGAGATTCGGAAATATTAAGGTTCACAAATATTGAGATTGGCAAATTCTAAACAAAAAATTTGCAAAATTAATCTGAAAAAATAACAAGTGATTGTTTAAGTATTTCCCAAATTAGAAAGAGCTGGGGAACATAAATAAAACACTTTAAATTATCCACTGATTTATCTTCCCACTCGTAAATTACTGTTGAAATCTTTTTTTTTTTTAATTTTATTGCTCTAAATTAGGCAGCAAAAAAATGACAGTATGTATACACTTGCCTCTGTCACTAAAATTGGCTAAGCGTTCAAACGAAATGGTGGGGGAGCTACTGCTTTTTTCTGCGATTATAAATTCACCAAGGCATCTCCTGTATTATTTCTTCAATAGCATATTAATTGCCATAAAGCAACTACACGGGAAGCCCTAGGAATATCACATTGATTAGTTTCCAATAGTCAATAAAAAAGATGAATCTATTGGGTTTATTTGCTCTTTTTGCTCTCACTTGTGAATCACTGGTTCTTCAAAAACGTCTGGCATCTCCCGAAGCAAATACAAATGGATATTTCAAGATTGACTTTGAAGTTTCGGAAAGAGATCTTTCTGATCCCACTAAAGTCGTTAAACGTTCCGAAATGGGCGGCAGAGGTATCAATTACGAAGCATTGAGCAAAAGAAGCCGTCATATATTGAATAAAAGATCAGGGAATTCCTCTGATGATGTTGTCATGACACTTTACAATAACATGGTGGTGGAATATAACGCAAATATTTCTCTTGGAAGCCCTCCTCAAAACTTCTCAGTCCAAATCGATACAGGGTCTTCAGATTTGTGGGTTTTTGCCAAATCCAATCCATATTGTGATTTCAATTCAAAAAATATTTCCAAAAGACACATTGAACAAAGAGATGCTAATGATGATAATACTGCCACTGAAGCTGCTACTACTTCGGGTACTGTTACTATTTCATCTAGTGGTGACTTTGAATCCATTAACAGAACAACCTACATCACCCCATCGTATCTCCCCCTGCAAACTACTTTTGAAATCAATACTGCTACAGTTATTGCTACCATTGCTTGTGAGGAATCAGGATATTTCAACCCAGATGACTCTAGTAGTTTCCATAAAGTCGACAAAAACTTCTTCATCGAATACGGGAATGATGACTTTGCTCAAGGGAGTATTAGCCAAGATACCCTTATATTCAGCGAGTTTGTCTTTGAGAACTACACTTTCGGGCTTGCTGAAGTTTCCAATTCTTCAAAGATGATACTTGGGATCGGGTTACAAGGAATCGAGACTTTAGGGTTATACGATAATTTGCCGTTGAGACTTGTCGATAGTGGGTACATCAACCGTGCGGTGTATTCTCAATTTCTCAATGATTTCAACGCCACTACTGGGAGTATTCTTTTTGGGGCAGTTGATAGCTCCAAGTACACTGGTAACTTGACCACTTTCCCGTTGATCAATGTCCTCAATTATGAGCACCCTCTGACTTTCCATATCACCTGCGACAGTATTGATCTTACTTACGCTAGTAATAACTCTGTTGCTCTGAATTTGTCTTCTGCAAAGCACCCAATCTTGTTTGACTCAGGAACCTCGGACTTGTTGGTGCCTCAGGTAGTGTTCGACTGGTTTGGAGTTGAGTTCGAACATATTTCCTACATTGATGAACTTGGTGGGTATCTTGCCCGTTGCGATGTATTGGAAGAATATAATTTCGATATTACCTTACAAGGCGTCACATATTCCGTTCCTCTTTCATTCATGAGTGCTCCAATTACCCAACTCGCTGAACTTTTCTTAACAAACGTTCCTCTGAAATACTTAAAGGACAATTATTGTCTCTTGGGGATTGACGCCCTGTCAGACAACTCCATGGTTGCTGGAGATGTGCTTTTAAGATGGTTCTACGTGGTTTATGATTTGACCAACTACGAGCTTCTGTTGGCCCAAGCGGTATTCAACAGCACTGAAGAAGATATCCAAGTCATTTCTGCTCTTGGTAAGGTTCCTGGAGCCGTGCATGTTGATAGTTCCATTACTTATGAGGGTAGCTTAACAACTCCAACTTCCTCCGATGGTGAAGAGCCATCGTTCACAGGAGTCACTCCTACAGGATTAAGCAAACTCAATGCTGGGAGTAAATTGACCATTTCTCGGTTATTAATTACTGGAGCGCTTGCTGGTTGGTATTTTCTTTTTTATTGAATTATTTTGTTTCGGTTCATTCAATTGCAAATTGAATGGCACGATTTATTAATTTTTTTCTAATCATTTACGAGGAGATATCTTTTTGTTTTTTCAAATAAAAAAAAAATTATTCTTATTATTATTTATACAGATACAGTTCAAACAATTTATTAATCTTATACAAAATTCACTACTCAATTATCATCATTAGCTTGAAAAATGTTATTTGTAGTTTGAGAAACATTCTGATATTTTTATGATAGATACTGCGAAGCTTAAGTCATGTTAGATACCTTCACATCATAATCAAAATCATCCTAACCACTGTTGATGTTTCCAGGCTTAAGCAGTTTACTCTCCTAGATATAAATTACTTTTTGGTTATGCAATCTATTATTATTGACAGTACTTTCTATAAGTAACATAAGAAGGAGGTTGCTACTACAGTTCTTATACCTGTACGTCCATTTGAATCAAATAGGTCAAACTAGACTACAACATTTTTTTGATGGCATGATATTGATCCTCACTATGGCTAAGCTGTACTGTGGTTAACTACTGGATGGACGGCTCTATAAACTGTGCCAGTGTGTATCGTTGCTACCAATATTGTTTACATTGCTCCACAATGTTATCAGTGGACCCTCAAAACTGAGGAATGTACACATAGATACTAATGATACTTATATTTATAAGCAGAAATATGAAACCAAGTAATTTTCAATCTTTGAGTGATGGTACTGCCTTTATTATTCTATAGAGAATGAAGAATCAAATAACTCCCATTACAGATAATATAAAAACCATCCATGGGGTCTGAAAATAATTTTATTGCAACCTCAAAGAAGACCACCTTGGGCAGATCCTTATAGAAGAAAAAATCCCAAAAGGAGCGTAAATGAGATATAAAGAAGATAGTCACATTATACACCCGGGACCGCAGATGTGGACAATTTCTGTCACTGTTTGGTACATACGGAAGATATGCAGACGATAATCTGCCCAGATTGATTTCCTTAAAAAGAAACATTAATAGAATCATTATTCTATTGATTTAAAAAATTTCTATGGGTTGAAAAAAAAAAAAATATCAAAAAATTTTGAGATCTGAAAATATAAAGACTGGAAAATTATAAAGAAAGTGATTTCCTGACTTGGGAAAACCTAAAAGCAGTTCAATTTATCCACCAATTTTATCTTTCCACTCTTTGATTTCTCTTATATTTTTTCCTCTCTATACTCACCAGAGATATAATATCAGCATGTATACACTTTCTTTTTTTGCCACTGGTGACTCAAGGTTCTAAAATGATGGGGTAGCTTTTACTACTTCATTATTCAGGTATAAATTCGCCCAAGTTTCTGCTGCATTATGTATTCAATAGAATATTGATTGAAGTATAGGATCTACATCACATTAATTAGTTTCCAATAATCAGTGTAAAAGATGAAGCTATTGGGTTTATTTGCTCTTTTTGCCCTCACTTGTGAGTCGCTGGCTTTTCAAAAACGTCTTGCAACCCCGAAACCCAACAACAGTGGATACTTCAAGATTGACTTTGAAGTTGCCGAAAGAGATCTTTATGATCCAACGAAAGTCGTCAAACGTTCGGACATGGATGATAGGAGCATCAATTACGAAGCATTGGCTAAGAGAAGCCGTCATGTATTGGACAAAAGATCCGGAAATTCCTCTGAAGATGTTGTCATGACACTTCAAAATAACAGAAGCATTGCATATTTTGCGAACATCTCGCTCGGGACCCCTCCCCAAAACTTCACTGTGCAAGTCGATACTGGGTCGTCAGATTTTTGGGTTTTCGCCAAATCCAACCCGTATTGTAATTTCGGCACCAGTAGTTCCAAAAGAAATCTTGAAGAAAGAGATGAGGAGGGTGAAAATGCTTCTGCTACCACTGCTATCGATAATACCTCGGGTACTGCCACTATTTCATCTAACGATGACTTTGAATCCATTAACAGAACAACCTACATCACCCCACTGTATTTTCCTCCACAATCGACTTATGAAATCAATACTGCTGCGGTTCTGGCTACCGTTGACTGTGACAATACAGGATATTTTAAACCAGATGATTCCAGCAGTTTTCATGACACAAACAACAATTTCTTTGTGGGTTATGCCAGTAAAAACTTTGCTCAAGGGAATATCAGCCAAGATACCCTTATATTCGGTGACTTTGTCTTTGAGAACTATACTTTTGGGCTTGCCGAAGCCTCTAATAGCTCGGTATTGATATTTGGGATCGGGTTACAAGGATTAGACAGTTTGGGGATGCACGATAATTTACCCTTGAGACTTGTCGATAGTGGGCACATTAACCGTGCGGTATATTCTCAATATCTCAATGACTACAATGCAACTACCGGGAGTATTCTTTTTGGGGCAGTTGATAGCTCCAAGTACACTGGTAACTTGACTACTTTTCCATTGCTTATTATCGACGATTATGTTCACCCTCTGACCTTTCATATTACCTGCGACAGTATTGACCTCACTTATGCTAGCAATAACTCTGTTGCTCTGAATGTGTCTTCTGCAAAACATCCAATCTTATTTGACTCAGGAACTTCGCTCCTTATTTTGCCTCAGACAGTTTTTGACTGGTTTGGAGTTGCATTCGAACAAATTTCCTTCATTGAGGAGCTCGATGGGTATCTTGCCCGTTGTGATGTGTTAGAAGAATATAATTTTGATATCACCTTGCAAGGTGTCACTTATTCCATTCCCCTTTCTTTCTTTGGTGCTCCAATGACTCAGGTCGCTGATCTTATGACCGGAGAGAATCTGAAATACAAGAATGCTGACTATTGCTACTTATTGATCGATGTCCTGACAGATAATACTATGACTGCTGGGGACTCTTTATCAAGATGGTTCTATGTGGTTTATGATTTAACCAATTATGAGCTTCTGTTGGCCCAAGCGGTATTCAACAGCACTGAAGAAGATATCCAAGTCATTTCTGCTCTTGGTAAAATTCCTGGGGCAGCGCATGTTGCTAGTTCCATCACTTATGGAGGTGACCTGGACAGTCCAACTTCTTCCGATGGTGAGGAGCCATCTTTCACTGGAGTCACTCCTACTGGACTTAAAAAACTCAATTCCGGAGATAAATTGACAATTTCTTGGCCATTGCTTGCTGGTGCTACTGTTGGTTGGTATTTGTTCTTGTAACACAATGCTGTTTGTTTTCAGTAAATTTACACACTGTAATTACATATGGTTATTATATGGTGATATCTTATTTTTTCAAGAAAAGATAAAAAATTTATTGTAATTATATATATATATATATATATATGAATTTGAAACTACCACTTGTCTTTCAAAAACTTTCTTTTTATCTTTTATGATAGACACCGTGTAGCTTAAGTGATGCTTAAGACATTATATAGTCAAAATCATCTCAGCAACTGTTTAAATAATCAGGCTCAAGTAGCTCATCTCATTTTAACATTGTTATTAATAAGCTTTGGTCATGAAATTCGTATTAAGATCACCTTCCATTATTTCTATGAAGGGAACTTCTACTAACCATGGAAGGAAGAGGCTAGCTATTATTCAATCATATAGTAATCTTTCTGCTTGCACGTGCCTGTAGAGGTTAAATAACAACTTGCAACTAACTATTGTTGCATATAACAAGAATGAAAAAAATGCCAAATGTAAACGTAAATTATATATGTGCACGATATTCACAATGTAGATTATAAACACGGGGTTGCAGATGTGGACAATTCCCATTACATTGTGTTTTGTACATACGGACCATGTGCAGATGATAACATTAACATGCGCAAAGCTCCCCAGATCCATTTCCCCAAGAGCAGCATCAAATAAATTATTGTTCTGTCAGTTTAGGAAAGTCGTTTGATCAAAAAAAAAAACATAATCGAAAAATAGCGAGATTGAAAAATATTAAGACTAGAAAATTCTGAAACAAAAATTCCAAAAAAAAAATGTAAAAAAAAAAAAAAATGGTTGTTTGTGTATTTGCCAAATTAGGAAGAGCTTGGGAATATCAACGAACCACTTCAAATTATCAACTGATTTCAATTTTCCACTAAATAATTTCTGTAGATTTTCCTTTTTGCTTTTTTTTTCTTCTTCTCTATACTCATCAGAGATACAAAATCAGCATGTATTCACTTCATCTCTCACCACAGCTGACTCAGCGTTCAAATGAGATACTGGGGGGTAGCTTTCACTACTTCATTCTTCAGGTATAAAATCGCCCAAGTTTCTGCTGCATTATGTATTCAATAGAATATTGATGGAAGTATAGGATCTACATCACATTAATTAGTTTCCAATAATCAGTGTAAAAGATGAAGCTATTGGGTTTATTTGCTCTTTTTGCCCTCACTTGTGAGTCGCTGGCTTTTCAAAAACGTCTTGCAACCCCGAAACCCATCAACAATGGATACTTCAAGATTGACTTTGAAGTTGCCGAAAGAGACCTTTATGATCCAACAAAAGTCGTCAAACGTTCGGACATGGATGACAGGAGCATCAATTACGAAGCATTGGCTAAGAGAAGCCGTCATGTATTGGACAAAAGATCCGGAAATTCCTCTGAAGATGTTGTCATGACACTTCAAAATAACAGAAGCATTGCATATTTTGCGAACATCTCGCTCGGGACCCCTCCCCAAAACTTCACTGTGCAAGTCGATACTGGGTCGTCAGATTTTTGGGTTTTCGCCAAATCCAACCCGTATTGTAATTTCGGCACCAGTAGTTCCAAAAGAAATCTTGAAGAAAGAGATGAGGAGGGTGAAAATGCTTCTGCTACCACTGCTATCGATACTACCTCGGGTACTGCCACTATTTCATCTAACGATGACTTTGAATCCATTAACAGAACAACCTACATCACCCCATTGTATTTGCCCCTGAAATCGACTTATGAAATCAATACTGCTACGGTTCTGGCTACCGTTGACTGTGATGATACGAGATATTTTAACCCGGATGACTCCAGCAGTTTCCAGGAAACAAACAGCAGTTTCCTTAACGTCTATGGGGATAAATCCTTTGCCCAAGGAGCTGTTAGCCAAGATACCCTTATATTCAGCGACTTTGTCTTTGAGAACTACACTTTCGGGCTTGCTGAAGTTTCCAATTCTTCAATTATGGTCTTTGGAATTGGCTTACAAGAATTGGAGGGTTTGGGGTTGTACGATAATTTGCCGTTGAGACTTGTCGATAGTGGGCACATTAACCGTGCGGTATATTCTCAATATCTTAATGATTACAATGCCACTACCGGGAGTATTCTTTTTGGAGCAGTTGATAGCTCAAAGTACACTGGTAACTTGACGACTTTTCCGTTGATTAATGCTCGTCATCTTCATAGGACCCCTAGTGATTTCTTCATCTCCTGTGACAGTATTGACCTCACTTATACTCGCAATAACTCTGTTGCTCTGAATGTGTCTTCTGCAAAACATCCAATCTTATTTGACTCAGGAACTTCGCTCCTTATTTTGCCTCAGACAGTTTTCGACTGGTTTGGAGTTGCATTCGAACAAATTTCCTACATTGAGGAGCTCGATGGGTATCTTGCCCGTTGTGATGTGTTAGAAGAATATAATTTTGATATCACCTTGCAAGGTGTCACTTATTCCATTCCTCTTTCATTATTGGGAACCCCAGTTACCCAACTGCCTTTATTTCAGTTTGATGTCCCTCTGAAATATAAAAAGCCTAATTATTGTTTCTTAGATATCGATTGTGGGAACGACAACATCATAGTCGCTGGGGATTCTCTCTTAAGATGGTTCTATGTGGTTTATGATTTGACCAATTATGAGCTTCTGTTGGCCCAAGCTGTATTCAACAGCACTGAAGAAGATGTCCAAGTCATTTCTGCTCTTGGTAAGGTTCCTGGAGCCGTGCATGTTGATAGTTCCATTACTTATGAAGGTAGCTTAATAACTCCAACTTCCTCTGATGGTGAAGAGCCATTTTTCACGGGAACTGTACATAAAGGAACAAAGAACCTTAATATTGGGGGTAGATTGACCATTTCTTGGCCGTTGTTGGTTGGGGCGGTTGCTGGTTGGCATTTTATTTTGTAAGGTGGAGCTTTTTTGTGTTTTCCTAAGTATTTATTGGAATAGACCCTCCAAATTTTATTGAGCATTCTTGATATCACCAATTTAATTCGAAGTTTAGATGGCATAGTGCTTTTTTTTTTTTTCTGATTTTTATGTTATATTTTATTTTTTCATTTTCAGCAGATAAGAATAGTCTCGATTTCTTTACTTTTGTAAAAAATATTCTAACTAAACATAAAGAAAACAATAAGGTTCTCAAACCCTAATTTATAGTAGAAGATATTCACAAAAGTCAATAAAATGGTTAGATTTCGTGTGGCAACTAGAAGTTAGTCATTTCGGGCATGGGGTTCAGAAGTCTATTCCGTCCCCTGTATTATTATTATTATTGTCATCATAATCATCACATTTTATAGCTAGCTTCTATTTTATATTCCTATCTCGTATTATTTTGACTATTTCCTGCAAATATTCTGTACTGTTTAAATCTTTTCTCATTGACGCTTTTTGCAACAGATTATTAACTCCCCAAAACAAATGGCTTTCATTTTCATACAAATCTAAGAACTTCTCTTCCATGGGGATATTTGTGAGATCCACATTATTCAATGGATTGCTAACTTTACTTAATTCCTTCAACATAAAACACCAAAACCTTGAAGAATTTGTGTTCAGATACCCTCCACCACCGAGTAATACCACCGGAAATTGCTTCTCATTAGTTACGATATGTTTAATGATCGTGCTAACCATTCCATCAATCGATAAATTCCATTTTTTGAAATGCTGGTCATTGAACAAACCATCAAGCCCACACTGCAAAACAATTACACAATCATTTACACCGCCAAATTCCTCAATCAACGGAGTTATGATGGATTTCACTAACTTTTCAAAGTTCCCATTAGAAAGCCCTTGTTTGAGAGGAATGTTAACACAATAGTTTTCACCATTCCCTTGACCGCGCTCTTCAACGGAGCCACAAAATGGAAAGAATAACCCAGCATCGTGATAATGGAATGATACTGTCACCACTTTGTTAGAATACTTGAACGCTTCAGCCACTCCGTCACCGTAATGAAGATCAAGGTCGATATAAATAACTTTTTTATATTTGGTGGTTCGCAAGTATTGGATCCCCAAGACAATGTCATTGACATAACAAAACCCGCTAGCTTTGGCTCGTTTAGCATGATGACGACCCCCGAGCCAGTTTATGGCAATTGGTTGACAATTATTAGTTGACTGCTTAACCAACCATTTACAAGACTCGATGGTAGAGGAGGTAACGATTTTGATATAGTCAGGCAAAGTGGGGAATAATGGACAATCGTAAATTAGGCTGTATTTCTCTAAAATTTGGTGTTTTTCATCATTTGTGGAGTAATCATTTAGATCGATGCTATTTTCTGATTCAGATGACGAAGGTTCATCTTCGGAAGATAAATCTTCTTCTGATAACGCTAGTTTATCTTCATCCTGTTTATCTTCATCCGGTGTCTCGTTATTCATTCCCTCTTCATCTTTTTTTTGTTCATCCTCTTTAGAAGAAAGTGGTCTAGCATTTCCAATCTTTCTTATCTTTCGACAAGATTCCCATCCATCATTAATATTCCTCTTATTACCTAGTTTGTAATCATTGTAATCTTCTTCTAATTGGGGTCGACTTTTCATTAAAAACCGAATGTATTTTTTATCATGGAATGATTGGAGTAGTTTCCTGGTAACCTTTCCCCTCCTAATGGCGATCATATCACAAGATTCTTGAAGATTATACGAGGTAATCAATGAGTGAGTAATGCTTGATCTGAGTTCGTTGGACGGTAAATTGTCGGTGATCTCCAACACCTGGGGGGTTGGGTCAATTAACCCAATGACCACTGGTTTTCTCATTGAGGCTGATATTCAATGATATTCTAAGGAAAAAAAATGGAACGAAATAAAAATCTAAAAAAAAAAAAGAAAATTATGAAAATTATAAGAACCAATAAAAAATTATGATAAAAACCACCAAGTAGTATAATAACTAACACTACAAATCTCACAATAACAGCGAATGATTGTATATTTGTTAAGAAAAATGACTGGGAAAAAACGAAGGTACACTAGTAATACATTATAATGATAAAAGAAGCTGGTCATATAGAAAGAACAAAAATACAAAGAAAAAGAAAATAAAATAAAATAAAATAAAATAAAATAAACAAAAAAGAAAAAAAGTTAAAAGTTTATAGCAAATGAAAAAAAAAGGCATGCCAACTTAATAACTCTCCTTTTTTTTCAGAGCGTAGCCACCATTACAATTATCCACAGGAATTCCATTTGCCTTCAATTTTGTTATGAGTTTTCTCTTTTGAAGTTCTCTCCATCTGTTTAACTTACTATATTCGTGCAATTCAAACCCATAGATCTTTGGACAGCACACCTCGGTGTTGTGTACCGGGACCAATTGCGGGAAAGTTTGGAAAAACATCGCTGGGAAACTGGTACCAAAGAACGCTCCATCTAGATACGAGTGTCTAGTAGACTTAGGATTGTACAAATCTTCACAGTTGGCACAATATAATTTGACTGGGGAGTGTCCTAGCTGATCATTCATGCTCACGGGAAGTAATGGCTGTAACTGACAATAGACTCTAGGACAATAGCCAAAGTCACCGTTCTTGTATTTCTCGTACATCTTTTGCAAACCCCTGGTGGTTATTATATATCTAGCGTGGATTAACCCGTACAAGATCCTTGCGCTATACTCCATTTCGTCCCGGTACTCCTGGTTACGCTTTTCTTGTTCATCATCGTCATCTTCTTCGCCTTCATCTTCATTGTCATTACCTCTCTCATCTTCGATGTCGCTGAGCTTGCAATTGTCGGTGATTAAATCGATGGCGAGTTGGATATTGTACACCTCGTTGTTGAGGCCTGTGAGGTTGAACCTATCGGTGATGTACTCGTAGTCGACGTCGCAAAAGTACTCGTTGCCCTTGGTGCCCAAAAACCAGTCGATCCAGTACTCGCTGAAGTCAGACTCATCAGTAAACTCTTCACCTCCGCTCATTCTAAATGGGTGTTAAGGATTATTCTAAAGTATAAAAAATGCCACTAAAACAGTTATTTCTGAGAGAATCAGTTGCCTTCACAATTTTTTTTTTTTTTTTTTCTTCTTCCCTTCATTCCCCAGGGCACAAAACAACAGACAAAACGGAGAAGAAGAAGAAGAAGAAGAAGGAAGAAGTTGAAGCATTGTTGTTAGAAGAAGGAGAAGGAGAATACACGCCCAATGAGACTCTTCAGAGTAACAGGACTGGAGAAATCAGGCAAGATCCTCTCGGTGGTCATCCACCCATCGGGAAAATACCTTGCTGCTGCCACATCCAATGGCAGAGTCGAAGTATGGGACGTCTCCACTTTCAAAGCAGCAGTGACAACTAACGAAATTGCCGGGAAATTGAAACCCCTACGGAAATTGAAGCATCATGATAAGGATTCCCAGGTCAATTGTGTACGGTTTGTGCCTGGCACCGACATTTTGGTATCGGGGGACTCTATGGGGAAAGTGTATTGCACCACCAAACCTTGGGAAAAAACCGCGGCGTCTGAGTTACTTCTTGACTTGTATGACAATAATAACAATAATAATGATGAATTAAAACTGCTTGGAGTACCTAAGAGACAAGCTAGTGATGAGGAGGATCTTATCTCTGATATTGCGGTGACTGAGAGATTGATGGCCATCGCGTCGCTAAACAATAAAGTGATAATTTATGATTTCCAAGACAAGAAGTTTGTGGCGTTCCTCAATGAATTCCAGGCTCCAGTAAAGAGTATGTCATTTGATTCTAATAATAACTACTTGATGGTGATCAGCAATAATAAGACCGTATACTTATATCAATACAAACTCAAACTCGTGGGAAACCTTCAGAGATTCTATATCAAGAAAGTCCTCCTGCTTTCGAAAATCCTTCAAAGATCATTGCTCACTGCGAAATTCAGTCGATTCAATTGGTCGCCCACTGGGAATTTGGTACCAGTTCCCAACGGCTCACGAGAAATGGGTAAGAACAATGCAGGGATCACCAATAATAGCAAAAACTCCACCATCATTAACTTCAGCTCGACAAACATCAACCATACTTACTCTTTGAACAACGTGACCATCATCGCAATGTTATCGCCTCTCAATAATTTCAAAAATATTTCCTCATTAGTAGGACACAAGTTTTCCAGTTTAGAAACCGTGAAATTCAATCCGCAATTATTCAAGTTTACCGAGCCTGAAGACGTCAACTCCGCGCATACTGACACCAACATTCAGATCAAAAATGACCGATTCTACAGTGTGCTTGCCACTAGTGGGCTTGATAAAACCCTTGTGGTATGGTCTACCGTCATTGATAAACCGATATTTATCAGTAAAGATATTGCCACTGATACAATCTCCGAAGTGGATTGGACTCCAGACGGACTCGGGTTATTTGTGGGTTCGTGCGATGGGTCAATCATATATTTGGATTTCGATGAACTGGATATTGGTATTAGAGCCACCAAAGATCAATTGAAGTTATGTAAAAATGAGGTGCAAAAACTTATACCACAACTAGAAGATCCTCCCGAATGGAAAAAATTGCAAGATGACAACAAACCAGAAGAGGTGAAAAAAATTGAAAAAGAAGGTACACCAAGTAACCAACAGGGAGGAGGAGCCTCATCCACGGCAGATTCAAAAAGCAAAATAAACACTAGCTCTTCATTATCTACGAATTATAAAACCCCGGTAATCACTAAAAATGGGAAGAAAAGAGTTGGAACGGTCCTTGTTTCTAATGGTGCTAGCTCCGATCCATTACTCAATAGAGCCACCTCTAACAGTTTCCTGGTTCTGTCAACGAGTAATGAATTCGATAGACCTTCTAATACCGTGCCTAAAAAAATCATAGACAAAAAACGTTCCAGAGACTCCACTGATAGTAATAATAATAATAACGAAGACAGAAATAAAAAATCAAAACATTATGAACCAGCGGAATTTCTACGGTCAACAATCATCAATCCTGTCACCTCATTTGCAAAATTACGTTTGGCAATCCCCAAAGTTTCGCTTGATATAAGTTTGAAATCCTCCATGAACGATTCATTGTCACTAAATATCAAAAATGGCAGCGGTAATGAACAAAAGCCAACGAGGATTTCGCTAATCACCAATGAACGCACTTTCAACTCCCATGATTTGCTAGGTGAAGATCCATTACCAGAAACAAAAGAACTTTTTGTGGACTTTGTTCCTAAATTAGTCAACGTGATTGCCGGAGGTGAAGGATTGTTTTGGGCATTGGCGTGTCTTGATGGTACGGTGATTGTTTATTCCAATGCTGGGAAACGACTCCTTCCGCCAATAATGTTGGGATGCTCGCTTAGTTTCCTCGAAAGCAAAGGAGATTACCTCTTGGCGGTGACCTCCATTGGTGACCTCCATGTGTGGAACATAAAGGAAAAATCCTGTGTGATTCAGCCGACTAATTTATATACTCTATTTGAACCATCCAGCAAATACCAAGATGATTTGCTTGTTAAAGGAGAAGGTCTAACGTTATGTTCTATCAGCAAACGAGGAGTGCCACTCGTGACGTTATCCAATGGTAATGGGTACTTATACGACAAAAATATGGGCAGCTGGTGTTTAATTAGTGATTCTTGGTGGGCCCTTGGGTCGAATTATTGGGATTCTAGTAGTAATATCTTTGGTGTCGATTCTGGTAATCGATCGATATCTGAAATGCTTCCTAGTGGTGGTCCTAAAAATAAATCTAGTGTGATTACTCTTATTGAATCGAAGACTAATGAAGAAATCTTCAAAAAACGCAGTGCTAGTATGTTGAAAAAACTCTCCAAAGTGATGTTGATGAAACATGGGTACGAGAATCTTGAAAGCAGTATCTCGTTGGCTCATCTTGAAAATCGGATCTTGATTGCCGAAACTTTACAAGAAAATCAAGAATTCAAAGAATTGTTGATGTCTTATTGTTCCAAGTTGTGTGAACTTGCATTAAAGAATAAGTTGATCGAAGTATTTCAAGATTTATTGGGTCCGAAGAATCATGTCGAATTGAGCGATGATGATGATGATGATGATGATGATGATGAAATTGATTACATCAAAGCAAACAATAAAAAAATGAGTACCGAATGGAATCCGGAAATTTGTGGGTTGAAAAAACACGATTTGCTAAAAGATATCATTTTGGCATGCGCTGGGAATAGAGAAGTTCAAAGAATCTTGGTTTCTTATGGTAAAGCAATTGGATTACTTTCTGATGAAATTTTATAAAATATATTTATCGTACATCGATTTATGAAATTATCATAATTTATGGATATGGCATTTTGAAATAGGGAGCTGGTTTGTTTGTTGGTTTGTTTTTTTTTCAATATTATTACTATTCTTTCTTTAATGATTGTTTTAACACGTCTCTTACAGAGTAATCAAAAAAATTTCAATTTATATTTGGTAACTTTTTAATTTTTTTATTTTGTATGTATACACACCATTTATTCGAGATGCCCATCCACAATAATGGTAGATTCCAATTGGGAAAAGTTTTCATAATAACTTTGGAACAACTTGATCAATTTTTCAACATCATAAGAACCCCCGGTTTCTCTAATGGAATGCATCGACAAGATTGGGGCACCGATATCTAGACAACGGATCCCTAATTTGGAACAAACGATTGGACCAATAGTGGAACCACATGGACTGTCATTACGCACCACAAACAATTGTAATGGGACTTCCGCCTTTTCGGCACACTTTTTAATCAACACAATCCCTGGACTATTGGTAGCATATCTTTGGCTGGCGTTGATCTTGATAACTGGACCGCAATTCATTTGAGGTTTGTGGTTCGATTCGTAGTTTTCTTGGTAATTAGGATGGCCACTGTGGGCAACGTCAGAACTCAAGAAGAATGATTTGGCACTGGTTTCATACAAGTAAGAACCATTGGATAAGTGACCCACGGCGTCTGCATTGGCCTCGTTGCCGGTCAAAGATGATAATCTGTCCATCACCGATGGGATGAAGTTAGAATCAGCCCCTTGGGCAGACTGACTACCGATTTCTTCGTGGTCGAACATTGCCAATAAACGGATCCCTGGTTCATTGGCCAAAGTCTTGGAGGCGTTGATAATTGCTTCAGTCCCGCAGAAGCATGAAAACAAGTTATCCAATCTTCCAGAAAACACAAACTCGTCATTGAGGCCGCCTAATGTGGACTTGTTATGGTCAAAAAGAATCAATTCAAAGTCTTCAATGTCAGAAACTTCCACACCGGCTTCTTTGGCAACGACCTTCATGAATTCTGGACTGTGTCTACTGACAAGGGAATCCAAAGCTTGGAATTCTTCATCAGACAAATCAGACCCATCGGCACAACTGTGTTCTTTTTCTTCTTGTTTTTTGAAGTTCTTAGCTCCGGTTGGGTTTTCCAAACCAGCAATAGGCACCAATTTGGTTTCCTTGTTGAATTCGAACTTAGTGTTGACCGATCTGTCCAAATGGATCGCCAAGGTTGGGATTTGAAGAATTGGCTTATCAATCTTCACCAACTTTGGGTAACTCTTGCCATTCTTGGTGATGAAGAGTCTCCCAGCCACGGAAAAGGATCTGTCAAAGTATGAATGGAAGATCCCCCCACCATAAGTCTCACATTTCACTTGGATGAACCCATTACTGGTACCTTTACTAACTGGCTTAATACGAAGGGTTGGGGAATCGGTATGGGCTCCGATAATGGAAATCCCATTTCCTGGCAACCATTTTTGACCCACGGTGAAGGCAATGATCGAGGAGCCGTTACGGGTAACGAAATAAGAGCTCCCTTTCTTGATCAAGCCTCTCCAGTTGGTCTTTTCTGACAATTCGTTGAAACCCTTGGCTAGCAACGATTTCTTGATAGTGTCAACGGCATGATAAGGAGTTGGAGAGCTGTTGAGAAACGACACGAAGTCGTTTGCGTATTGTAATGATTTAGAGGACATTTTCAAAGGATACCGTAGCTCTATGAGTGAATAGCTCGACTTCTTAACAATCCTGGGTTGAAAAGTGGAAGCAGAAATGACGCTAAACAACTTCTGGTGCTTTGTGGAGGGGCCGTACGATAGGCTCACCGGGGCGGAAATCACCCTGCCTTCGATAAGTTGTTCCGTGCCGGTGGTGGGAGGAAGTGGAAAAAAAGCGAAAATCGTCACACAAAAACCATAAGTGAACCCATCGCCAAAAAACGTCATTATTATTATTAGTGTTGGTGACCAATTGCTGTTTAACAAGGGCAATTGTATATGCGCGTGTTTTTGTTGTTATTCATTGAAGGCTGATTGTTTGTTTGTTTGTTTTTGTTTTTGTTTTGTTCATTTGTTTGTTTGGGATAATTCATTATATTATATCAAAACAATTGCCATTTTGACATTCGTCTTTCCATCTGTATTGGTATTTCCATTTATCTCTCAATATGTCCTTACCTCATCCAGACGACTTGCAAGAAACCTGGGCCTTTATTGAACCAAGCTTGTACAAAATTTTGGGCACAGATGATGACTCTGATGGTGTGACGCCTGATGAGTACATGTCTTCATATACTGCGGTTTACAATTATTGTGTCTCGAGATCAAAAGGTGGCAGCACCTATCGTTCCAGCACCAACTCCATCTTGTTGATTGGTTCCGAGATTTATGCGAGATTAAAGAACTTCCTTACCAACTACGTGCTACAATTGACAAAACGTCCCGATGAAACTTTCTTGCAATTTTATGTCAGACGATGGAGAAGATACACCATTGGTGCTGGATATTTGAATAACGTGTTTGATTATATGAACCGGTACTGGGTATCCAAAGAAAGAAGCGACGGCAGAAGAGACATTTATGACGTCAATACTTTGGCGCTTTTAACTTGGAGAGAAAACATGTTCGACATCAATTGCAACATCTTGGTGGCGGAAATCTTAGAACAAATTAGATTACACCGTTTGAAACAACAAAACTCACCAGCATTACTCACACATTCGATCAAATCTTTTGTAATGTTGGGTATCGATATTCAGGACTTGAAAAAACCAAACTTGGGAATATACATTGATAAGTTTGAAAAACAGTATTTGATTAATACTATAGAATTCTACAATACTGAATCGAATGAGTACTTGAAGACACACAACCTTATCGATTACATGAAGCGGGCGGAGCACAGAATTGCTGATGAAACCAGTTTTGCCACCAACTTCCTCGATGAAAGAAGTAGAAGGCCATTATTGGAAACCGTTTGCAAATCTTTGATTGAAAACCACGCACCAGTCATGTATGAAGAGTTTGAGAGACTATTACAACAAGACCAATTCTCTGATATCAACAGAATGTACTTGTTGATGCAAAAAGTCCAAAGCTCTTTGGACCCATTGGCCAGAAAGTTTGAAGGTTATATTAAGAGTGAAGGGTTGATGAAAATCGATAACATGGATATCAATGATGACAATAAAGGAGATAGACCAGTGAGAAAGGCACCACCTAAGGTATTGGCTACCGATCAACAGAAAAAATTGTACATCAAAACTTTGATTGCGGTTTACACTAAATTCGTTTCCATTGTCGAAAAAGCATTCAATAACGATTTATTATTTGTTAAAGCCTTGGATAATGCCTGTAGAGGTTTTATCAACAAGAACTCTGTGGCCCTGCCTCCAGGTTATAAAGGTACTTCCAAGACGCCAGAATATTTGGCGAAATATACTGATTTGTTGATGAGAAAAAATGCCAGAGAAAACGATGTGAGTAGTGACATGTCTGAAGATGATGTGATGACTATTTTCAAATTCATTACCGATAAGGATGCTTTTGAGAGTCATTACAGAAAATTGTTGGCCAAACGGTTGATTTACGGGACATCGATGTCGGTGGATACTGAAGAAAGTATCATTAGTAGATTACAAAAGGAAAACTCGGTGCAATACACTTCAAAAATGACCAAGATGTTCCAAGATATGAAGGCATCAACCGATTTGCAAGCTGCGTTTGCGCAATACGTGGAAAATAAGCCAAATAAAAAGGAAATTTTGGATGATTTTAACGTTTATGTTTTGGCAGAAACCATGTGGCCATTCTCTGCATTCAAGCATGAATTTTCACTCCCAAAAGAATTGATGCCAACCTACGATGCGTTGGAAAGTCTTTATAATGAGAAACACACTGGTAGACAATTGAAATGGATTTGGAACTTGTGTCGTGGGGAAATCAAGGCCAACATTTCTAAACCTGGCAAACCACCATTCATTTTGACCATGACGCTTTTCCAAATGGCGATCATTTTACGATTCAACGAACAAGATACTTATACTTTTGCCGAATTAGTGGATATTCTTAAGTTGCCAGAAGAATATGTCAGTGGTAATTTGGCTCCATTGATCAAATATAAGTTGTTGAATCAATCTCCACCAGATGCCGCCAAGATTGGCGAAACTTCCACGAAATTCACGGTAGTCAAAGAATATAGATCGAAGAGAATGAGAGTGAATTTCGCCTCGAATATCAAGATTGAACAAAAGCAAGAATTGGAAGAAACCACCAAAGAAATCGAGCAAGGTAGAGAAATGTTTTTGCAAGCGTGTATTGTTAGAATCATGAAGGCAAGAAAACAATTGAAGCATGTGTTGTTGGTGAATGAAGTGATTCAACAATCGCATACCAGATTTAAGGCGCAAGTTTCCGATATCAAGAAAGCCATTGAGAATTTGATTGAAAGAGAGTATTTGCGGAGAGTGGATTCGGATACCTATGAATATGTTGCATGAGATAATATTTTTTTTCTTCTTTATTTTTTATTTCTTTATTATTATTATTATTATTATTATCATTTGCTAATTGTATTTTTATTAATATTATTGAATTAATTGGTTAGTTGTTGTTATTTTTTTTTTGTTTTGGAAAGATACAAATTTGAAACGTTTTTTTTTTTGCATTGTGTACTTTTTTTTGCATTGTGTACTTTTTTTTGTATTGTGTACTTTTTTTTGCATCTACCGACTTGGGCCGACGGCAGTGTGACTATCGGCCCAAGTCGTATCGTATAATAACGTCAAATTTGCTCACATTTTATATATAGTGGAACCAAATGAAGAAGGGTCATCAAAAATAATGGATGAGCCCGTTGCCGACCGACAAATTAAATCAAAAGTTGCGTAAATTGAAGACGGCTGCCGTGTGCAGGCGTTATCTGTTACCAGGGCTCGTCAGAGGTTTTGCCCGATGATGTTAGATGAGATAGATCATTTGGAAACATTGATCATAGATCATACAAAATTTGGGAAAGTACCCGCAAAAAGAAAAGTAGATTCGTTTCCTATATAAAGCAGTGGTGGTTTTGCTATTTTTTGCTCTTTGCTTTTTTGTTTGTTTTTTTCATCAGATTTCCCCACAAATAAACAGAACTAAAAGATAATTAAAGTTTTTGAACAAACAAAAGATAGTATTATCTACAGAATAATTAAATAGAATACCCTGAGATCAAAATGATGTTGGATATGCTTGCCACCAAACCTTTGGGGGCTGGGGTATTGTGTTTCAAAGGTGCTACTGCTGCTGCTGCTGCTGGATCAGTGAGTCTTACCAGAGGGTTATCCAGACTTAGCAGTTGGCCATCATTGGATTCTCAACCCCAATTTAAGGGATCCACTTCTTTGCCATCATTGGAGTCTGAAACCCAATTGAGGAGAAATCATTCAATGGTCTTCACACGAGGTTTGAAAATCATTGCTAAGCATGGCCATCAAGCATCGGAAATGAAAAAGATCAAAGGGATCGATGTGTTTGTTGACGAAACCACCGATACCATCTATACCAAGAATACATTCCCTCATGAAGAATTAACGATGCAAGAAATGGGGTCGATCACCGTGACCCACCGAGTTCCAAGAACTTTAAGAGATCGCTATGCGTTGTGGTTAGTGAGGATGTTAAGATTTGGGTTTGATATTTGTACTGGGTACCGCCATCCAAAACCAAAACATGCTGGTGCTGAGTCGAGTGTGATAAAACAAGAAGATTATAAAATGACCCCTGAGAAATGGATTTCGCGGTTCATTTTCCTTGAAAGTATTGCTGGGGTTCCGGGGATGGTGGGAGCGTTCATCCGCCACCTTCATTCGCTCAGACTTTTGAGAAGAGATAAAGCATGGATTGAGACATTATGCGATGAGGCGTACAATGAGAGAATGCATTTATTGACATTTATCGAGATTGGGAAACCATCATTTATTACTCGAGCGTTCCTCTACGCGGCCCAAGGAGTGTTTGTCAATATGTTTTTCTTATCTTATCTTATTACCCCAAAGACGTGTCATCGGTTTGTCGGATACCTTGAAGAAGAAGCGGTGATGACATATAGCCAATGTCTCAAGGACATTGACGAAGGATTATTGGATGATTTGAAAGATATTCAAGTACCGGATATCGCGTTAGCGTATTGGAACATGGAACCATCGGCAACTTTCAAAGACTTGATTCTTTACATTAGGGCCGACGAGTCTAAGCATAGAGAGGTCAATCATACTTTAGCAAACTTGAAGCAAAAGCAAGACCGGAACCCATATGCTTTTGTTGCCGATGATAGTAAACCTCAGCCAAGTAATGGATTTGAGAATTACAAGCCAAGAGGGTGGGAAAGAGAGGAAATTGCAAAAATCAATGAGAAGGAAGGGTGAAAAAGAAAAAAGAAAGAGAGGTCATGAAATGATCCTATATAATGGATATATATGACTCTATGTATATATAAAATATTTTATTTTAGTGCTGTAATATGTTAATAAATTAGATTCTAGCCAATGATATATTTGTTTTGTTTTGTTTTAGATGTAGCTGGGAAGGATGAAAAAGAAGAGCCTATGACAATATTTGTTGTCTGGATTGACTCCCAATATATAATAGTAAAGCCCCTTCAACTCACCCACTTTCAAAAAGAAAAATGAAAGCGCCGTTACACAGTTTACATTACCCATGGTATATCTGATTACCACATCATTTGTAGATGATAATTTTACGAGAGGATGGCCACTTGCTGCTGCATGCTGAAGGCATAATGTGTTATTAGTTTACACCACTTAAATTTCGCAAGCATTAAAAAAAAAAAAAGTCTCATTTACACAACGAATCAAGGGAACTAACTACATTGAAATATATTTTATATGATAAATATATTATTAGGTTTCAGCCACGAAATTCTGAATTTACATATTGACAATATTCAATCCTTCAGAGCGATGGAGGAGGGGAATCTGCCCCAATTTCCAACATCATGTGACTCTTTTACGCCCTAATAATACAGCCCTCAGATATATCACGTGGCATGTGAGCCGTTTACCATGTGACATCGTTAGCAACCTGGGATCGGATTTTTATTTTTGTTGGAGAACGGAAGAGAGGGGCTCCAGTCGATATTATATAAAAAAATGAATGGTCCACCGGTTTTCTTTTCCTCTCTCCTCTTACTTTTTTTGATTCCCCATACATTCACTATTTCACAATGAGAGCTAAGTGGAGAAAGAAGAGAGTTAGAAGATTAAAGAGAAAGAGACGGAAGGTCAGAGCTAGATCCAAATAAGCGGATCGAACTATAGCATAGTGTTATCGCCATTGAAATTTTGCAATTGTGAACAAGAAGATTTGAAATTGTAAATAATCATACAGTCTTTTTGATGAGTTGAAAGATAATGTGGAGATGACACCGGTGATCATTGTCATGAAGTTGCCTACTTGTATTCAATTGGAAGGAAGCGAATGCCCAAGAGAGTTTTAATTGGATGATTTTGTTGGAACGGTTAAAGAAAAATAATGACTGATATTCAATTGCTTTTTGAGAAGTTTCTTTTAAATGAATTGGTAATGGTTGATGGTTATTGCTGGTTGTAGCTTTGATTAATGACGGATTTCTAGTTTACCTTTTATATGTCTCCGCAATAAAGAAAAAAGATTTTTTAAATCAATTTACTTGAAGATGTAGTATTGTGGAACCACAAGTTACATTGAAATTCGTAAAACATATATAATTGAAAAAAATGTGAAGCAAAATTTAAAATATTCTACTGAATGGCGCAGCATCCAATTTAGAACTTCCTACTCTTATCAATACAAAAATAAAGAAATACAGCAATACGTTTTATTTATGATTTATCAAGTCTCTTTCTCTCTTGAGACAAGCTGTTATGTAAAGCCATTGAGATGTGGTCCAATCCAGTAACGTCAATGATTTCATCAATGATTTTTTCATTGATCAACAATTTTTCTTCCTCATGGTGATTATCCATTGAAGGCAATTCCTTATAATGGGTCGAATAAATCTGGTCAAGCTGTGGTAGATTCGCAAACTGGAAATGCCCCTGGGATTCTCCATTAGTTGGCAATGGATCGTTCATCAAATAATTCAAATGTTTTAACCCACTCATCACTTTCCAATGACAATAAATTCTATAACAAAGGTAAAAACCCGGGATATTGGGGATCACTGGTAAAATAACAAATGGGATGGTCAATGGTAGCCCAAGAATACAGTAAATCATTGATCTCATATGATGCTTGTAATAATTGCCCTGTATATCTTCATTAATAAACTTCACAATATCTGCCTCACTTAAAAGAGATTTTGGATAATATAATGGAATTGGTTTCAATAATGTCGCATACACTTCTTTGTTAACAAGGAAGTCATCTTCATGAGCAATGGTATCTTTTCTATCGGTGGAATTGTGTTCTTTGAACGACGACTGGAAAAAATCCATTCGATCTTGATGTTTCTGTTTGACATGACTAAGATCAACGGTCTCAAGAAATTCATTATTCTTGATTTCCGTGCGGATTTCTCTCAACACTGTCGATCTTGATGGAATAGACGAGAGACAGGTTTCAAACCAATTGATCCGTTTAAGAAACCTTTGAACCGTATCGTAACTGTATTTCATAACCTTGTTGTTAGAAGTGGACATGTTTTCCCATACTGTTTGCATCTTCTTCGTTACCTTTAGTAGATTGAGCTGGCTTTTAATCTGTAATTTTTCTCCAAAACTTTTCCCAGTGACATCTTTCGCCTGTAATTCCAAGTAAGTATTCCAATCAAATGATCTATGATAATTGTAGAAAATGAATTTCTTTTTGGTGGTGACGGGCAAAACAATCATATTCATTGGTGCCAAACTTTTGACAGACCCACCAGGGACCGCAACATTGGGTGCCGATGAGTTTGCCCTTATCGAGATTCTAAAGAGTGACAATCCCCTGCTCCTAATAAATAAGGGCAAACCATAAGAATTCGACAGGGAAACAAGCATTTTTTATTTGGCAAAATGTCCCAATGGTGGTGGTATCAGATGGTTTGAAATTTCCCAATAAAAAAAAAAAAAAAAGATTAAAAAAAAGGGTTGGTGTTTGCCCCCCGCAAAGTAAGGTGGTGGCGGCGCAAAAACTATATAGTTGTAGGAATTTTTTCACCATCTGTTGATGATGACATGCATACGTGCACAGCCATCCACCTCCACATCAAAAGTTGTTTAATTCTTCCGAATGATGAAAGAAATTGAAATTTGGGTAATTTTCTGAATGGTGCTTTATGTCATACTCGATTTTCCGGTCGGTCATATTGTTTAGAATCGATGATATGTTTCGTGAGTGTTTAGCGTCGTTTTCAATTTTCCTCACCAACTTGATATGAGACTATAAGTGAACAAACAGGTTAGTGGTAAAGAATGAAAAAAAAAATAAAAAATGAAATGAATGGTAATGGCAACCTACCTTAGCAGAATCTGAAAAAAGTTTCCATAATACTGTTGCAAATGGATAGTTTGTAATAAATGACTGGAACCGGTTTTTGTTAGTCCTCTATCTAGAAATGAGTGTAGAAAAGTGCTCCACTTACTTTTCGGCAAAAATAAGATAACACAAGGGGAATTTCTTTTTCTGATTCAATAATAAAATTAAACATAGTGTGGTTTAAAATATTTGTAATATCCATCATGTCCTCGATGTCAAAAATTGGATCCCAGTTCGTAAAAAGGCGGTTTGGGTCAGGGTAGACTCGCAAGTTTACTAATAACCTCTCAACTTCAAAGATTTGATAATTTTCCACAGTAAAGATAGGATCTAATTGAGATCTGATCTCTTGATTAATAACTTGACACTTCAACTTGACTTAAAAAAAATTTTTTTTATTGTTAGTATCTTTTTGCTTTTGTTGCTAGAGATTACTTACTACTGATCGTTGAATCCTTGACATCTGTTTCTATTTCCACTTCATAACCAAATTCTTTCCAGCACTGAATAGAATGTTAATAATTTATTCCTCCAACACAATTCAATAAAGATGAAGATAATTTACATTGTAATTGAGGTGATTTTTCAAAATTTCACTGAACTCATTCAGTGACATTAAACTGCCACCATAAAAGACATTGATCACAAGCTATTAAAGTACTCGTCAGTATTAAACGAAGGTTTATTGTGAAATGTGAAAATAATTGATAATTACAGTCAAACCAGGAAGTTTTGGAAATATCACCGTGGTTCCCGAATTAAGCGCCGATAAATCCAGGGTGGTGGAATTGGAATTGGAATTGGAATTGGCATTGGCATTGGTGAAGGAAACATAGAAATCCGAGCCACAGAACTTATCTTTCGTTTGAAGAAATAGTTTCTTTACAGGTGAACTCATTGTTGACTTTTCAAATGACTTGAAAAATAGCCGATAGAAAATTAATTGTTTGATTAAAAGCAGACGAGGAAAAAAAAATGTAGAGAAAATAAATCGACCAAATATGCATTTAACAAAGGGAAACAAAAACCAAATAGCAAATTCTATGAAACGACAGATGGAAAAAGCTGTCAACAAAAATTAACGAGTGGAATATTTAAAACAAATGCCTAATAATTGAAAACAATGAAATAATGATTATGCAAATGACAACAATATAGTATAATATAATATAATATAACATGAATATAACATGAATATAACGATATGAACGTATAACAATATATGGCACATAGGCTGACTACTCCAGTAATCTGTGCTTCTCCATTTCCACCATCTTCTTGGCCCGGTCCATTTTCTTAGTAAAAGAATTAAGTTTCGCAAAATAATCATCACCCCGATGTCCATTCCGATTCGTAGCACACTTTTGAACTTCAATAAGATCAATAATTGTATCTTTATAAATTTCATATGCCTGGACAAGCAAATCTGGGTTATCTTTGAGTAATATTGATACCAGAGAACTTGATTCTGTTTGTGGTGATTGTTTGATCTTTTGAGAGTATCCATTGGATGGTTTGGTTAATCTCTGGGAATCATGAAGATCCCCTTGGGAAGGGGATGTTAATTTCTCAACTCCATTCTTAAGAACGCTTTTATCTGAGATAGTATTTTTGACTGACACTGAGTTGGAAGTATCATGTAGTACTGACAGTGAGATTGGTTTATTCACCTTGATACCATTCGTATCACGATTACTTATATTGTTACTAGCGAGTTTCTGAGGGCGTGGTTTTGTCAGTGGTTTTGCTTCTTGAGCAGTATTATGTATACTCTTTGCACCTCCAATTTTGGAGTCAGCGCTGCCATATTTTATTGGGGATGTGTTTCTTCCGGGTTTTGACCACCTAGGCGCTGGAGCCTTATTTTTTGGTGTCTTAACAGGAACAGTGTCGGAATCTTTGTTTAATTTTCCCTTCAAAGACAGTACCAGTAATTTAACAGGGCTTGGAGTACGGAAATTCCTTTTTGGTGATGGTAGGTCGGTATCTGAAACTTGGTCAGATAATAGAGAATCAATAAGCGCTGCATCCTTATCTTGCCTGGTGCGGGCCTTTTTCTCAATAGGCTCGTCTTGTAAAAGGATGGATTTCTCTTTAAGAATATCTCTAAGACTCTTGCCAAGACGCGGTTTTTCTTTTTTCTTTTTCTGAATTTCTTTTCTAATTGGAGATCTTTCAAATGCTTCATCTGCCCGTCTCTTATTAGCTTGGGTTGTGGCAGACAAAAATTTCGACGACGCCATATTACGATTTCCTTTGCGAGAATCGGGTATTTCCATATCATCATCGCTTGTCTTGCTTATAGAATCACTGGCAATATACGACCGTCTTGAACTTGTATCTGACTCTGACTCTTGCGACGACATTTTGGAGTCCATGCCATATCTATTAGCATTCAGCTTGGCTCTAGTGTTATGTGCCGCATCTTCATAGTCATCTGAAGATTCATCCTCTGATTGTGAATCAATATATACTAGTTGAATTGGTTTCCCCTGGTCATCCACCGGTAACACTTTCATATTTGCGATACCATCTATATCAATGATCTTTTTAGCAGAAGGACGTTGAGTAAGTTGTTCTGAATCAGAGCCTTGCTCTCCAACAGCTGGCCTGTTTTTTGTCCAATGGTTTCTCCTATTCCCTGTTGTCTTGCTTGGTTTGGCACGGCCATTGTTTTTATTATGTTTTGCAACAGGTTGATCTGAATCAGATTCTTGATCTGGAGCCACCGATCGAGGCTTATTAGCTTTACCACGCTTATTTTTATTATTCGATGGTTTCTTTTTCGCCTTAGGATGCACGCCGTCTTTATATGTTCTTTTTCTAATATTCATATATATTTTCTTGTCTCCCATGTATAATGAAGTCTTATCTAAAGCGGTCAAATTTATTGGTACCATCTCGAAGCCATCACTAAAGGCGTTACTGGTAAACCCGTTATGTTTCACGGGTGACTTGAGATCTTGTAAGTGCTTCAAGGACGCCTCAAAAGATGATATCATAATTCTATGATTGCCAGTAATGTTGTGCAACAAAAGTGTTACTTCTTGGTTTCCAAGATCAACGGATGTCGCGTCTTGTTTCTCCTTTAACTTTTTTTTACTTTAGGAAATAATTCATGAACTGCAGTTAAATAATAATAATAAAAAAAAGTCGCGACTGCCACCCACGGGGGCTCCTAATCGATGATCAATTTTTTTTTTTTTTTTTCCTTAATTCTTGTGCCAATTCTCTTGTTTCAAAGAGTAGTTCGAGGAAGTAATAGTAGATAACCCACCTATTATACAGGTTTAATTAAGGTGCTTCCTCCTAAATCTTTTCCTTTTTTTTTATCGGCAATGAAAGCGCAGTCTCCTAATTCAATCAAGGTCCTTTCTGGGAAGTCACATCCGGCGTTGGCTAACTCCATCTGTGACATCCTCGGGATCAAAGTTAGCAGAATCATGATCAAAAGATCTGTCAATGAGGAATCAGTGATCTCTGTGGGGGAAACCATGAGAGACGATGATGTGTATATTGTTCAGACCGGCTGTGGTGAATTTGAGGTCAATGACCATCTTATGGAACTTCTTATGATGATCAGGGCTTGCAAGTCAGCATCGGCAAGAAAGGTTACTGTGGTGATTCCAAACTTCCCTTATGCTAGACAAGATAGAAAAGACAAGAGCAGAGCTTGTATCACTGCAAAATTGATGGCCAATCTCTTGCAAACTGCCGGAGCCGACCATGTCATCACCATGGACTTGCATGCCTCGCAAATTCAAGGATTCTTCACCATCCCGGTTGATAATTTATACGGTGAACCAAGTGTCATAGCGTACATCAAAGAAAACATACCATATAAGGAGTCAATAATAATATCACCGGATGCTGGAGGAGCCAAAAGAGCTGCATCGTTGGCAGACAAGTTGGATTTGAAGTTTGCGTTGATTCACAAGGAACGCCAGAAGGCCAATGAAGTGAGCAGAATGGTGCTTGTTGGGGATGTCAAAGATAAAGTGTGTATAATTGTTGATGATATGGCTGATACTTGCGGTACTTTGGCCAAGGCGTCTGATACTTTGCTATCGCACGGTGCCAAAAAAGTGTTGGCGATTGTCACCCACGGTATTTTATCGGGAAATGCTATTAGTAATATCAATAACAGTAGTTTGGACAGTGTGGTCTGCACCAATACTGTTCCATTCGATTCTTTGATGGACCAATGTCCTAAATTGAAAAAGATTGATATCAGTCCTACATTGGCGGAAGCTATTAGAAGATTGCACAACGGGGAAAGTGTGTCATATCTTTTCACACATTCCGCTATTGTTTAATCTCCGGCAAGTTCTATGGCTTGAATTTTAAGCTTTCGTATTATTATTTATTTTTTAACTTTTTCCATTGCTGGATTTGAATTTTTATTGTTTAGCATTCATTCTCCCAATCACGATTCTTATGTATCAACATCACTTTCTTTTCGATATAATGTCAATTTCCTAATTTCCAAAAATATAAGAATATTATATGGTAATCATTAACAGGAATTGTATATTTTTTTTAATATAATATAGTTGAATATGGGTCTAGATATGGACCTCAGCTAGGTCGGTTTCCTTGCAAAAAGAAACGGAAAAAAAAATACAAAACAAAATAATAAAAAAGAAAACAGAACATAACGATAAAGAGAAGACAATAGTAATTCATCATTGTACCTTCAGAAGCTTTGCACCAATAGCAAGTATTATCACCAATAAGAAGGAATACATCCATATACTGTGCTTACTCTCTAACTCCTGTTGATCGTCATTTAATGCGGCTGCTCTCAATCTCTCTTCGACGTCTTGGATTTTATTGATATCAGCCACCATATCCTTTGGATTATCTTGCTTTAATATACTACTTTTTTTTTGTTCGATAAGGGCTTCTTGTTTGATAGATCTTTCATTCTCGGCGATTAGTTCCGGGAAATTCTTTATAAAAGAGCGACTAGCATTATTCCATTTTTTACTGACTTTTGCCAATTTTTTTTTCATTTCTACCGAGGTCCTAATTGACCCAGTGGTTGGTTCTTCAGAAGTCATGAAACTCAATAACCCAGTCAAGATAGTGGCGACACTCCACGCAGGATTCCAAGTATCCGGATGAAAGTCGGACATCGAAAGACAGAGTCTGGTGTTAGGCTCGAATCTTCCACTAGGAGTGATCATTCTGATGGCAGGGGGTTTGAAAGGATAATCTTTTTGGAAAGTCAAGGTTCCGTGGTATTGGCCTCCCACGTAGCAGGTATCTGGAGGACCAGTAATAACGTAATGCCATTCTAAGATATTATCTTCATTTGGTTTGGCGGTGATGTATGGAGGAGGGTTTTTTTGGATGTTTTTGTACTCACGAGTGAGTCTCTTTTGTGCTTGGAGGGACATCGGGAGTGGCGATAGAGCGGAATATGTGTGAGTGGGTATGTGTATAGATAAGCTAGATATAGATGATCTGGGTAATAATCAGAAGACGATGACGTTAAATTAGTTGTTTTTCTTTGATTCTTTTTTTTTTTTTTTGTGCGGTGTGTCTCGGGGACGCATAACCGATGTGGTTAACCCCAAAATTTTGGCCGATCTCACTGTTATTCGCCCCATTACTGATAAGAAATACTATCAGAAACTGCTGAATCATAGTGAAGTTGGCTTGAAAAGAAGCAAAAAAAAAAAGAAAAAAAAAAGAAATAAGGAAGAACAACAATTTATTAAGAGTGAAAATGGTATGGAAAATGATGAGGATCAGTAGAGAGAAGAAGGACGTAGAAGGAAAGAGATTGAAATAATAATGACAATAATTTTGATGATTAATAATTTGCAAAGAAATCACATAATGACACAAGAGTCAAATACATCCTGACAGTGAGGGCACATCTTGTACTGGCATCTCTTGCATCGAACAAACTCGTTGGTGAAACCAACCCATTTATTGACTAGCCCGCAGCGGCAGCACCTCCAACCAACGTTACGCTTCATGATTGTGTTTATTGTAGCAATTGGATTTTTCTGATGTTCAGAATGGATTATATTCAGTTGGAAAGTTTAGGATATACAGGAATTGCTAAGATATATATATTGGAAGGAACATTTAGTGGGAAGGAGAAACAAAACAGAGAAATATTGGAAAGCAGAGTGGTCAGCTTTTGCTGCCCCCTCCTTTAATTTGTATAAATATACAGCAATGATCTTCCTCTTTTTCCCTGAGATAAGTTTTACACTCAATTAATTGCCTCAAATGTTTGTTTCATCACTTCATTCCCAAAATTCTTTGATAAGTTCCTACAGATCTGAAATTAGCCTACTTCGCAGATTCTAATCATCAGCAATAATCACAACAACCTTACACAATCCATTGATACCTCTTTCAATAACCAAAGACCTAACAATGACCGATGGTTTGTGTTTGTTGTTGGTGTTATCGCTGATGGAGGAAGCATTTGGGAAGCTGCTAACTTGCCGTACAGTCACGTGCGTCGCCGCACATGACCGCAGAGAAAAAAAAAAGAAGATAAAAATTTTTTTTTTTTTCTTAGCGCTGTTGAGCTCATCGAGTCATCTTTCTGACTTTTGCTTTCTTTGGTAGGAACATATATTTCTTGTTGCTTCAAGTATATTCCCACTAGGAAACCCACTTGTTCGTCTCCCTCTTTCCCATTCTGCAATGTCTGCTCCAGAAGAAGTTTCCCAAGTGTTCGACACTGTCTTGGTGTTGGACTTCGGTTCTCAATACTCTCACTTGATCACTCGTCGTTTGAGAGAATTCAACGTTTACGCTGAAATGTTGCCATGTACTCAAAAGATCAAGGACTTGACCTGGAAACCAAAGGGTATCATCTTGTCTGGTGGTCCATACTCAGTTTTCGCCGAAGACGCTCCACACGTTGACCACGATATCTTTGACCTCGGGGTTCCAATCTTGGGGATTTGTTACGGTATGCAAGAATTGGCCTGGATCAATGGTAAAGGTGTTGCCAGAGGTGATAAGAGAGAATACGGTCCAGCCGTGATCAATGTTGAAGACAAGACTTCTCCATTGTTCAAGGATGTTGATAACTCCACCGTGTGGATGTCCCATCACGACAAATTGTCTTCTTTGCCAACCGGTTTCAAGACCATTGCTACTTCCACCAACTCTCCATTCGCTGCTATTGGTCATGCTGAAAAGCCAATCTTTGGTTTGCAATTCCACCCAGAAGTCACTCACTCTGTCCAAGGGAAGTTCTTGTTGAGAAACTTTGCTATCGACATTTGTAAATGTAAGAACGACTGGAGTATGGAAAACTTTATCGACACTGAAATCTCCAGAATTAGAGCCTTGGTTGGTCCAACTGCTGAAGTTATTGGTGCCGTTTCTGGTGGGGTTGACTCTACCGTTGCTGCTAAGTTGATGACCGAAGCCATTGGTGACAGATTCCACGCCATCTTGGTTGATAATGGTGTCTTGAGATTGAACGAAGCTGCTAACGTCAAGAAGACCTTGACCGAAGGTTTAGGAATTGACTTGACCGTTATCGACGCTTCTGAAGAATTCTTGGGTAAATTGAAAGGTATTACCGACCCAGAAAAGAAGAGAAAGATCATTGGTCACACTTTTATTCACGTTTTCGAAAGAGAAGCCGCCAAGATCAAGCCAAGTCACGAAGGTGAAGAAATCGAATTCTTGTTGCAAGGTACTTTGTATCCAGACGTTATCGAATCGATTTCTTTCAAGGGTCCATCCCAAACTATCAAGACCCATCACAATGTTGGTGGTTTGTTGGACGACATGAAGTTGAAATTGATTGAACCTTTGAGAGAATTGTTCAAGGATGAAGTCAGACACTTGGGTGAATTGTTGGGGATCTCCCACGATTTGGTTTGGAGACACCCATTCCCAGGTCCAGGTATTGCCATCAGAGTCCTTGGGGAAGTCACCAAGGAGCAAGTGGAAATCGCCAGAAAAGCCGACCATATTTACATTGAAGAAATCAAGAAGTTTGGTCTTTACGAAAAGATCTCCCAAGCTTTTGCCTGTTTGTTGCCAGTCAAGACCGTCGGGGTCATGGGTGACCAAAGAGTTTACGAACAAGTCATTGCCCTTAGAGCCATTGAAACCATTGATTTCATGACTGCTGACTGGTTTGTCTTTGAAGCCAAGTTCTTGAAACACGTTTCTAGTAGAATTGTGAATGAAGTTGATGGCGTTGCTAGAGTTGTTTACGATATCACTTCCAAACCTCCAGCCACTGTCGAATGGGAATAGATGTATACTAAAAAAGGATGTTAGATAATTTTTTTTTTTTTATCTCCTCTTATATTTTTGTTTTGATAGTCCATAAATGAAAAAAAAGAAAAAAAAAAACATGATTTAAAGATCATGGTTTAAGTAAATGATCAAGACTGTAGATATAGATGGATGTGTTGTATATAATTTAATATTATATCTCACTCGCTTTTGCAATTGATAAGTTAACGAAGAAGTTGGATGAGGTTGCTGATCCATCCTCGAAAAAATACAAAAAACCGTTGCCAAAGATACACGCAGATTGCTTTACGTTTTTGTCTTCAGGGTGTTGGAGTTGGGCTTGCATAGTGTGTTTGTGAGGATGACCATCCTATAGTGATTATTAGTGATATTGTGGGAGAATGCCTTCTGAATGTCTCGCATGGTTTACGATGCCCCCGTATTCGAAGTATTATGTTAGAAAGTATAGTTTACGATGGTATCTCTTTAACGTATATAGTAACAGTTTATCAAGACCTCTTTAAAGTTCAGTGTTTGCCAATCATGACTTATGATGGCCCCTTGACATATAGTGCTTCTCAATGATAGTTCATTGTCTAGCCCCCTTGATGTATAGTATAGTATCATGGCCTCTTTGAAGCATAGTGCTAATCAATGATGGCTTATGTAATGGTATCCTATCTCTATATTTCCTATTAATGGTACACCTCTTGTCCAGTAACTTGATTCCAGTCATATACAATCACATCATCATTGGTGGTAATAAACATCGCAAAATAAAAGATCGATTTATTTTCAACTGAAAAAAAAAAAAAAAAAAAAAAAAAAAAAAAAAAAAAAAAAAAAAAAAACATAATAATGTGCAACTATAAACCGTGCAAAAATACATATATCCTAACATACATCATATGGATGAAGATAAACAGTAGAAGAACGACAAAAAGAAGAAACAAAAAGAATAATAATGATAATAATGACAAGGAGGAGAAGAATAAAACAAGAACAAGAATAGGAAGAATAAGAACAACAAGAAAGAAAGAAAATAAAAAAATCCCAACCCAGGAAAACAAAACTATTGTTAGCATTTTTTTTTTTTTTAAAGAACAAAACAAAAAAAAACAAAAAAACAAAAAAAGAAACCATCCTTTCAAGATGATAAAAAAAAAAGAACACAAAAACATTCACATGAAAGTCATCCTTGATTAATTTTTTAAAGCTTTCACCATATCATGGACTTTTAACTCTGCCAATGCGATGTAAACCGAGGCATTTTCCTCGTTTTTCTCACCAATAGCTTGGGTCAACACTTGGTGGAACTTGATCATCGACGTGGCGTTCTCAATTCTCGTCACCACATTATCCAACAACATCAAATGATCTTGTTCGGTGGTGATGTTCGGGTTCCGAATCTTTCGCAATAATTCCTCTTCCGCTTGCTTGGATTTTGCCAAAATATCCACATTCAACGTGGTCCCCGCGGTGATGATGGAGCAAATATGTTCCAATTTGATGGCGTACATCTCCAATTGACACAAACTTTGCTGGCTGATTAATCCTCCCAAGATTCCACTACTATGACGGCTCATGGCATCGACGTCTTGGGCTCCACCTTCGGTAAGCATGAAATTGGCCCGTTCTTGTAATTTACTAGGGAAAACTAACGAAATGAATTCCGGGGTTTCAAGCCCTTTCAACTTCTTTTCCCCAATTTCTTTGATCACGTACCCAATGGTGTCAAGGGTATCCATTTCATTTTCCAAAATCATCCCCACTTGAACGTCTCCGTACGCTTCCTTGATGGTTTTCTCCCCGTTCTTGCTCTTTTCATGAATCTCAAGAAGTTTGTGCAACTCTTTCAAATAATCATTACTAATAGAAATTTGCCCACCGTCAGCCACAGAGCTGACTCTGGAGGCACGGTTGACCATCGGACCAAAATAGTCCATTCTTCCAGTGATGGCGTCGGGTTCGCATACCGGGGACCCCCAATGGATCCCCATTCTTACCGAGAGCCCCCTGTAAATAATCTCATTCTTTGAATCGTTGATCTCACAACATTGACTGGATTCCAAGATTTCCAATGGCCAATCCATCGATAATAGTTGTAATTGAACATTACAACACCATATCAAAGCAGAAATAGGGGTTGGGAAAGATACCATAAACGCATCTCCTTCGGTTTTCACCTCGTATCCGCCAACGATCCTCAATAGTCTTCTCATGATGAAATTATGGGTTTTGATCGCACTTCTCATGGCACTAGGATAAGTGTCCCATAACAAGGTGGAGTTCTTGATATCGGTGAACACCATGGCCACCGAGCCTTCTGGTGGAGAAATTTCCTCTCCCATCCGGTTCAAATTTGAATCAAACAACCGGTCTCTCCGTTTCTTGATCGGTAATAACGATTCTTCAGTAATACTGATTCTTGACCCTGTTTTACGACTGAGATTGCCCCGTTTCTTATTACCCAACGTCAACACAATCACCGTCATTTTATCTCTGGCACCATAAGCAATGGCAAAATCTCTCAACCGTTGGGCCGCCCACATTGGATCCTTCTTACTCTGGTTATGGTTGATCACGTCCACCGCAGTCTCGTTAGAAACGTACTCCCATAACTCACTAGTGGCAATCACCAACATTTCATCGCTGGTACCAAGTTTAACCGCCTTAATGTTTGGACTGGCATTAATATGAGGCAACAAGTTCAAAAACCCTGCCGCCCTAGACACATTAGTGACCCCGTCCAATTCCCCTTTACCAGAAACGTACCCACCACATAATCTAATTCTTTCAAATTCTTTACGATTCGTTGGGTCGTGACGGTCAGTGAGCATTTCGTGTTCCCCGTTGGTTTTGGAAATCAACCCGGAACTATCCCCAATGTTGCCCGCGTACAATTCCCGACCCTTGATATACACTATGGTGATGGAACAACCACTCAAAATATCTTCTTCGCTGAGCCTGAATGGATCGTTGGATTCTTTGCTCGCCGCCTCATTATTTTGTTGCCAGTAATTGTTGATTTCCCGATTTAATGCTAAAAAGGACCGTCTCATACAATCCTCGACAGTGTCATCTCCCGTCATCTTGCGCAATTCCTCGGTGAAGAGGTTCTTGAACACTTCTTGGATCAATTGAGTGATTTTGTTACCGTGTTTTTTGGTGATCATATCATCGTTTTTCCCATCGAACAAACAAATTAATAATTCATCCTCGTGGCCCCGGAAATTATTGTACATGATTTCCCTGGTGGAGATGTTTTCTCGTTGACCTAAAGTATCGGCAATCCCGTACTTGTAATTGTAAATTTCTGACGCGGTGGTACGCACTCTGGTGTTAATAGATTCATCGGGCAATGACGACTCAGAATTCTTGAGGGTCACATCAATCAACCCCAACACTCGCAATTTCTTCAATCCCATAAAACTATCGAACTTGATATTATCAATCGCCTTGTTGTAGCCAGTATGGGTATATTGACGACTAATTTCTAACCGCTTGTTCCCGGAGAAATTCAAGTACCGCAATTCCAAGTTCCATTGCCAATTCCATTCGTAATGGAAATTCGAAATATTGTATTTCAAGTGATTGGACCCGACATCGAACACACTCAAGGTTCTTAATTTGGAAATATCGTACGGTAACGAATGGATCTTGTTCCCATTGATATGTAGCACCTCCAAATACTTCAAAGTAGCGAAATCTTCTCCCGGTAAATTACTCAATTCGTTACCAGATAAATACAACTCGTGTAATTGACACAATCTTCTCAATGTCCCATTAGGAATCTCGATCAATTCATTGTACGACAAATTCAAAGTTTTCAAACCACACAACGTCGAAATCGGTTCAAAACATTCATCGGTTAATCTATTATCAGCGACGCTCAACACTTGAAGACTAAGGGCCAAATCAGAAAGCATCAACCCTGTAGCACTGTAACTGAACGGAGTTAATGAGTTCAGCCGATCTCTAAACGGATGTTCCTGAATAATTTGCATGTTGAGCGAACCAGAACTATCCACCGACGACGTGCTACCTACCGCAGTATCACTAATAACCGAGGGTTTTCTACTATTGATTCTTGATGAAGGCATCGATGACTTATTGGAAGTTGGGTGGGCTGGGAAATTTTGCAACAAATTCGATGATAAATTCAATCTTGTCAACGAACAGCTCCAAATACTGTCAGGGACACCCTTGATGTTGTTACTATGGACATCCAAATACCGTAAGTTTCTCAATTCTCCAATAGAATTGGGGATCGATTGCAAATTATTCGAGTACGCCGACAAATAAACCAATTTCTTTAACGATCCAATTTCCGTTGGCAAATATGTCAAATCATTTTTATCAAGGTACAACGTTTCAAGGTTGATCAAACTAGATAAATCGTCGTTGTTGAACGCGGTTAATTTCGCTTTGGATAAATTCAACGTGGTCAAACAATTCAACAGCACGTTATTGAAGGGGATTTCGATCACCGGGTTTCTATCAAACAAGAAAATTCGCAAATTGCTTGCTTGGAACTGGAATCGGGACACATTATTTTTACTAGCGTACAACACTTCCAAATTCTTCATCAACCCGGCACAATCAAAGTTGGTGATATTGTTGTATTGGATATAGAACACTTTAACCTTTAGTAGATCTGACAAATACGAAGGTAATACTCCCGATAAACAATTAGTGGCCATGTTCAATTCTTCCAAGTTCTTCAAATTGGTAATTGATTGAGAAATGGTTTCGATTTGATTGAAACTTAAATCTAATACCACCAATTCATCAAGAGCGGTGACGGGCTCAGGGAAAATTTCAAAATTATTAGACGATAAGTTCAAAATTTTCAAGTTTTTTAAATTGCTAATACTTTTCGGTAATTTGGAGATATTGTTGCCGTTCAAAAATAATTTTGTCAAGTATACCAAACACCCCAATTTTTCCGGGATTGTCCTGATCAAGTTATTTTCCACGTTAAGTCGGGTCAATTTTTTGGCTTCCAACAAACTATGTGGGAATCGGTTGGCCCGATTATTGGCAAATGCAATCTTCCGCAAGTTATTACAACTGTTGATGAAATCTGCCGGTAACATGATCGATGGATTCTGCGATACGTCCAATTCCTCAATTTCGTACGTATGTTGGAAGAACACCAACGGAATGGCATGGAGGTCCATATTGATCAATTTCACCGAGGCGTAATCTCTAGTAGTTTTCAAATGTTCGTCTTCTTCGACAAATGGCTGAAAATCGTTATTTTCTAGCACAAACTTGCAAATATACGTGATATCCTCTCTGCCAACAATACTCAAATCATCGCGTTTTTCATCATACCCTGCCAACAATAACATAAAACATTGAATTTGTAGTGGGCGGTCTTCGGGTTCCAATACCTTGGAAGACTTGCCAATTTTGAACACGATTTGGAAATTCACCGCGCTTTGGAGGAAGAATTTTTTTTTACAAATTAGGAGGATTTCCGCAACTGTAGCATCAATCGATGCAGAAATCGTAGTGAATGTATTATCTTCCCTAAACACCCTCAAGATATAGTTGCCGGTCATACTTTTCAAAGTTTTCATCATATCAGGCAAGCTTTTATCCTTTTGGTGGTACATTGGGTATTGATTAACAATCAATGATTTATTTCTTTCAATGTCTGTCTTGTCGTGATTGGATTTTGGTTCGGTATTATTATTACTGCTGGAATTACCGTGAGGATGTGATTTTGGTTTCATGACGTAATTTTGGAAGGATACTCCGTCATTCTTATGATGTTCTTTCTTTGGACTAGCCTGCTTGCTCACCAGAGCTTGGTGTTTATTATGATAATATCCATCATGATTCAACTCAGTGCCAGTAGTACTCAACGGATCGGTTGACTCGTCTAAACTTGTTGGAGACCTATTAATTTCCAGAACTTTGGCGGTGGTGGTGGGCATCGGTTTCCCCGAAGCTCTAAATAACGAAGAGGCAGCGGTATAAGTGAACCGGTTGGCATCTTCGTCATCGTCATCATAGAGCGATAGTTCCAAAGCATTACTTCCTGGTTTATCAAGATGATGATGATTTTTCCGCTGATTGATCTTGTCAACGTCTTGCTTGACGGCCCATGATTCGGGAGCGGTCCATTTTGTCGATGATGTTGAACCATTGCCCACGCTGTAATTACGATTATCTTTAAGGCCGTTAGCGGAAGAATCGTTTAATAGGGTATTATCGAGAAAATTGTTGGATACCACACTGGCCGATCTTAACGGGTTGGTGCGTGGGGAAACTTTGGAAGTGGCGGATCTTGGGGAGCTGATGGAATTTCTTGCCGATACGTCATTCGAAGAGAATTCGGAATTCACCACCCCTGCCATGCTCTCACTATCCAAATTTAGTTCGATATCGAAAAACGAGGTTGGTTTGGAACCGCCATTGACAATACTGGTGGGGGCGGTTTGATCCGACACGTTGCTCACCGATGAAACGCTTCTTTCTGAAGAGATTGATTTCAATCTACTCGAAGGATATAAATTGAAAATCCCTTTCCTTGAAAGATGGTGGCTTCGGCTACTTACTGCTGACGAGTTTGAATTTTGTCGAGCTTTATAAGGAACCTCATCATCTTCGTTATGATGGTGATCGAACAGTAGTTTTGACGGGCTGATGGATGGAGGTTTTGTCGATTCTCCGGTAGTATGAATTATAAGCCCGTGGTCTCCATCATTGTATGAATCATTGCTTGATTCTGAAGCTTTTCTCGAACTGATAAACTTGTTGAATAATGATCCTTTCTTTCTAGAAGTTTTCTTGTAAGATGGTTTCACTGGTGATTTGAACGGAGGGGTATTAACAATAGGAGATCGTGGGGCATGGAACCCTTTGTAATTCTTGGGTATCCCACCCATTAACGTTTTTTGATCATCATGAGCATCAGCAGTTAGAGAATTTTGCTGCGGTAGCTGCGCGTCAGTTTCCGGATGTTGCTGATGATTATGGAAAAGTTGTTGACCTCTGAGTAAGTGAGGTTGTTGTAAATGATGCTGTTGTAAATGCTGATGTAAATGCTGATGTAAATGAGACTGGCCAAGTAAGGTATAATGGTGCTGCTGCTCTTGATCGGTTATTGCTGGTGGTTGTTGATCTGATGAATCTTCACCCACGTCCCTCATTATTGGACTGATTGGACTCTTTTGAGATTCGAGATTCTCACTAATCTCATCGGTTTCAGCTTTACCTCGTAGAAACAAATGGGAAGCGGTTTTCCTGATGGAACTTCTCAACGCTTTGTGGGGGGCGTATTTCCCCGATCCCGTCTCGTCCAGTCCGGTACTTGGTTTCTTTGAATTATGAGCATTATTGGCAACTCCAATTCGCTCAGGAGACGTAGTGATCATTGTGTCTATTCCAGGATGGTTGGTGGTGTCAAAGATGATGGTTGAATCAGACGTCGAGTCACTGAAGGTTTCTGGGGTGGAATTGATTCCCGTGGATAAAGGCGATAGATCATTATTATCCCCAGCAATTGATCTGCCCCCATTGCTGGGTGGTTGATGTTGGTTTGACATCGTTATTGAAAACGACAAGATCTAAAATGGCAAGGTAGATATAGAGAGATACGGCAAGGTTGAAAAAAAAAAAAATGGATGGATCAATGGGATGAAATGAGTTATAATACAATGAGTCGCTGGTTAAGAGTATTTCTTTTTTGGCATATACACCCACACATATAGATATGTATATCGGTATGATACATATAGTATATATATGCTTCAGCTGCGATGGCTATGGCTTCTATACAATAACGGTTGATAGATTGATTGTATTTTCATTGTTGTTTTTGTTTGCCTCTGCGATTTTTTTTTTTTTTTTCTTCTTGTTGTTAGAATCCGTACGACGGATTATTAAGTGCACTACAACGTAAGTGCGGATTTCCTTCTAGGTATTATATCCTTACTATGATGAGTAAGGAAATGAGTAAGGAAATGGGTTTCCTGAGTCTATCTAGCTATAACAATAGCTAGATGTCTACATAAGCATATAAATATCCTACTCAATGATAGGAGGGGGAGCTTAGTGTGAGAAGAAGAAGAAGATGGACGAGACGACTCTAAGATCACTGACACTCAGCTTGGAATATACAGAAACCAAACCATCCTTAGCATGTAGTCAAAATAAGAGTCGATTATTCAACATGTCAATTACCAACAACTACAATAACCGAAATGGTGGCACTATTACCAATACGTCCTAACCGGAAGGTCACGTTTGCGACCAGGAAGCCGGGAACGGTCTTCAACACTTCTTCTTCCTCGCAGGGCTGCAAAACATGTACTACGCGGACGTCGAATCGTTATTATCATACTATTATACGAGTAGTATTAGTATTATTATTCTTATTCTGTTCGTATTATCTTTACATTATTCTCTTTATTCCTATTACTACCATCATCATTATTATTATCATATTATTATTATCGTCATATTAATACAAAACAAGAAAGATAAACATAAAGAAATCATTTGCCAGCCTTCAATTGCTTTCTCCACTCGATAAACTCCAGAGTAAGCACCGGCTCTTCTTGAATGATCCGCGTGGATTCTTCAGTTGGCAATTGATAAAACTTCATTTGAACCTTATCAAAACTCAACCTGTACACGGTATTAGTTTGCACTGCAACATCATCGGACTTCGGCACGACTTGCCCAAGCCAATCCAACACCGCCCCAAACCATTTGAGACTGTCCATACAACTGATCTTGCGATTCTTTGGGTTATTGGCATGTCTTGGTAAATTACTATCTCTAAGCAACAACGGGACGTCTTCGGTTTTGAACTGCTCGATCGATCTAAGGTAAAAATTATCATCTCTGAACCCATAAAAGATCTTTGGAACCCCCATTAAAAAACACTGGGCCCAGGTCCGGTACAATTTTTTCTCAAAATTGATGGCCTGGCCTACATGCTCGATGGTTTTACTGGTCTTCAACTCGACGTAATGTCCAAGAATCCCGTCTTTCCCACTATACTTATCGCCAACTGTGGGTTTATAATCAAACACGCAGTCCACTTCCCCACCAAGAATAAGTTTGGTCTTGTCGATCCCGGTTCTCACCACCGAAAGATACTGTTCGGCATTACTCACGACTTTCGCATCACGGCCTTCAATGTCTTTTCTAGAACAATCGGCCCATGGTTTATCCAACGTCACCAAGGTTTCAAACTTATACCCAGAATACGTGAATTTATCCAACATCTCCTCCGAGACCCTTCCTGCGCCCCCCATCCGGTCTTGGGTTTCTTGGGCCCTTTTCGCAGTTTCCAGCTGTTGGTCAAGTTTAAGGAAAATCTGGCCATCAAAGTACATCACGTTCAAATCGAACGGTTTATCTATGGCGTGCGGTAACGTCACGAGCATCGTCATGATGCCTCTGAAAGAAATGATATTCCCATCGATTTTCTTTTGATGCTGCTGTTCCCATAACTTGATCGCTTGTAAAAACCCGTCCATTGGGGCGGTATCCGGGAATTTCTCAAATGATTTGTACCCAGTAGACAAATTGAAGCCTTTGTTCAAATAAGCATCGGGGAAGTAGTAATATGAAGGCGATGACTGAGGTTCCATGAGGTAGCTGCCATCTTTGGTTCTATTGTAGGAAGTCAATTCTTTTGGTTGTTTTAAAGCGGTGGAATTGGTTCGCGAAGTGATCGGGAAGGTTTTTACTTCCATGGTGAATATTATTTAATGGAGAGATGGTTGAGGTCTTGGTAAACAATGATAATGAGTATCTAGTAAATATAACAACCGTCTGACACATATAAACAGTGAAATTAACAAAAATAAGTAAAAAAAAAAAAAAAAAAATAAAAAAAAAAAAAAAAATTCGGTGGTTTTTTCTGAGTTGCTGTGATACCTGCATTATTGTGCATCCAGTGGCATCTTCCTTCGGTTATTTCTCTCGAGAGTCACAAATAATGATCATTATTATTATTTGTGTTGATTTTAGTTATCACTTTCATATTTTGTGTTGATTTTAGTTAATTCTATTTGTTTTGACTTTATTGCCCAATATTGAAAGAACTACAATACCTGGGAAAAACCATTAAATGACAACATAATAAAATCTCTTTTCTTTGTGTTTCACGAAAATAAATAAAGATAAATAAATAGATAAATAAAATCTTAAAAAATGTAAATAATAATAATTAAATTATACCAAACTACCCAATGAAAAAAAAAATGAATAAAGATAATAAATAAGAGAAAAAAAAATGAAACAATGATGTGAAAAGTAATAAAAAAAAAGGATAAGTGAGTAAATAAGTAAATGAATAAATAAAGTAAACAAAGCAGAATAAACATAAAAAAAAAAAAAAAGAAAAACACACACACACACACAACATTCCCTATAACGTAAGTCTCAGAAATAAAATAAAATAAAATAAAATAAAATAAAATAAAATAAAAAACTATCTGTCCTGTCTGTCGCCACAATCTTAATTGGCTTAAAAAGTTCCACGACTTCTGGTGTCAAGTATTGACTAATCAATAATGAAATGATAAAGAACTACCGCCTATTCTATCAGAGTATTCACCTTAAAGAGCATAAAGAATCAACAGTTAAGTAAGTTTTAATTGAAACCAAATGTCAACTAAATAACAATGGAATAACAAAGAATCAACACCCAGTTCACCAGGCATCAAAGGACAGATAGCATGATCAATTAAAGCACAAGTCTCACCAAGTGTCAACTAATCAATAATAACATAACAAAGAATCACCACCTATTCCATCAGATAATATTCATCATAAAGAGCATGAACATTCAACGATTTCCAACTTCTTCTTCTTCTTCTTCTTCTTCTTCTTCTCCTCCTCCTTTTCAAAGATTAAACCTCCATCATCTAAATGCCTGCCATCTTGAGCCTCAACTTATTAACATCCTCATCCTCATTATCTTCATCGTACGGTTCATACTCCTGATACTGCTCCCCCTCTGCTGCCTCGGCGGTGTCATGATCACTACTGCCTTCTTCCGAACTATCATCTTCATCATCATTATTGAAATACTCTTTGAATTTCTGCATATCATCATCGGTCATGTTCATATTGAGAATCTCGTTCAACGTCGGCAATTGCCCCCCTATAACAACACCACCCCCGCCAGGATTCATTTCCACGGTATTACTGGCGGTGGTCGAAGAAGAATTGTCCACCGATACTTCGGAAAACGTGCTAGAAAACGCACTGGACACCGAATTTTTTTTACCGTTTTGCGCCCCACTATCGGTGATTTTCGTGTTCAATTTCGCGGCCCGCAAAGCATTGATGTTGTTAAGTTGACTACTGGCACTTTCCCGAGGTTCTAAAATTAACGAGATTTGGTATTGCGAATCTGGCGATGGGTATTCTTTGAAACCTTTAATAATGAATTCTTGGATCGATTCCACCCTCTTAAACGAATAACTGATGGCTTGGAATGCCAAGATATTACTGATGATCGATTCCATCTTGGACCGTTTATAGAAATTGATCACGTTAGGATCACCGTTCAAATAATCGGGGGTACCGTTGGCAATAAACGTCAAATCGGTCAAATAAACCCCGACAAACGGCACACACGGCACTCCGGTAACGTATTTGACCATTTCTCGATATTCGTAAAAATTCCGTTTGGGGTTCATCATTTTGTTCATCAAATCCAACCGTTGGCGGGATTCATCATTGATTAGCGACCAGGTTTTCCGTAATCTATGGATTGGCGAACTGGCCAACGCACTAATGATCGCGGTCATCGCGCTGAAATTATTGATTTTCCGGCAATTTTCTGCCGCCTCAATGAAAAAATGAATGGTTTTCGCCCGTTTGCTAATGTCATGTTTTCTCAACACCATATACGAAACATAATCGGTCAACCGGTTAGAATTATTAATGAATTCCGCAATATGTTTCGACCCTCCAAACGATCCGTACTTATTTTTCCATACCCGTTCAAGGCATTGCAATAACGTGATTTGCGAATACAATTCAAAATCTTTCACCGTCAATTGTCGAGCAAATTCCACCGGGTCAATATCAAAAAGTCGCAAATTCTTGTGGTTTTTGGAAATCGTTGGCAAAATCGGTTTAGGCGCCGGTTCTGATGGCGGCGGCACCACACTAAACGCAATATTGGTCCCCATCCCACTGGCCCCTCTTCTAGAAAACATTCTTCCTTGTAATCGGGCGTTAATTTCTTCGTAAATGATTTTTGACGAGGGGAATTTCTGATCGATCAATTTTTGGGTGAATTTGAGCCAATTTTCCAACGATTTGCGATCTCTGGAATAAGTGTCGATCCAATACTTCTGTAATAGCATCTTCATAATATTCACGCATCTAAGACGGATCGGATACGCCTTCTTTTTCACCCACACGTCATACTCTTCAAAACTCAATCCTTCGGGAGGTTGGATATTAAACCGAGCAATCAAGAAATCAATCAATTCCCCTGGGGTCATCATACTTCTAAACGTACTAAGAAACACTTTATTGTACCGAGGGTCGAAATTCTCATGATTGGTCAAATGGGTCACCAACACTTCTTTGGTACCCCCTTTAATTTCCCCGCGTGCGTCATAATACAAGTCGTATTCTTCGTCGGAATCCAAATACCATGGGACTTCTTCGGCCTTTTTCCGTTTATTTGGTCCGGCAAGGTTGAAATTCTTGGATAATTTCTCATCGTCAATAAGGTATCCTTCATCACTAAGATCAAGACGACGTTCTGGTTCATAATCACTGGTGTGCATGGTATTGTGCATCACTCTTTCGGTGTAATTGATCAAGTTCTCCTTTTCATCAATAAGCTGTCCAATAATAATCAACAAAATATTCAAATCGTCTCTGATCCTCCCAATGGAATGCTGGATCGATTTATCAAAGTTGGTGGTTAGCACTCCTTCTGGAGGCTCCTCACCCCGGAAAATATCGCCGTTGGCAATTAACAACTCTTTTAAATCTTGGGCCATATCATCGATCGTCGCCCTTCTGCTTGAAAGATTCTTATTGGCGGAACTACCCATTGATTGAAAACTGTCGAATTTAAACGCCGAAGGGTCTTGAGACGTCAATGATTGAGAATCCATAATCAAATCACTAAGGGTATTGTGTAAATCTTGTTTAACTTCAAAGAATTCGATCAAAATCGGATAAGTGATGGAAACAATCCCATTACTGTTGGTGCCTCCACTGTTGGTGCCAAATAAGATGCTATAATTGTAATTGGTGCTGCTACTGATCAGTTTAGCACTATTATCCTCTTTTTCTAACACCGGGTTATTAAAGGTACTGATATCAAAGCTTTCAAAAATATCCATGATTAAGGTGGTCAACGTCAACGCACGATATACCGAGGAAATGATATGGAAATTCCGTTTTTCATAGAGTCGGTTGTTATGGAAAGTATGATTGTCATGTTGGTCTCCGATATCCATGTGGAAGTACGCCAAAATATCATCGAGGTTATCAAATAAGGTTTTTACCTTCACGGTCAAAATCGACAAGTTTTCATTCGATAAATTCACAATTTTTTTGCATCGTTGTTGAAAATCCTTGATCGCCAATTCTTTACGTTTGGCCACTAGATCATCCATTACCGTAGAGTTTTCTAATGAGCTGGTGGTCGAATTAATGGAAAACTTCTTTTTCGCAGATTGTTGCGGTTGTAATGGCAAGGATTCAATTTCGTCGAAAAACGGGTTTTGCCAGCTTCCTCCACTAAAGAACCCGGTGACGAATCGTGGATAGAGTTGGGGGATTTTGAATTGTTTTTCATTCCCGGCATTGTACGCCAATTTCTTGAATACTTTATAGCATCCCATGATATGTCTCTTCAAAACTTTAATTTCAATCTTCACCACTCCCAAGTATGATGAGCTGGAAGATTTGTCAAAATCCTTCTTCAAATCAAATTCGTTACCTTGTTCTAATTGTGCGGCCAACACTTTATTAGTGATTTCTGTGGTATTAACGGCGCCAGGAGCCGATGATAAACTGGCAGGAATACTATTGGGGCCAGTGTTGGCATTGCTATTATTGGTGGACATTTTGAAGAATTCGTCGTCTTCATAATCAAAATTATCAAATTCCGCGCTGTGGTAATCCCCAAATACCGATTCACTGGCGTTGGTGGCCTGGGTATCCTCAAGCTCATTATTATCTGGACCCAGTTCCAAATCTTTTAAATTCAAATATAAATTACCATTGACCATGATTTGTGCTACCGATCTAGAAATCTTGTGTAATCGCTTTTTGATCTGCATTTCAAACCCGAATTGCACCAATTTGTCTTGATATAATCTTGTGGTCAAATGGATCAAGGTGATTAACTTGGTGCCCATGTTGAAAAGCACATTGAACCCCTGTTTGTCATTTTCCACTAAACATTTCAAACATTTATCCAATAATGTGTATAACGTGTCTTTATATTCGTCCCATGACGTGAGATCGGTGGTGTTCTGGATGAAAAACTCTGACATCTCAAAAATGTTGTGCGAGAGTTTTTTACTGCTGGTGACCGAAAGCCCATCAACGTTATTGTTTCCGGTGACGCTATTATTGGCAGTATAAGTGTTTGCGGTGCTGGTGGTACTATTGTTATGATTTCTTTCGAGCATCGGGCTGGAAAAATTGGTATCTTTTAAATTATTGAGGCTGGGATTATTGAGAGTGAAAATCGATGGAGGGTTTGATTGTTTTGTGGGCACGGTAGCGTTGGTGGTACTGCGTCTGAACTTTTTATCGTCGATAATCGATTGAGGTTGATGATGTTCGTTATTGTTATTATTATTGTGATGGTGGCCCAATGGTTTTTTCTTGAAGAAATTGACAAACTTTTGACTTCTTTTGCTGCTATTGTTATGATTATTGTTATTGCTATGGATACTGCTAGAGAGATTTCCTGAATCTGTCTTTGATATTTCGTCATTATGTGTTTGGCTATTATTATTATTATTATCATTAATATTATCATTATTATTATTATTATTATTGTGGGAAGTTTCTGATAACATTACCGGGCTTGAAGGATGGCTAAAATTGTTGGTTTTAGAATTGGATTCCCCCGAGGTGAATGGTAATTCATCGCAATAAATATCCAAATCAGCGTTATAAAAAAGGGTTTTCCCCTCGGGCCCCATTTGCGGTAACCAATATATCGGTTCGTTGCCAAAGGTCAGTAACACCAATCTCTTGGCCTCTTTCAACGACAAGATCTTTGAATTCGAGCTTCCTGACAGCGACATGTTGAATTCGAGGTTGGATGATGCGTTCAATAGCGAATCCTGGGTGTTGTTGTTGCTGGAAGCGGTCGAGTATGCGGTTCTTGTAAGATTCTGGGTGGTCACCAGGCCTTTATTATTAGATTTCGAAAGGGCAATGTCCGAAGTCGAAGATCGGAGACTTTCTTTTGATATCGATCCGGTATCATTGACATCTTGTGCTGGTGGTTGTGGTAGTTGATTTTCAGCACCATCATCCAATCGACTTTTAATATATTGTAGCAAATTCGTCTGTTTGGTGAAAGATTTGGGGAACCACCCGCGGATTGGGGTGGGAGAAGAAGCCCCGGTAGTAGATTCTTTGAACACTATGCCATCCCACCATCCAGACGTTGATTTGGACATCACGTAGACGGTTTCATCTTGGGCCAACGGTATGATGTTTCGCTGGTCTTCTTTGCCGTAGTTGTATAATACTTGGACAATGTCAATTGGTTTGACAGAAAGCGCGATATATCGCTTGAATACCGTATCGCAAACGGGATCTGACGGTAGTGCGAGATTATGGTGGCCGGCCACCAGCAGCGCCAGATTCGGGTGGGGCTGTGATGGAGAAGACATTTTTGGTGGTGGTGGTGGTTGGTTGGCGTGTATGGCTTATATATATATAATATATATGGGTATATATAATATATATAATGCCTGGGGAGGAAAGAAGTGTCTTATTATCACCGTGGAGAACGTAAGTTGTGTCCAAATTGGCGTTCATTTTTTTTGGGGGGAGAAAAAAAATAAAAAGCGAAGCAGAAAATTGTCACCAGTCAGAATCGGGTCACGTGGATGGCCTCCTATATATAGTTATTGTATTACGATTACATACATCACCACCTCAAAGTATTGTCGTCTGGTATCTCGTAGCAATTGCAGCAATTATGAGGTGAAAATGGTGAGGTAATCTGTTGTGGACACAATATAGAGAGTCACCTCAGAACAATAGGAGAGGGGGGGAGGGGGCTTCGATTGCTGGGTGATGGGTTCTTTTTCAGGCAGGCGGGAAGTTACTTTTTCTCCCTCTTTTCTTTTACCTTTTCTTGTCTTTTGTCGATAGTATGGCTTGTATGATTAGTGCTGGTTATTATTTATATTGTTGGAGGAGTTCTCTCACATTTGTCTCAGCTGATGACAGTATGTGAAAAATCGTAACAAAGAAAACCTCTGGGAACTTTTTTCCTTGTAGATTGTTTTATTGTTTATAATTGTGAATACTGTTGTAATTGTGAATACTGTTGTAATTGTGAATACTGTTCTAATTATAATCTATTATCAAGATTATCACTGGTATTATTATTCAAACGGTATCTTTCTCTTGGGTAGTGATGCCGAGATTTTTTGTTGTGATGTATTATTATTAAGATCAACAGAATTGGCATCAATTATTATCAGTATTAATTATTATCTGTATGAATTATCTGTGTTAATTATATTATCAGTTCTAATCATCATCAACTACAAAGCAATTTTTCCCAAAAAGCGATAGGACTGAAAATCATTATTATTATCTAACCCATCTAATTCAATAAATTCCCCCATCACCAATCTACAAAAACCAAGGAAAAGATTATTTCTGGGAGCCAAAAACCTATGAGATATACCTACCTACACACTTCTCAAACAACTCTGATGAAAATTATAACACAAATGATAAAAGATATACAAACTAAAAAGAAAATTGTTCGGTGTTGAATAAAACTAAGACTTTCTAAACTAGGGTATAAGGAAAACAAACAAACAAACAATGCTAAACATTAACAAGATATAAATAAATAATATCAAACAAAAAATATAAACATTAATAGAGAAAAGATGTCAAAATATATATACATATATATATATCCCCCTCCAATATTAATGAAAAAGTATGTGAAAAAAAAAAAAAAAAATCTCTCCAAGTCTAAAAATCCTCACATTCAATAAGAACTTTCCCCAACGCATGCTGAGTCTTAACCTTATCCATGGCTTTATTAATATGATTGAAATCAAACACACTATTAATTTCCACTACCATTTGCCCCTGCTTGATCATTTCCACCCCAGTTCTCAATAACTTATTCATCCCTTTGACATCACCATTATTGAACGCCACATACTTATAATACACTCCTGGACCACCCCAAGGAACATAATTACCCAACACACTAAGACTATCGTTTTTCCACACAAAGTTTTTACTTTTATAATCGGCTTTTTTCGGCCCAACGATCGTCAAATAAGTCGAAGTCTTTTCATTCATCAATTGCTTATTGGCCTTCAAGATTTTTTCCCCACCAAGGAAATCAATCACCAAATCAAACTTCTTATCTGGGTACAACACTTCAATTTCATTACCAAATCTGTCCAAGATGGTTTTCTTCCCATTACTGAGCAATTCCGCAAGGGATTTGATAACGTCGGCTTCTTTTTTATAATCGACAATCACTGAAGCCCCACATTTTTGCGCCAATGGGGCCGCGGTGCCTGAACAAATCCCCACAATGTTCGAAACGTGGAAATAGTTCTTGAGGATCTGCATTGTCATTAACCCGGTGGAGGTCAGGGCCCCATTGATAAGAATTGTCGATTCAGAATTCAATCCGCCAGCAGTGATGGAATTGAGCACTTGGAACGCGGTCAAGAAATTGTAACACCATCCGGCAAGTTTTTGGTCGTTGAAAATGTTATAAGTGACTTGATCGATCAAGGCAATTGGGTCTTTAGTCAAATCGACAAGAATGTGGGAGGCTGAACATCCTTTGGCAAATAAATGGTAGTATAATCCACAAACGTGGTCGCCTGGCTTGAAATCTTTGGCATTAGGGTTGTACGATAACGAGCCGTCCATGTTATCGGCGACTTGGTAAACTTCGCCAGAGAATTCTCTACCAAACCCTTTGTTGGCCCCGGTTAAATCGGCGGTGTAATAATTCCAAATCTTGATATCAATGGGGTTGATGGCGAAATATTTGACGTGGATGATCATGGTGTTTGGTTTCAAAGGGAATTTGATCTTGCTGTAATTGGCACCTTTTGGGAAGATTTGGTTGTTGACAAAGGTGATTTCCTTGGTAGGCTTGTGTTTAACATGACGCAAAGGACGGCCAACCCTTACGAGTTTTGGGGTTTGGCCGATATCTTGCGCGAGTTCTTTTGGAGATGGGGCGATTTTGGCTAACGGGTTGGCCAATTTTGACGACACCAAGTAGGGATTGACTTGCTTATCGAGTTGTTCCTCGGTCAATTTTTCGTCATTGACCAAGAATTCCTTGGGGGTATCGAACATGACTTTCTTGGGCATGGTTAATGGGGATTTTTTATATATGTTGATATTGTTGTATTATGTGTGAAGAACAGTTTTTTTTGCTTGGTTTTTTCCTGGGTGGATAATGCGGTAACTTTGGCAGTGCGGTAAGAATTTGAATCTTGGTAACATGAGAGATGGATGATGATGATAATAATAATAATAATAATAATAATAGTAATACAGTAGACATAATTGTTAAATATGAACAATATAAAATTAACAAACAATTGAAGAAATAATAATATAATAATGTACAAATGAATTGAAATATACGACCTTCATATATATACATATATATATGCGTTTATCGAATATGAAGTAGGACGAAATTCATTCAAAAATGGAAACAGGTAACAACAATAATATCAAACAAACCACCAACAAAAAAAAAAAAAAAACAGCAACAACAAAACCTCCAAACGATTAATAACTAGACAACAATTGCCGCTTCATTGGCAGACTGGTCGATATTCTGAGAGTATTCTTCCAAATCGTCCTGGTCAAAGATCACTTGGACCATGAGCGAACAAGTAGGACATACCGCAATATCTTCGCCATCCTGGAGATCGTCCAAGAGGATTTGGAATTTGTCGCCACAAGGACAGGGGTACAGGAAGAGTTGGGTATCCGGGTCGAAAGTGAAGTCTTCGATTTCCACCTGGTCGTAGATAGCCGAGCTCATTATGATTATTGTTGTGTGGTGATATTAGATTGGGGTGTTAACAAATGAAGAGGACAATGTACAATGAACAATGGATTGAGAAAACAATAATAAGAAAGAAGAAGATGATAATCAGAATCAAAATGAAAATTTCTCTGCTTTTGATTTGAAAGAAAAAAAAAAAAAAAATCAAAATTTCTTTTTTTTTTCTCGATGCCCATTGCAGGCAGCGTAACTAACCATGCCGGGCGGGGTGGGTAGAGGACAAGAAGACGGCTGTTACCAGAGACAGAGACAGAGACAGAGAGAGAGAGAGAGAAAAAAAAAATTTACATGGGGGTAGATATCAGAGACAGAATTTCAGATAAAACAAGAAGTATATTAGCTATTATAACATATTCTAGACAATTGTTAGTGGCAATTCCCAAAGGAAATACAATAAATACAAAACACTTGTCAACATTTCTTTGCAGTAGTAATAATAGTAGTATTGTGTTTTAAATCAGAAAAGGCAAATGTTTGTCCGCCGAGTTACTTCCAAAAGGAAGTCACTTTTCGGTACAGGTCTGTGAGTTGATCATCATAAGATGGCAAAAGAATGTGATTGTAGTGTTGATCAGTGTGGTGATAGACTTACCTTATTTGTTTGATTGTTTGTTGATGTAAAAAATAAGAACAAGAATGAGAAAAAGAAGAGGTGAAGCTAAGTGAACAAGGAAAGAACAAATTCACCAACTTTTTATACTTGAAAAAAAACCCCTCTTCCTCTCGGCGGTTAAACAAAGAATCCCTAAACACCCACACACCAGGTCTGCACATAATAACACCCACACACCAAACAAAAAAGATCCCCAACAAAAAATCGAAGCACACGTGCACGCACACGTGCACCGCCATCGATCTTCACATTATAATTATTAATTATTAAGCACCAACAACCACCACCGCCAGCAGCAAAATAGGATTCCGATGATTGAATTTCTGTAGGCAAAAAAAAAAAAAAAAAAATAAAAAAAACTAGCGCGGACCCCCTCCCCCTTATATATATATTTATTAGCACTTTTGCCATCATTCGATTATCCTTCCCCTTTTTCTTTTATATAATATATCCCTCTTCCTACTAATCATCTCTACACATACATACAATGGCTATTGACCACGCGGTTTTTGTCGTCTTTGGCGCTTCTGGTGACCTCGCCAAAAAGAAAACTTTCCCTGCCCTCTTTGGCCTTTATCGTCAAGATGAACTTCCTAAAACCACCAAGATCTTTGGCTATGCCAGATCCAAATTGACTAACGAAGAATTCCACGATAAGTTCAGATCGAACTTGAAACTCTTGAATGACTCCCAGCAACCTAAAATCGACCAATTCCTCGGTATCACCGAATATTTCAACGGCTCCTACGACGATCCTGAAGCTTACAAGAGACTCGAGCTCGCCATCCAACAATTCGAAAAATCCCAGAGCATCGCCACCCCAAACAGAATCTACTACTTGGCCCTTCCTCCATCGGTGTTTGCCACGGTCGCCGCTAACCTCAAGAAATACAACCACAATGGTAAAGTCAAATTGATTGTCGAAAAACCATTTGGCCACGATTTACCAAGCGCCAAAGAATTACAAGCCCAATTGGCGCCCCTTTTCTCCGAAGACGAACTTTTCAGAATCGATCATTATCTCGGAAAAGAATTGGTGAAAAACCTTCTTGTGTTACGTTTCGGTAACGAGATTTTCAACGCCAGTTGGAATAAAAACCATATCCAATCGATCCAAATCTCGTTCAAAGAACCGTTCGGTACCGAAGGGCGTGGCGGATACTTTGATTCCATCGGGATCATCCGTGATGTTATTCAAAACCATTTACTTCAAGTGTTAACCTTGTTGACCATGGAACGTCCAACCAATTTCAAACCAGAATCGATCCGTGATGAAAAAGTCAAGGTACTTAAGGCGTTTGCCCCAATCGATCAAAACGATATCCTTGTCGGTCAATACGTTGCTTCCCGCGATGGGTCCAAACCAGGGTACTTGGATGACTCTACCGTTAACCCTGATTCCAAATGTATCACTTATGCTGCCATTGGTCTCAAGATCGAAAACGAACGTTGGGACGGGGTGCCAATTGTTGTCCGTGCTGGTAAAGCCCTTAATGAATCTAAAGTCGAAGTGCGTATTCAATTCAAACAGGTTGCCAAAGGGGTGTTCAACTCAATTCAAAAGAATGAATTGGTGCTTCGTATCCAACCAAAGCCAGCGGTGTACCTCAAGCTCAATTCCAAGATCCCTGGGTTATCCAACAAGTTTTCCATCACCGATTTGGATCTCACTTATGGGTCTCGTTACAATGATTTCTGGATTCCTGAAGCTTACGAATCGCTTATCAGAGACGCTCTCCATGACGAACACTCCAATTTCGTTAGAGATGACGAATTGGAACTTTCTTGGGGATTGTTTACTCCGTTGTTGAATTATTTGGAAGGCCCTAATGCCCCAACCCCACTTGGTTACCATTACGGTGATAGAGGGGTTCCAGGTTTGGAACAATTCTTGGCTAAGCATGGGTATGAGATCCAAGATAGGGATGCTTACCAATGGCCAGTCACTAGACCAGATATCCTTGAAAAAATTTGATTTTATTTATTTATATATATATATATGTATACATATATATTACATGGTCTTCTAGTTTATTCATTGTTATGACATTAATGGGTAAAAAGTTTGGACGAAATTCTTTTTATTGATTGTTTTTTTTTTTTTTTTGTTTGTCTTTTTTTTTTGTTCATATTTAGTAAATTATCCATTATTCGGGTTGGCGATTAAATTCTTTCAAGAATTATTCTGTAATTATTACAATAATGCGCATTATATTACTCTACAATTATTGTTTGATTTTCTGATTATCATATTATTGTATAGTCGTTATGATATAACCAGTTTGCAATCCAATCATCTTGATATGACTATTGCACAATCATCATGATATCATTTCCACCTCTCCGAGTGGAAACTCACGACCCGCTGTTAGTAGTAGTTATCAGGGGGTGCAGGACCTGGTATCGCAGCGCAGCGCCAATTTTTTAATTTTCACCTTTGCAGGACTCCGATATCTTTGCCGACCGCCGAGAACGCCCGTAAATGAGGATTATGTAAGAAGAGATCTATCTATCTTGCTTGATCTGGCCCACATCGCGAAAACGGTTTGCATGTATGTCAGGATAGGTGGGGTTTATATCATGATTGGATGATGGAATTGTAAGAGAGATGGGGACAACTCAATGATTTGTTAAAAGTTTTTTTTTTTTTTTGTTCTGTTTTGCACTTGATCAGGGCGTCCTTCATGTTATCGTCTGTCTGTCTTTGCATTGATGGAATACATTGTCGAAACTTCAGGAAAATGAAATTGATTCCAAAACCTTGTGTTTGTCCATTTTCTATTAATAGCAGAGGAAATATTTTCGTTTTGGTGTCACTAAAAAGTCATTATTAATAATAATATGAAGAGAAAATGAAATTAAGAGCTCTAGATTTTCCCTATTAGTAATGATTTTAAAGGGAAAATGAAATTGGAGATTCGAATTTCCTATTAATAGCAATTTAGAGAAGTAGAAGGAATCGAGAGCTCTAGATTTCTCATTAATAATAATTTTGAGAAGCAACAGAAATCAAGAGCTCTAGATTTCCTATTAATAATAATAATAATATCATGAAAAAAAAAAAGAACTCAGAGCACCAAAGGCAAGAGTTGATAGGGAACGAGAGGGATATAATTTCTATTTATTGTAACATATACTGTATATCTATTGTAAGATTAAGTATTCATTAGATGAATACTTTCTAAAATATCATATAGCATACCACCCTAACCTAGCACTCTACATATTTCAACATCCGATGCCTAGCAATCTATGTAATAATAATGATAATAATAACAAGAAGAAGAAGAAGAAGAAGAAGAAGAAGAAGAAGAAGAAGAAGAAGAAGAAGAAGAAGAAGAAGAAGAAGAAGAAGTAGAAGATGAAATTTTAATACACTGCATTCCCAGTACTCTGTATAATATATCTGGAAATCTGTATAATCTAATGAATATGAATAATTGACGCCTACTAGTTTGTACGTACTTAATCTAATTAGCACTCCACATAATCAATCTAACCTGCTTCACTTGATCCCAAAAGTTTGGGTCTGCCTGAGTATGAGTATACAGTTATTTATATTTGGGAAAATGTAAACTGATGATATCCTGAAAGCTCACCACGGTGACAAAGACACAGTGTGTTTGATATCATGGTACTGTGAAATACCCACAAATAACTGATCATATAGACAGGAAAATACCCTCAAAAAATCACCAATAACCGATAATGCAGATAGGAAAATCCCATCATCAATAATTGATAATACAAATGGGGAAAAAAAAAAAAAAACAGCAACTCTGAAACAATCATCAATGATTAATGTACAGACTATAATGTATATGGAAAAAAAACCAACCACCAATGCCTAATATATATATATATATATACTCCTCCCTCCTTATGATGCCTTGAACAATCATCATCAACTAATGTACAACCCATATGATCGATATCTTGAAATACCACCAATAGCTAATATAACACTTACAAATACCCGGCCGGTGAACCTATATCATTAATCAATAGTAACTGCTATATAGAAAAGATGGTGCACTCATATCAACCTTTCTGATCAACATGAGACTACCCTAATATTAAGCACTCACACGTACATTTCAAGCCCCATTTATCATTAATGAAAAACAAATAAATTATTAATATATTAATATAGTACACATATAAAATTGAAAATTGAAAAGTAATGAAATATAAACACAATCTTCAAGTGACAGTAGTGGAAACCATAGGATTTGCAACAGCAGTCCCCAGGGCAGGCTCATCTCCGCCTGAATTCTCATTGCTAAGTCCATTGGCAATGGAACTTTCATTATTATTATTATTAGTGGTGGTGTTATTATTCTTGGTGGCGGTGGTGGTGGTAGTGGTAGCGGCGCTATTATTGTTGATAATGTTATTATTATTATTATTCTTCTCTCCATTTTGTTGAGCTTGACGTTGTTGAAGCCGCTGCTGTTGCATGAGTTGCCATTTCTTTCTCGTTTGCATCAACATTTGTTGCCGCTGATACTGGGCATCCCTAAAAGAATCATACGCTTTGGATAACAACATTGACCCAAACCGTATCAGTTGAGTATCGTTGGAAATACAATTGAGTTTCGATGGATCGACCCCAAACGGCGATACTCTCGCCTTCATCAGCTCGGAGAAATCAGAATCAAACCGCCAGCGAGAGTCATGGCGCAAGTATTCATCGACTTGCGAATCATACACGTCACATCCGTTCTCCAGCTTGATCTTTTCGGCCAATAACACTTCTTGACCAACCGTGGTCAGCACTTCTCCATCAGTATCGTTGGATAAAGCAGTCGCCAGGTCATCTTCTAATCCATCAATGAAATCACTCAATTGAAAATCAGATTTCTTAATTAACCCCCGTCGATCAACCATCACTCTACCACCCCGACCAATTCTTTTCCGTAATCTAAACCGCACATCCGAAACGTTGGGTTGGAGATCTTTGTCATACGGGCTATAATATTCAAGCTTGATTGGGTCAGTAGGCTGGCGATGTTGATGATGTTGATGATCTTCTTCATTAACGATATCCAACAAACTATGCAATTTCTCATTATGGATGGGTTTCCCATCGACACCATCAAATAACCCAATGGTTCCATCTTCGTACCGGCCCTTGGAGAAATTGTACCGGGGTTGTTGTCCAAGGTAATTGGTGGTCCGAACTTCGTATAAACTCGAGACGATCGAACTATATGGTAAATGACTGTATTCTTTAATATCGACATTGGTACCCGATAATTCAAAGAATGGATTCAACGAGTCATCGGTAAGATTAATCCAATCGGCATTGTTTTCCAACATTTGCCGCTGCCGGAGCTTTTCATTGACCAATCGCTCGATCGAGTTATTCTTATTGGTGAGCACCCTATTAACGGTCTCCAATTCGATATCTGGGATCTTGGACGCTGGTAATTTAACGTAAGGTTGGGCAGTGATATGGGTAGACGATTGACGTTTCCGATGGTCATCAATGGCGACGTCTTGGGTCTTGGCAGTAGCTGCAGTATTGTTATTATTGTTGTTGTTGGAGTTGTTGATGTTCGATGATGATGTTGAGGACAATGATTTTGACAATTTATTGAGTTTTTCACGTTTATTATCTTCTTCTTTGGGTTGAATCGATGGTGGGGGAACAATAATCTTCTTCTTTTTATGTTGTACCAAATCTTCTTCTTCACCCTTGATTCCCAATTCACGTTTAAGTGATTTGACTTTACACCGGTCCTCAAACACTTTCTTTTCCAATTTTAAAGATTCTTGTCGTTTTAATTCTCGCTGAGATACAAGCGATACCAACATTTTCACACTCTTCAATTCCATATGCAATCTTCGGAGTTTTTCTGCACTTTGTAAGTCAGTTTTTCTAGTTTTCCGCTGCTGTCTGAATTCTCTTCTTCTAAAACAAACATAAGGATCATCATCATTATTTTTATCGGCTGGGTCTTCGAATTTTAACGGGGGTAAGATTGGTTTACCGCCTCGCGAAATCCGACGGTCTTTCCAATAATCATACACCGGTTGGCCAAACTCTTTCAACAATACTTCTAATGACCGAATAGTTTTCTCCCGAGCCGTCTCGTTTTCGGGATCGAGGACGGTGATAAAACTTTTGACGTGCAATTCTTCCTTTAACGATTTTTTCACCGCAGCTTTCGAAGTAGGGTTCGGAGATAAAGCATATTCTTTGATCCGGTCAAAGCTCATGATTTCTGTAGGGTCAATGGTGATGAACGGCTGTTTTTCATCGATGATGGTTTCATAAGTGTCGACAATCAATTCGAATTCGTCTTCCAGTAGTGGTTTGGATTTACTATTATTATTATTATTATTGTGATGATTTTCGTTGAATTGTTTAAGAAACTCATCATCTTGCTCATCCATACAATAATGGATACCTTCAGTATCCTCGACGGTGGCCGAGGTTTTAAGGTAAGTGTTGGGTAGTTTATAATGCCCGGTATAATATTGTTTAGCATCCTTCCATAACTTTGACGCATCGGGGGTGGGGATGAAATATTTATTACTATCTGCCTCTTCCTGTAGTTGTTGTTTTTTCTTTGGCTTATCCAGCTTTTTAGGAGGGTTGGCAACATCACCAATCATTTGACTGGCCATGATCCGCTGCAAATGGACTTCGGTCTCTTCATGCTTCTCGACCCCGGTTTCCACGTGCTGGAGCTCCCGCTGCTGGTCCTCTTTTTCGAGATCCGGGACCTCGCTTTGCCGGAGGATCTGGAGGGTTTGTTTGACGGAGATCTTCCGTTGCCGGAACCGCGCACCGACAGACGAGGGAGGAACCGCCATGTTCTTTATAATGACATTTATCTAGAGAGCAAAGTGTTGTTTTTGTTGTTGTTGTTGTTATTATTGGTATTGGCTGTTTTGTGTGGTGTAATAATATATTCAATATTAGTAACAGCGCACACCCAAAAAAAACAAAAAAAAAACAAGAAAAACTCAGCGATGTGAAAAAAAACGGGGGGCAAAAAAAACAAAAAATGGGCAGGTGGGTGGCGAACAACAAGCAAGCGATGGGCTATTTTTGTTCGGCTAACAGTGATCGCAAATATAACTTATTAGATAATACCAATATATATATAAGTGAATATATATATATATATATCTATACTATGTACCGTACTGGCTGGTTGGTGATGGACGCGCCGTGGTGTTGGTTTAAAATTTTTTTCCCCGTTGATTGTCGTGTTGACGAGAGCAACAACGAGAAAAAACACAACAAAATTCGTCGATTTTTCCCGCCCGGTTTGCTGCGGATCCCCGCCGGTGGGCACGGGAAACAGGGGTGAGATGACACCCCGGAGGGTGCTTCAACTACCCGGAAATCACGTGTATTTTCACACCACGTGCTTGACGACAGATAATGCAACAATATGCATACATCACACAGAGAGAATTTCTGCAAGGGCTTTTAATATGTTGCAGCATCCTGATCTGAGGATCAATCACCCCAAGGCATACAAGAATGCCAGGACCCGAGTGGCACTGTTTGAAATGCAATCACCACTACCGTTTTAAGTGTTAATGGCATTTTTTTTTTTTTTTTTTTTCTTCTTTCTTTCTCATATCAAATGTTTCATCATTCATAAATAATAACTTTTTTTAAATCAGAGGTATCATATAATGGTCTATAAGGCTGCCTTAGTAGTAACAGGTCTCCTACTAGTGGCCCTTGGCCTTCAAATACTACCGGTAATATCTGTCCCCATCACCACATCAATATCCCTTTGCTCATATGATGATGACTACAAGTTCGGGATGTTTGGTTACTGCTATTCTCATGAAGGTTGTTCATCAGTACAAATTGGTTATCCCAATTCCATCCTTCAGCAATTGACGGTATTTTCACTACCCTGGCATTCTCGCTCCTCGCTTTCCAAGCTTCTTATTGTTCATCCAATAGCCTGTGGCTTCACCCTAGTACTATTCATCCTGACAATATTCCTTCAATTCGACTCGTACAGTCTTGGACTTCTTCTGTTCCTATTGGTCTGGGGTATCCTTAGCTTCTTGGTATGCCTCTTCTCATTCTTGGTCGATATTCTCTTGTTCTCTCCACATTTAAGCTGGTGTGGCTGGGTGGTGTTAGGATCAACGATTCTCATTGCCATATGCACCATTGGGTTATTCATCATGAGAAAAGAAACGTCTAGCAGAATTAAAATGAACAAAAACAACGAGAATTTGAATAATATCAATAATAGATACTCCCTCCATGGATTCGAATACGATATGAAAAATGAACACTACGATAACCATAATAATGGTAATTCATTCAGTGCCAATAGTCGAGATGAGCTTGTACATGAAAAACCCAGCTTGCAAAGTTTCGTCAACCAGGAAAACTCTTTGCCCCAAGCAGCTCCCACTAGTTATCTTAAAGTCAACTCCGCAAATTTCAATGATATCTTGACCGTCACTGAAACCATCTCCAATGATTCAAGATCCCCCACTGAATTTGATACTCAAGACCAATTCAAAAGCCATCATCAAGCCCTCCCCATGGTCCACGATATTATTTATCATCAACCTCCGTTCGAAATCCCTAGCAATACCAGTCCCGACTCCATCCAAAACTCCTCAGTTTATTACTCGACTCATGAAGATCCCGCCCAGGCAGCTCTGGCGTACATCTCACGAATTTCCCTTAAGGCCCCGGTACCTTATCCTTTATACCCAACTCAAGACCATCAGGTCCCTCCACCTCCTGATATACCTATTCCAAATACCCCGTATCCAATGGATGACGACCCACGGTCCAGTATGAGATTACCAAGTGAGAAACAACAACAACAACAACAAAAACAAAAACTTCCTAGTGAAGTGCTACCAGATGTATCAAATTCATCACAAAAAGTCAATTTGTCATCAATGAATAAGCAAAAGGAGCATGAAAACATTCATCTCAAACCAATGATAAACAAAAATAAAGGTATTTCCTCGCTAAAGTACGGTCCAATTGGCGATTCCGATATTTCTGATTCAGAGAGCCACAGTAGACTAAGTGATGTCAACACTAGTGTCATTAGTGAAGTGATTTCTTCAGGTGAAGCATTAGAAATTAAATTACCGGGAATAAATACCACCATGATGAATACTAGAAGAGCTGACCATCGTCCAAAAAACTTGACGCTCGCCACTTCGAATTTTCATAAAGATGGCCGCACTGATCTTTTGAATATCTCGCCAACTTTGCCATTGACTCCTCATAAATCTGGGTTCTTATCATCAATTTCCGAAAGTTTGAAAAGCCCTGAAAAAGAAATTAGCATCAATAGGATTCTACGAAACCAACAAGGCCTATTGTCTGATAAATTACACCATAAAGAAATCACAGAATTACCAGCCATGAACACCGGGATCTCTCAAATTGATCCAAATTACCAAGCGGTATCATCATCCAAACCCATTGCCAACTCCATGCAAACGTACTTGGCAGGTTACGAGAGTAGTAAAGAAAGTTCGCAAATTGATTTCAGATCATCAGCGTCCAAAACCAATTCCATTAGTTATAAATCCGATAGAATTAAACTTACAAAGCTGGATTCCAAATAATCATTTATGATGCTACATATATATATACATGTATGATCTCTTCAATTCTTCCTTCATGTTTTATTTTATTTTCTTCATTTCTATCTCATTTGATGATTCATTTCATTTAGGCTCAAAAAGTTGTTTTTTTTGTTTGGTTAAATTTTGTATTAATAGATTAAATATAATAACTGTGGTATATACTATGACTTTTTGTTGTTGTAACTATTTGATGAAACTTTGTAATCATTCTTCAAGGAGTTTATAATTTATTACAAAATATTAATCAACGAAGGAAATAAAGAGAATATGTTAATGAATAAACAAAAAAAAATAAGGGAAATGAAACATAATATAACCAATAAAAGAAATTGCACGAAATGAAAAATAACACAAAACATTGAAAGTTGTAAAAAGAAATAAGAGAGCTAAGAAAGCCCAAGAAACATAAAGACATGTGTGCCAAACCAAATAGCATCATCCATGAACTATTCTCTTTAAACGTGCGGTATTTTGGTCAACAGAAATCGTCACATTGTCAAGATTTTGTTGCATACTTTTCATTCTTATATCTTGTCTCTCAAGCTCATCTCTTTGGGCATTGGCCAATGTTTTCAATTTTCTAGCATAACCATGGATTTCATTCAAGTTGTTATGAATCTTATCCTCTTGCTGTCTGGCATAACTACCTTCCCCTTCATACGAGTATTTACTATAGTACGCCTCATCTGGGGCCTGGTATCCACGAGCCTGGTTATTATTGTATGGATTATTTTTACTACCACCCAAATTCTCCCGTACCCGACGTTCAGAATCTTGGAATTCTTTTTGACGAGCATTACTCTGCTGTTGATCAGCAATCATATCGGACCGTTGTTTTTCTTCACGCTGTCTTAATTTATTTTTCTTATTAAATGGGTTCAGAGGAGCCTTGAAAACATTGGCAGCGGTTCGCAACTCTTTAGCATATTCTGTCCCCAAACGATTCAGAGTCTCTGCTAATCCTAAATTATTTTCCGCGTTGAATAGTCTAGCAGATTGTGACCCGAGCATCCCCATGGTGTTCTGGCCCGATTCTTCGGCTTCCTTGGCCAAACTCAACGTCCGTTCAGTGGATTCGATGGTTTTATCTCTGGTGAACCGCAATTCACACTTGATGTCTTCTAGCTCTTCATCGTCTTCTTCTTCCTCATCACTGTAAACTTGTGATTGTTTCTGTTCTTGTTGATAAGTATAATTTCCTGGTGCATTCAAATCGTCGGCATTAGTATCCTTCACAGCATTTAAATCATCGGCATCATAATTAGATCCATAAGCATTATTGTTATAATTATTTTGTCTTTTTTGTCTTTCCATGACCCTTCTTTGTTTGAATTCTTGATACGATTCTTCGAAAACTGGGGCCTGTGGTTGAGAAGACCGAGCATTCATTTGAGGACGATACCCTCTCTGGTACCCATTTTCTGAACAGTTGTCTTGATTTGGAGGATAGTCTTGATGATCACTATAATTTGGAGCTCTTCTGCCCTGCTGGTTTTGTCCTTGAAAAGAATTATTTGGACCCCCGTACTGTTGTTGTGCATTGTTTGGATCATTGCGCTGTTTTTGCCCTTGATATGCATTATTTGGTGGACCTCCACGGTGCTGTTGCCCTTGGAAGTTATTAGCTGGATCCCTATGTTTTTGTCTTTGTTGCTGACTATTATAGAAATTATTTGGACCTCCTGGTGCTGGGAACTGACGATGCTGTGGATGATATTGAGGACCCCGTCTCATTTGCTGTGATGGTGAATCATAATTTGGACCTGGACCTCCTTGATGAGGTAGTGAATCATTGCCATTCATCAGTCTAGCATGGTTTCTAAACGATGAAAACTTATCTTCTGGCACTGACATCATCGAAGCATAAGGCCCCTCGGCCATTCTTCCAGGGTTGGCCGCCATAGTATTATCTTGTTTTCTGAAAAATCCCATCCAGACTATTATCAATATTATTGTTTATGTTTGGAGTACATATATACATATATATATATACGCCCTTGAATGTAAATATAGAACAATGAAACCTTTGTGTTTCGTTACGGCCAAGGCGGGAGGGAAGGGGGCCTGATAAAGTGGTTTATATACATGGGTTGGACCCAAAGATGGGGATCGAAGCAGCATAGTAGCGGGACTAAAAAAAAAAAAAAAAAATGAAGTGTTACAACGCGAGACACATATCGCTCTCCCTTGCGCAAATAACAAAGGGGGACTACCGTTAGTTTGGTGGTCAATTTTTCAAGACATTCATTGGACAGGATAATAAAAGTGGCTTTGGACTTAAGCGAGGGAGGAATGGGGGATGGTATTGTATCACCAATGCTATTTCCATAGTGTAACCCAGGGTCAAGCCACCATTAAAGTGTAAGAGGTAAATAAATTCTGCAAAAAAGACCACCTATGACTCTCATGATGTGACTCATTAAACCAAATAATTGTTTCTGGGGGATTTCATCCATTCCTCATTGAATTATCAGCACTTTTATGATAATATTGTCTCGAGATACCAACGGGACGGGTTTTTATTCCTAAGCACATGCAGTAGGGTGACCATGTATTTATCAACATGCATAAAAATACTCATAAAACTCATTTTTATAGCTAAATAATAATGCCAGTACGCTAAATGAAAAAGAAATTTAAACCAATGCTTTTGCCCTCAAATAAATGGTGGGCAAATCATGCAAAACATCCATGAAGAGTAACGACAAAACACGTAGTATTAGAAGACTCTCATTCTATTGATTAATGTGAGAGCCAACTTATAGTACGCTTCTAAAATAATGCTCGAAAAAAATATTGCATGCCATTAAATATTCTCAATGAATGGCTCCAAAAGCGATTTTTTATCATCTGTTAATCTGTACCATGTATTGACTGCTTATTCGAAATAGAACCATAAAACCACTACTAGTCCAGATAAACAATAAATGGTATGTGATTATTTATACGTAATTGACGATTCAGTAAGACTTCAAATAGATAATAAGAATATAAGGGTAACAATGATGGAAGAATAAGTTAGTTAGATAAAAGGATGGACAGATAAAGATCCGGAAAAAAATTAATCGAAAACTGAAAAACAGAGATCGGACTTCTGATTATTAAGTCAAATCCAATTTATATGAGTCCGTTCAGACTCAACATCAGTGCATCGGCACTCAACTAAATAAGCTCCGAGTGTAACCAAGCGGTAAACGTTCCCTTGCTGCTATTTTTCGTATTAGAATTCTCCTGTATCCAGTTCAACACCACCTCTTGCCATCTCAGTGGTAATTATTGCAAGCCCGGCAAATTTTATACAGTCATTATCCCAAAGCATCACTGGGCCATTGTGTAAAATTTTTGGGGCCAAACTTTTGTCAATATTCAAAAGGTATTCGAGCTTTCGGTCGTATTCTTCTGCAACAAATCCCATCAATTTTTTTATACTATAAGTTTCTTTCCTCAGTTCATAAGATTTTCTGAAATCTTGAGCGAAATCTGGATCATACACCCTCAAAATAATATTCTCAGTAAGAAAATCCATTTTGGGCAAATCTGGAAAGAATTCATAGCAGCGGGCAGTACTCATTGAGATAATATGTGACACGCGACAAAAATATGGATAAAGAACTTTATTGCATTCTTCATCGTACCTACCTCTACTATTTCCAACCAAATTCAAAGGACCGCAATATCTAGATAGCGCTGTCAAACGCTACACTTTGTTAGACTTAATCCTTTCTGTCTCTTTTGTTGATTTTTTCAAAATTCTTCTTAATCTGTCAGTTTTCAATGTTGCGTTTTCAATTTGCTCATCTGAGTAGTTCCCGCAATGATAAATCAAACTGGTCAATGCCAAAATTAATGAGAGCTTCCTGTCGTCATTTTTGAATATTCTGTACGATATCTTTATTGGTATCTTGCGGACTTCCAGAGTCAAATTTTCTACTTCATGTTGGAGCTTCTGCCACTTATCTTTTTTCCCCATCGAGTTTTTTTTGTCATGGATATATTGTTCCTTGGTAATTGTCTTGTAGAGGCTTGTCATTTTCCGTCTTCTATTGCAAACTTTTCTCCATTTCAGGCCAGTTTTTTTCTTAATTTCTCTCGCTTGGGTTTGTAAACCGACATCATTGAAATCATCTTTTAACATGAAAATAATAGTCGTGAAAAAATCTGAAATAACAAAGAAATCGTGCGATGCATTCACCATGTTTATCACTGCCTCACGGATTATTGACTGACTTTCAATAACACCATTATGAATAACCTTATGTAACCCATAGTTTTTTATTTCAAACGACAAGCAAAAACATACGCGTTGATACTTCTCGCCATACTCTATGGAAATATCAGGAAGCACTGCTAGGTTCTCGGGACCTTTGAAACATATTTCAGAGATATCACGACATCCTTCATCAAACTCCTCAAGAAAATTACAGATTCCTTGCAAAACTGTATTTTGGAATTTCATACTTATTGTAGGCTGATGTACATGGCGTGTACATCTTCATGGTCTAACACAAGGCCAAAATAAGTTCGTGTAACGTGAATGCATATTGCTGTATTTAATCCCTTTATCAAACCAAGATGATGAAAAAGTATCTTCATAAAATTCACCCAAACTATCAATCAAACCAAGAAAATAATCTTCCGAAATTTCTTCCAATTTCGCATCAAAATGTTCGTAATAACTGTAAATAAATGGCTGAACTCACCCCAGGCTTCGAGGTTGCGCCACTAAAAGTCAATTTTTTATGAGACAATGGTACGGGCATATTTAAGAAGAGTTTGCATCTCATTTTGGAAAATTCCAAGGCATTTAGCCCATATAATTCAGTTCTATCATCGATATCTTCCTCGTACATACAAAGGTCAACGCAAAGTACAGGGGAATTTCTGATTCTGGCGATCATTTCATTTTTCGCGGATGCTTTTCTTTGTTTATAACTATCATCTCCCATCTTGAGCTGAAATTGTTTGTCCTATACAATTTTCTTGATCCTAAAGACTTTTCTTTATTTTAATCTATAGAAATTTTTTAAAAGAAAGGACAACAGCTTTGACAGGATTGGGGTGCAGCACCTCCATTATTGCAAAGATGACTTGTCACAGGCTTGCTTGAAAAGCAAGAACAATTGAGCGACTACATAAAAAGAAAAATCATACAAGGGATAATGCTATTATTCAATATAAATTTAATATTGTAAAGTAAAAAAAAAGAAGAATCGCAATATATGAGCTTAACTTTCTATGAACAAAAAAACAAAAAAGCTTACAGTGGATGTTTTTCTTTTCTATGCAAGAGACCAAACTTTACTCCCCAGATTTTTCTTCTTTGTGTTTTCATCTTCCCATTCATTTATTACTCCTAGTTATTGAACTTTTCTTCTTTATTTAAGGTACTATCGCTATTTTGTCGACCAAAAATGAATTTTATGAGCATCGGTGTAAGAATGTTGAGGATTTGAGATCATCATTTACTTGGAAAATTGACCCGCTCCTTAGGATTTTATTACGTGAATATATCCTTTTTTTTTTTTTTTTTTCATTTTTTATTAATGCCATATCATTTTTTTCATACGTTCTGTTTGTTTTTTCTTTTTATTTAAAGCTCTACTTCGCGTTGGAAATTGTGATAGTTCAATCAGAGGGTATTTCTGCATCGAGAATTGAAATAATAAAAAGCAAATCATCAGCTGTAGTATATGAAAAAGGTATACGAACCACTTAATTGAAGAGTGAAAAAAGATACTGTAAATAATAATGATGGTTATTGGCTAAAGCAAGTTTGTTTTGGTGGCGTTCCCACTATTTTTAATTTCAATACCCGTTTGGTGTCCTGCATTCTCGCACATTGCAGCCCCTGAAACGTCTATGAGGAATAAAAACCAACGGCCATCAAAGAAAGGAAAAAAACCGTGGAAACATTAATCACTGGTTCATGAAGAAATTATTTTGCATTCTTATTACCTTATGCAATAAGGCTTATTCAAAATATTGGAATATTCCATTGTCGGGAAACTGTTCCGGTGTATATCACAGACCCTGGCGTATATTAAAAGCATGCCAAGCACTTGCTGGAACCCTGAGGTGTAGTCTGTTATAGAGGGTTGAAAATACATATCAGCAAACTTTGGAGAAATTACATAAATTTGTAGAAATCAATAGGTTGAAGCTTGCCGAATCAGATGGTAGGGCAGCTCATTTCACTGAATGGGGTGAATATGCAAATACATTCCCTCCTCTGGACATTTCTAAACGGTGCCAGGCCTGGTATCTAAATCAGTAAAGATGCCAAAAAGGTCAAAGCTCCAGCAATTAATATCAACAATGCAATGTGTCAGAGACTAAAAAGGTTTCATCTAAAAAGGTGAAACTTTCAGTAGTTCGCGACCTATTGAGTTTCCTGAGCTCCAAGAGGACAATAGACACGGAGCTACTCTGTTTAACCATAATTGGGTAATTTATTGTCAACTTTTATCTCATATGTACTATTTTTATTATTATTATTAATTTTATTATCATCTTAAAGTAATTTGCGGCGCATTTATCACCATGGAGATTAACAATGGCTCAATATTGCAGAAAGAACCGATTGTAAAGTCCGTCTGGTAGTCCAATTTCAATATCAACGTTTTTCATTTGTCACGATTCTGCACGGCAGTAATCAACATGATCCAAGTCATCTTTGATAGGATCTACATATCATCCAGAAACGGAAAAAAAAAATAGAAATAACAACCCCGTGGCATTGTTTAATATTACAATCTATCACTATCACTCACCTGAGGTCTCTATGGTCATTTTTCTTTTAATTATTCTGATGTTTACGGTCTCTCTTGCTTGGGTCCCCCTCGATGATTATGACAGGACGGTGCATGTTCTAAGCCTCACTAGTGACAGCTGGAATTTTCCCACCCACCCACTGCAAGACATGCATCTCCCCAACATGGACACATCGTGCACGCCTAATTTCATCCGTAACAATGCTCGACGACTATCTCCAACATTTATTTATATAAATATATGAAGCTGCTACTTCCAAAAGTATTTCACACAAACTATTTTATTGATATTTACTATCTACAAACAATATATATTCAACAAATAAAAAACAAAACCAACAATGAAGTTCATCTATTCTATTCCAGCACTTGCCATTTTGCTTTCAACAGTTGATGCCTCTCCAGTTGCTCTTCCACGTGTTTTCAAAAGAGATTTGGATTTGACTCTCACTCAATCTCAATGTACTTCTTCTGAATCTCAAGCTTCATGCTCCACTTCTGGCTCTTCCAGCAGCGACTCTTGTTGTGTTGAGACCGAAGGTTTGATCTTACAAACCCAATTCTGGGATACAGATGTTGCAGGCTCCCCAGAAAACACATGGACTATTCATGGATTGTGGCCAGACAAGTGTGATGGCTCATACAATTCTAATTGTGATTTCGCTTCTGAAGTTAGCAGTGTTGCTGATGTTTTGCAAGACGCTGGTGAAACTGATTTGGTCAGCTACTTGAGCCAATATTGGTTGAACGACGATGGTGATAATGAAGAATTATGGACCCACGAATTCAACAAACATGGAACCTGTATGTCTACTATTGGTGATGATTGTTATGCTAGTGGCACTGCTTCAAACACAAATGTAGTTGACTTTGCTAAGTTGTTAGTTAAGACATACCAAGGCTTACCAACCTACCAATGGTTAGCTGATGCTGGAATTACACCATCTTCTTCTCAAACTTATTCTGCTGATGACATTTCCGCTGCTTTGCAAGCAGGGTTCGGTAACGAAGTTTATATTGGTTGTTCCGATGGAGTCTTCAACCAAGTGTGGTACTTCCACACCGTTCAAGGTTCCTTATTGGATGATGATTTGGTCAAGATTGATGCAGTTAGCCAATCAACCTGTTCCGGTGATGTTAGTTATCCACCAAGATCTGACTGATTATTTCACAGCCAATTTTTTCATTTCTGATGAAGGACTAACTTCCTCTGTCAACTTCTTTCATTATTCCGCTTACTTTCAGCTCTCAGCTTTTTCTATTTTAAACAATTTTCTTAATTGTTTTCTTCTACTTTTTTTTTTTTACTATTTTGTTACTTTTTTTACTATTTTGCTACTTTTTTTTCAAATATACAATTGATGATGCCAAAGCTATTAATCAACTCTCTTCTTTTTGTAAATCCCTTGGATCTTTTTTACAATCATATTTTTATTAGCCCCATCTTTCGATACTTTCGAAAATAGGACTCGAAATATATAATACGCTAATACATACGATTTATTTAAAGTAGCATAATATAATTATTTTTAGATGGTATAGGCATAGGCCTGTATAGTAATAAGTTTTACTCAAAGTATTCTTAAACCTTCAATATTTTGGACGCTATTCAACGTCAAAAGGAAGCGTTTTTGCATACTTTGATATTTTATGTAGAAGAAATTAACCAAAAAGTGAGAAACAAAAGTACAGCTTCTGTCTCATTATTCAAATTATTTAAAAAACTTTTGGCTAGGTGTCCAAAAAGTATCTTAGCTTCTCGTCAAAAGTTTGGGCGGTGTAATATGTCAGTTCTTCCAAATTTAAACTATATTTCCTAGCTCCATAAGATTCTGTGCAATCTTGAATGACATCTGGATCGTACACTGTCAAAATAATATTCTCACTAGATATGTCTATTTTAGGAATATCAGGGACGAGTTCATAAAAACTAGAAGTACTCATTGAGATAACATACGGTATGCGGGAATAATCTAGATACCAATATTCCTTACATTTTTTCTACCTACCTACCTCTACTTTTTCCAATCAAATTCAGAACACCACAATGTTTTAAAAAGCGCTTTTAAGCTCATACTCTAATTTAGGCTGACTTATATAGAGTGATGGGGCCCATGATGCCCCTGCACAATACTGAAGTATTTTCATGCAAATACTGTGCATGTATTTGGGATAATCTCTTTTAATGAAAGAAGATGCCGAGAAATCGTTAACAAAATATTTCCCCAAACTATCTATTAAGCCACAGAAATATGCATATGGTATTTCTTCCAGTAGTACCTCAAGATCTTCGTAATATTTGTAGAGGGCCGTGCCGATCCCAGGCTTCTTATTGTAACCTCCAAAATCTGAGTCTTGAGGAGGGGCCCCGGTACGGGCAAATTTTAAGAAAAATTCACGTGACAAGCCTTTATTTTCACTCTCCCACAAAGTGTAACAACAACTCTTACACTTTAATGTTACCTGACTTAATTTGCCCATCAATATATCACAACTCTAATCATGAAATTCCACCCGTTGGTTTGGCTTTCGATTTCTGATTTCCTTCAAAGAGAGGGTACTGGTTTGATTGGGCTTTATGGGTCTGCTACGGCGATCATCACGGTGCTTGATATGCCATTGACGGACGATGGCACCATCAATAATGTTTACTTGAAAAAGAAGATCAAGCAGCTAAATGTCACAAATGCGGGATCCCAATTGAAAGGGCTTGTGGTGAAGAAAGGCGAAGTGCAACTTTCCAGCACTCAGAGTCATATATTACAGTTATTGGAAGTAGCAATGGAAGAAGATAATAATAATAATAATAATAATGAGGAGTTGTATGTGCTCGAACTTGACGAATCGGATTTTATCGAGGAAGATAATAACCAAAGAGACGCCAAATTCATTGGCAAGCTTAAATCCCAGTTATATAAATTTGATATATCTACAAAAACCCTTGTGGGGGAAAAATTGGAGTTTGAATCATTGGATCCTGAAAAATCAGCAATTAACTCTATTATCAATAACAATACCCAGATTGATGATTTGCACTCATTGAATTCGGTATTGGTACTGAAAAAACTGGCATTAAGCGCGTTGACCTTAAAACTCGATACGATCATTCATTACTTGGAGAATGTCAAGACTGGAAATAAGCCAGCTGACCAGGACATATTGAACAAGATCGGGGGACTAGTGGCGTTGGTAACTAATGATGGGCCTGATAAAGACTCAGAGGTGGTGAAAGCTTTTGAGGAAAAGGATCTTATTTCCAATTTCGCTTCAATGCTTGGGCTCATGAGCGACAGTTTGCATAAGAATACTGACGTACTTGCCACCAACATGGACATGATTGCCGAACTTTAAAAAAGGACAGACTTCCTTTAGTCGATAATCATAATTATTATTTTATTCTATTTACTTATTCTCTATTACGTGGTTCATATAAGGTTACAGCTGGTGATTTACTTTTTATTATTTCCACTCTTGATGTAGAAATACCCACGAATTCAGTTATTACATTTTTCAAAATAAGGGAGAATCTTTATAATAATAATAAAAAAACACAAAATAAGACATCAAATTCATTCAAAAACATAAATAGCAGGGGGAAAAAAATGGTATTGAAAGAGTAATATGGGTGAATATAAAAAAAAATGACATAAAGATAACTGGAAAATAAGAAAAAGAAGGAAAAAAAATGGCATAAATATAAAATAAAAAAAAAAAAAACAAAAAAAAAACCATTAGCGTAATAAAAACCTCAGCCTTGCTTTCTAATCTTCTTGATAACTTCCAACGCATCTTCTGGCATATTATCAAATCTATTCTTCTTGGCTCTTTCAAATTCGGTAATTCTTTGTGGGGATTTCGATCTGATCTTTCTGATAACCTCCTCGGCATCTTCTGGCATCGCTTTGAAAGTAGGGGCTCTTCCCTTTTCAAATTGGTTGATTCTTTCTGGAGATTTGGATCTGATCTTATTGATGATTTCTGAAGCATCATCAGGAAGCTCATTAAACTTAGATGATTTGCCTTTTTCAATTTGAGAAATCCGTTCAGGAGAGCGAGATCTAATCTTTTTAATGATTTCGAGAGAGTCAGTAGGCATATCGGCAAAAGTTTTTGTGGATTGCAAGGCATTCTTTCTTTCAGTAGAAGAGTTTAATTTACTTCTCATCTCCAACAATTTATCTGATTCAGTGATTTCGTCGACTTTGGATTTTAGTTCCTGTTGGATCCTACTACTGGCAGCAGCTTGTTTGTTTCTCAACTTCACAAAATCAGGAATTTCATCGAAAATGTTATCTTTTTTCAAAGGAGATTCAACTTGGGAAACCTTCTTTAGAGGGATGTTAGTATAATCAACATCTTCTTCCTCTTCTTCTTCCATGATCGCGGCATTCCCTTCATTCAATCTCTTGGAGTTTTCAATGGATTGGTAGAACTTTGGCTTCTCATTGATCAGATCAATCAAGTCTTGTTTATTCTTAGTTGGTGATCTTTGAATAGCACTTCCTAACCAATGGTTTTCTTTTACTTTGATCTTCAATTTGTGGTCGCTCTTCAAGTTGATTTCCTTTTCGATATCCAAATTCTTGGCGAATCTTGATTCGACTCTCGACTTTTCAATACTTGGTTTGATGAACTTGGCATTATCGGACAAGGAAAAGTCTCTTTCTCCAACGGTTTTGGAAACTTCGGTGTTCAATTTTGGAGCCTTGGCAGCAAGGGCGGCAGAAATCGCGGCCACAGAATCCGGAACTGGAATGTATCTGTTGGAAGAAGTGTTTCTTTGTTGGAATCTTGATTGTTTTCTCGTCAATGGGGCAGATTTAGCTGCCAATCCAGCAGACACCGCATCTTCTGATTTAGGCATTGGGTTATAACGGTTAGCAACTTTATTCATGGTCTTCATTTTCGTAGGGGTGCTGTTGTTTTCTTTGAAAGGACTAGGAATGTTGCTCTTTCTCCCAGAAGTTGGGGAGCTAAAAGTGGCAACTTCTTTGGAGGCCTTTATGGTTGGAGTGGAATCATCTTGCTTATTCTCGAATTTACTGGCAAGGGAGCTGATGGACTTTGGAGAGGAGAAATTCCCTGATCTGTTGACCTTAACTGGAGTAATGTTTTCTGTGGTTGGTAAGGTACCATTGTGTTTGTTGATAAGGTCTCTAACCGGGCTGGAACTTCTACCTCTAATTGGGGAGGAGGTTGATGGTGAATCAAATCTTGAAGTGCGAGGTTCTGCGAATTTTGGAGTCTTGGTAGCTGGTGAATTAACTGGCGAAGGAGATGGAGATGGGGATGGTTTCTTTGGAGTTTCAGACAAAGACATTAATCTTTCCAACATTTTGTTTTTCTGAGGAGAAGCTCTGAGACTAGTTGGGGAGGTATGGATTGTGGTGGTATCATCATTATCTTTATCACTTTCCTCACCTTGTTCCTTTTCATCATAGGCTTCTTCTTCGTCCTCTTCTTCTTCCTCGATTATTTGATTTTGTGCAGGTTTCATCTTAGTTGGGGAGGAATTGCCTTGTTTTCCTCTGATACTTCTACTTCTTAAAAAGCTTGACAAATTGTGCAAATCATCATTCTTATCATATTTGCTAACGTCAAACTGTTCTGCAATGGTGTTAGACTTCCCATTGACACTGCTCTCAAAATTAGATTGTCTTTTTGACAATTTGCGTAGTAAAGTCATGGTTGAATCAGAAATGTTTGGGGCAGGTCTGAAGGCATCGGTGGAAGATGGCAATGATCTTGACATTGCGTCAGATTTCTTGGAAAGATACTGTTTTTTATCCGAATGTTGCTTGATTTTGGCGGCCAAGGAGTTAGGTTGAGACAAAGAAAAGATTTCTGGTTCGTCATCTATTTCCTTAAGGTCGAACAATGAAGGAGAAAAGCTTTTGCGAGTTTCCTCTTCTGCTGAAGTCTCCTGAACATCATCGAGATTATCAAAAATGGTAGAGCGTTTCATGGTAGAGGTTCTCATTGGCTTGGAGAATTCGAAATCTAAGTTTGCTTTAATTGGACTAGAACCAGTGGTCCGGGATTTATATGATGAGGCAGAGGAAGAATATTTAATGGAATCAAGAATACTTTCTTCATCGCTTTCAACTTCGGTAATTATTGGTTTAGAATCCAAAGATTTCTCATAATTGTAAGCAGATTTGTACATCAATAAGTCATCACCATTATCATCATCATCGCTCAAATTTCTGTCGTAAGCATGCTTGCGGATGGGTTTTTTGGATGGAGGGGCAAAAGGATGATTTGGTTGTCTTTTGTGACTAGATCTTGGGCTTTGACTGTATCTCTCACGAGTAGAAGGCTTTTCAGTATACTCAAAAGAGTCATCGGACCCGTTGATAGTTGGCAAACTTGGAAGAGCTCTGGCACCCCTAGAAGATCTAGGAGACCCGTGGTTTCTTGATTTTCTTGATGATTTACCTTTTAATGGTGATGAAGGTTCTGATTTGGAATATGCTTTGGCCTTGGAAAGCTTTCTGGCAATAGGTGAGATGAGTCTGATTATATCGTCGATATCCTCATCATCTAAATCATCGATTTCGTCATTCTCAAGGTACTTCTTTGCTCTGGTGGATAATTTCTTATGAAGTGATTGGTCTTGATACCTTTGAGATCTAGTTCTACTTTCCATAAAAGCTTGTTCTTGTTGTTGTTGTTTTTGTTCCTCTTCTTCCTCCTCCTCCTCCTCCTCCTCCTCCTCTTCTTCATCTAAGTCATTTGGATAATGATAAGCAGACCTTGAGCCGTACCCATCATTGATTTTATCATGATAAGCAGCCCTCGAATCGTAACCATCCTGAATATTGTCATGGTAAATTGATCTTGAATCGTAGCCGTCATTATCATCATAATAAACATCTATCTCGTCATTAAATGATTCTTTCTTCATGGTGCTGGATCTTTTTGGGGAATAGTTTCTTGATTTAGAGGAAAGGCTGGTTTGTGACGACCGATGGTTATTAAGGAACCCCCGATTATCGTATCTATCATGAAGATCTTTACCGTGGTCAAAGTTGCTTGATTTACCATAGTCGTAACCGTATTTGTTTTCTTGATCTGAGTCAAACCCATCAAGATACTCATCATCTTTGCGGTATTTTGATCTGGTAGACTGTCTATTAATTGATTTAGACATAGTTTTCATTCTTGATAATTCTGCCTCCAATCTTCTAGCTCTGACTTCATCTTCCCTTTTTCTAAAGTTGGGTTGTTAGTAAGATATATACTGGTGATCACATAAAAGGGGGAGAATGAATGATAATACACGATAACATACCTCTTATTCTCAAGTATTTCTAAATGATTCAAGAAATCAGAAACGTCCACATCGGAAGGATCGTTCTGATACTCGTATAATGACATGTTGTTTGACATCCTTGTAATGTTGTGTCAATACATATATGATGTGTTCGATAAACAAATTACAAAAAAAAAAAAAAAAAGGAAAATCTCATCTGAAATTGTTCTATAATTTCGAGGAGAAAAAAAAATCAAAATAAACTCGTGCGTTAGTGCGTTGTTTACCTTTTACTTAAAACAGAAAGACCCGCGCAGATGGCTCCTTTTTCAATTTATCAACCAAATTTACTTTTAATATTTATTGAATATCGTACAAATACATATTATTTATTAAACATCCCAAGTCTCAAGCCATTTCAAGTATCCGTAATGGAATGAGCTTCCTTCTATTCCAAAGGTCACTGGGGAGAAATAATAGAACATTCCAATCACCAATGTGTAAAGAGTAATGTAGGTTAATGGTCTTAATAAACATGCGACAAGACTATTCATCCAAGATGTTTTCGTACATTCAACCTTCTCAACCAATGGTTTTGCTTCTTCTTTCTCACCTTTTCCTTTTGCGATTGTCTTTGATTTTTGAGACTTTTCAACTTCCTCTTCTTGTGACAAGTAATTGACAGATGTATCAACAGCACTTTCAACAACATCAGCGGCCACAAAGATCGCGAAGAATTCTGCAGGGACATAGTGGTGGACATAAGTCACTCTAGCCATAATAATAAATGGAACAATATGTAATCCCCAGGCAATCAATGGTGCCAATCTCTTCATGGTATATTCCCAAAATTGTTTGCCATTATCTTTTGTATCAAAATTCAATGATTGGCTTTGCCAAAGATAAATTTTTTGACAAACCGATAAAAAGGTCACCAAAAGAGAGAATGTGCTAAACCACAATACAAGCGGATTTGGCATCATGTAATACTTTTTATCGTGTAAGCCCCAACTGGACATTCTAATCCCTCGTCTGGCAATGATCCATTCCCACCATTCACTGGCCAAATTGTCATGTTTGTCCAGATCAGGAACCAATGCATTGTTCGACGCTTGCATGGCAAAGTTCAACAAGATGAAGTCGCGCCAAAAGTTGGATTTTGGAGGATCCAAAATATAGTCTTCATCAGGAGTGAGATCAGGATGGCTGTGATCTTCGACATTCCACCAAGTTGATTTATCACTGGAGAAATATGAGCTCTTACAAATGACCTCCCCTTGTTTGAACCCCCAGGCTGGGTATGCATTTCCGGTAGTGGCCAAATAGCAGCCGAGTTCGGCGTGTTTGAGGCGGAAGTTGGTGGATAAAGGATGGAGAAGGGCACAAAAAGTTTCATTCTTGGTGGCGTCTGGCTCTGCAGGAGATTTCACTTGTTCAACAATCTCTACAATCCAATCATCTTTCAAGTCTCCAATCTCTTCATTCCCATATCCAGAAACTTCGTAAGAGTTCTTGGTAACATGCGAAGGAACCTGATGAGAATGCAAATTGCATGTAAGTTTGTAATGAGCCAATCTAAGTCTATCACCGTGTTTAACGAATCTGATTTCGGAGTTGGTATCAGGGTCATACTTAGGTTCGTTGGATAACCTTGATGGGGTGACGATCCATTCATTATTTTGATCTTTATGACCGTAGGTCGTGACTTGGTGTTGTCTGGAACCTTGAGGATAGAGTTGAACATGAGAATGTAACAAGTTTGGCGAAAGCCCATGCGAGCGGATTGTGACTTTTGAACCGTACGCGACATTTCTTGGAGACAGTTGAATATCTGAGTTTTCTAAATTAACTTGGAAAAGTGATGGCATGGATGCGTGACCAGTCCCGGCTTTTGACAACACCATGAAATGAGCTTTGAACGTGGCTGCGTAAATCACCATTGGGATGCAGATCAAGTTAACGATTCGTAGAGCCCAGTGTTTAAAATAGATTTTGTTTGACATGCTATTATCGAGGAATTTCAAAAAAAGATCAAAAACAGTGTAGATCCCCACCAACGCAGTAATGAATAATCCTACCCACTTGACACTACATACACAACCGATGGAAATCCCGGTGAAGAAAAGCCATTTAAGCCAGGATCTTGTGAATGGTTGGTCTTTGACAATGTTGAATTCATGGAACTTCGCCAAACAATAAAACGTTGTGGCGGTGAAAAATAAAAGCATTGAATCTAATAGAATGAATTTGGACAATACCACAAAGATATTTTCAAACGTCACCATGAAACTGATCAAATATACCGTCCATAAATTGTATCCTAAAGCCTTAGCGGCAAAGTATGCGAAAGGGGCCACGAGGATCCCAAATACTGCGTTGAAGATTCTCATTTTGCCATAATCAACGTAATCGGGATACATTGTTCCACTCTCAAAAAGATAACTCCCATTGAAATTGGCCAAGTATTCGGAAAACCCAATGAGAAGCTTACCCAATGGGGGATGGACGTCGAAATAAAACTCTCGAAGAATATAATAGGCACCGAATTTCCCAAAATGGGCTTCATCCCAGATAACTTTGTCAGCCTTGGAAATCTCGTAGAGCCTGACATAGCCACTCAATAATGTGATGATGATCGGCCCAAACACTGACTCGAGTCTCAAGGCAATTCTTTTCCACCTCGGGCTTCTCAATTCCCCCTTCATTGTGCTTGAGTATTCAGATCAGTTATCATCATCATCAACATCATCATGATAATACTATGTAAACCAAGATATATCAAAATTAACGTGGTGACATTTTTCTTTGCGTTATGAGCCAGTACTATCTTTGTGATACTTGCGTGCTTTTGCATTTTTTTGCATTGTTTTCCGGAAGTCATCGTTCGTGACTTCCGAGGGTCAGGAAAGGGCAGAAAAATTTTTGGGTACAAAAAAATAAAAAAAATTGGTTTATGATACAACTAGCTTTCTTGGGTTTCTATGTACAATCATTTGGTATATTATATATATATTCACCATTTCAACTTTTAGTGCTGTTTTATATTCCGATTCAACTCGACAGTCGCTTACTTTTTACTATAGAGTATCTAACTTCTTCCTGGTGAACTTATTATAATTATCCAATTTTGGTATTGTTTCTACTAACTTGATTTTTTTGTGCTTGTTTTGATTTTATTTGATTTATTTTATCTTCTGGGAAATGCCACCAATTGCGATCAATCACGATAGAAGCAGAAGACGCTCAAGACGACTTAGTAGTAACGAGCTTGCGGGAAGCTTGACCCATGGAGGTTCCAGAGGTGGCTACTTGGTGCCATCGCCATTGAAAAACCCTTGTAAAGGATGCATTAACGATGATGAGATATCTGCAGAGCCAGTAGAATTCTCAATCAAGGACAATGACAACATTCGTGAAACTGTGATCGATGAGACCACTGATCTTTTATTTGTCGATGAGAATGATGCTGGAACTTTTAACTACGATTCAACTACCACCACCAATGACAACCCTGCAACTGCATCAAATACCGTTTATCCCGTGTATGTTTACCATGATGTGGAAAGTAACGATGAATTGACCCTCTTTCAAAAAGATTACACTTCAACTTACGAAGAATTTTGTGTTCTTTTCCAATCGGCTTTCCCATTGATCATCACCTTTCTTCTCCAAAATTCCTTTTCCGTGGCTTCGATCTTCTCTGTGGGACATTTGGGTAAAAAAGAACTTGCAGGGATCACTTTGGGGTCAATGACAGCAAACATCACTGGATACGCTGCCATTCAAGGGTTGAGTACTTGTCTTGATACTTTATGTTGTCAAGCATATGGAGCCAGAAGATATCACTTGGTGGGCATTTATTTGCAAAGATGCGTGGCATTAATCCTCACAGCGTTTGTACCAATTTGTCTTTTTTGGTTCTTTGCCGCAGAATCCACAATACTCTTTATTCTTCCTAAATCAGAACTCGGAGATGGAAACAAAGAGGACTTAGCAAGATTGGCCGCTAATTACCTTAAAGTGGTGTCAATCGGGGTTCCGGGGTTTGTGATTTTTGAATGTGGTAAACGATTTTTACAAGCACAGGGGATTTTTCACGCTTCCACTTACATTTTATTGATCTGTGCCCCAATCAACATCTGCTTGAATTATCTCTTGGTTTGGAATGACACCGTCGGGATTGGATTTTTAGGGGCTCCATTGTCGGTGGCTATTGTTAATTGGTTAATGGCCATTGGACTTATTGTTTTCACTGTTACCACCAAGCACCCGGCCAACGTGATGAAGAGTTGGGGTGGCTTAAATGTTTCATTGGCATTCCAACATTGGAACCGTATGTTCCATTTGGCAGTCAATGGTCTCATCATGGTCGAAGCAGAGTTTTTAGCATTTGAAATCCTCACGATTTTTTCTTCTTACTTGGGGATTATTGCTTTAGATGCCAATTCGGTGGTCAGTTCAATCACTGCATTAACTTACCAGATTCCGTTTGCCGTTTCTATTGCCGGATCTACTAGGTTGGCCAACTATATCGGGGCATCATTGCCTAACTGTGCTAAAAAATGTTGCCAAGTCACTCTCTTGGTGGGCGGTATTGTTGCCATATTCAATTGTGCAATGGTGTTTTTGTTCAAAAGACCAATTGCCAGTCTTTTCACTTCTGATCCGGAAGTGATTGATCAAGTGGTTGATATTTTGAAAATCATCGCTGTTATCCAACTTTTTGATGCAATGAACTCGGTGACTGCTGGATTATTGCGGGGTGAAGGCATGCAACATATAGGATCGATCACCAACCTATCATCATACTATATTATAGGCTTACCATTAGCATACTTCCTCACGTTTAAAATGGGCTTTGGGCTACAAGGTTTATGGATTGGAACAGGGGTTGGATTGTTTTGCATTTCAGTTGTTCAAATTTTCTTTAGTTTACATGTCGATTGGGATGACATTATCTCTGTCGCTCAGAAGAGAAACGAAAGAGAATCGAACTTATGAAAAAAAATTGGTTTTTGTTACCGTTTAGCATTTTTTTTTTGTTTTACTTTATTTTTTTTTTCCGTTTTTTTAGATGCGGATTTATTTGTTCTATCTTCTTTCCAAGGACGATCTTTAATAGCATTATTTAGTTGTATTATTATGATGACGATGATCGTTTTCTCAGCAATTATATATCAGTGACCCAAGTTGTAATGACAGGGGTTGCCCGGCCTGAAGTTGCAACACGCCTGTTTAAAAAGGGCAAAAATTCAGTTCCGTTGATAAAGAGAGATGTGTCAAAACACTGGGATTTTTATATTTAACGATGTCAAACCAATCGGGGATTACTGCTTCACAAGATCTTGTGGACTCATTCAGTCAATTTATTAAGGATACTTCCGGTAACCGGGCGTTGCTTTTGAAGATTGCCAACGAGACCGTGGTAGTTGATCAGCAAATTGCCGGCACGCTGTCATTTGCCAATGATTGGGACCTTGTGGCTTCACAATTGACCACCACTGATCCTCGTTATATCTTCTATAAGAACGATACGGCGCATCCTAGATACTTGATTTTTATTTCGTATGTTCCTGATTACGCGCAAATCAAATCGAAGATGCTTTACGCGAGCACCAAGAGCACGTTGCTCAGACAATTGGGGAACCAGGATATCATCAAGAAACACTATCTTGTGAACGATTTGGACGAGATATCTTATAAAGGGTACCAAGAGCATGAAAGAAGCGAGAAGTTGGAGGCACCATTGACTGAGAGCGAGCGGTCGTTGAAGCAGATCAATGAATCGGAGGTCAACACTTTGTTTTTCAACCAAACCGGATCATCGTCGACTTCGATTAAACGCTCATTGGTGAGAATGGATCATTCTTCTAATATGAAGGGGACAATGATCGATGATGATGTGTTTGAGAAATTACTAGGAAATGGGACTTTTGTCCCAGGGACGCTCGTTTCTACAAAGATCAATTCAAATGAAACGATATACTTTGTGGATTCGTACTCGGGGATCACTCCTCCAGAAGTTTCACAAGCCATTGGAAAGGTTGATGGTCCACAATTTAGTTTTTACAAGAATACTTTGAACAATATTTTTTTCATTTATACATGTCCTTCGGGCTCCAAGATTAGAGATAGAATGCTTTATGCGTCAACTAAACAAGGATTTTTGGCTAATTTGAAAGAAAAGGGTATAGTGATCAATAAGATTGTTGAAATTGGGGATCCTATTGAGATTGAAGTTAGTGATTTGGAAGAATCGCATGCTGCCGCAACAGGTAGTAGCTCTGGTGCCAATCAACAAGGTGGGGTTGATACTAGCTCAATAGCCAGTGTTGTGTCAAGTCAATTGAAACTCAATAAACCAAAAGGACCACGTCGTCGTTAGAATAAGTATATAATAAATAGAGCAACTTTGTTAACACTCAAAGGTTATTATTTTTTGTTGTCCTACCTCTATATATGATTCAAATTATAAATTATAGAACAATTGTTAATAGCAAATGTTTATACAAAACAGATAATATATAGATTGAAAAAAAAAAAAAAAAATAAAAATAAAAATAAAAGACCCAGTATGTTTTGATAGAATTCCATATTGTTGAATAATCAAGATAAAGCCTGTACCAACTGCTGTCCCCCTCTTCGTAATTTCAATTATTATTTGAAAAAAGAAAAAGAACCCTTGATCAAGGTTTTATACCTCAATTAATATTTTGAAGCAAAATGTTTGCTTGTTTGTTTTTTGTTCTTCTTTTCATTTAAAATACCCCTCATAATGCTAAAGAGTACGAATATTCATCTTCCACGCTCTGACTAACCCACAAAGAAATACAACTCAACATTATTGATACATTAGTGATGACATTGGCAACCCCCATCCCCAACGTAGGGTACTCGTTGTATCCTTTAGAAATGAACTTCATGATCAACACCACAAACGAGCCTGCTAAGCCACCTGCTAATAGACTAAACCCTAAGAACAAGATGACCCTTGCCTGATACGTGGTGGATGAGGCCCCGCCTCCCAACGCATCATCAAACAACCGGCTTTTATCGATTGAGGTAACTATGAGCATTCCCAAAGCGGAACAGATTCCGGGAATCCAATCAATGAATGTTACGTGAACTACCGAGGCGTTGACGGTCTTGCTGTAGATGGCAGCATCTATTAAGAACCAAAAGGCGATGGCAAAGAGAGCTCCACTGATATAAACCCCACCACTTCTGACAATAGTCGATGAAGGTAAATGGAAGGGCAAGCGGAATCTGAAGAGTCTATCTTGAGAGTCCATTATGGAGGTATTTATTGGTGGGGATATTAAAATAGCTTAATTGCTAGTCTCTCTATCATCAGGTTATATTTTGTTATTGTATTAATTTTGTGTTGACGTTTTGGGAGCACCGATTATGTCAGCACACTTTAGATTTTACGTAATATTCACGTGCATGGCTGCCTTTTTTCACCAAAGAAAAAATGATTAAGAAAATTTACAATTGGCAAATTTTGGCCGTGGATGGTATAACCATAATATTATTATTATCATCTACAATGTTCAGAAGCTGGTTGTCATCACAGAGTGTTGGGGTCCGCTCAATATCCCAACGTGTCTTTTCTAGAGGTAAGTGCATTACCATATGGTTGTTGTATATGTATTATATGATAATGTTGAAGAAAGATCAAGCATACCAAAATCATTGTTAGTTAATTATAGTTTACTAACTATTCAATATAGAATTCTCTACCTCCAAAATAACACAGGCTCCAGGAAACAATAAAATAGTCAAGAAAGAAAAAGTGGTGAAAAACATCTTGTACTGTAACTTTGGGAGAAACAATACCCATTTGGCGCTTGTGTCAGTTATCGAAGACTTGAACTTCCTTAAAAACAACCCAGAACTCTCTTACAATGACAAAATGCTTTACTACTTACGTTTGCCCCAGAAATTGAGAATCCACTTGTCTTGTGGTAATGTGGGGTTCAGAAAAGCCGCCAGAGGGGAGTACGAAGCAGCTTTCCAAACCACCGTCAAGATGTTCAAATTAATAGAAGAAAGAAAACTCTTTGATGATTTGGAAGTCGATCTTAGAAATTTTGGTAAAGGTAGAGCCGCATTTCAAGCAGCGTTATTGGGTAAAGAAGGTTTGAAAATAAAGCCTTTGGTGACTAAATTGTCGGAATCGACCAAGTTGAAATTCGGTGGTGTTAGATCTCCTCGTGAAAGACGTTTGTGAGTGTCATTTTCGAAGGGTACTGTTTTCTTGGTGGGTGTCCATTTATTGCAACATTTCTTTACTTGTATATGCTTAATGAATTTTCTGTAGTTAATATTAGACTGACTATGATTTATATAACGTGTAGGATAATAACCCAACTATAATGGGGTTGTTCTTCTCGTTAAAATTATTTAATATCTTGATATTGGCATTAATGGAATTGTATAGACCTGGCTAGGCCTGTCAGAATTGTCGATTACTTATTTGATGAGTTTGGTAGTTAATTGCCCACAAAAAAAATAAAGAAAAATGTGTCAAAATCACCAAAACACAAAGGACGATAATGATGTTGATGGCATCATGCTAGGGCGCAGTCCTTGAGAGAAGCTGCAACGGAACGGCAATTTTTTATCGCTGGATCAAAAAAACATATCACATGGTTTGTTGCTGGCTATTAGTAGGGCTAAGTGATCACCCCTGTGACTTCATTTTCGATGAAACAGCTGGTAATGACACGTGATAAAATGCTGGCCTCGGGCACCCCCTCTCCCGCGGTGTGTCTGTGTGTGTGTGTGTCTCCTCTCAGCGTGTGGTTTTTTTTTTCTTTCATGAAAAATTGATTGATGAAGCATCACCACTAGTATAGAGGAACGATTAGACAACAATAATATAGTTAAAAATGGCTCCAGCTAGTAAGTCTGCGAATGGAAAATAGGAAAAGGAAGAACCAAGAGGGATTATAATGATATATTAAAACCAGTAGTGAAGCGGGAGAGATTTTCTAATGGAATGAATTTGTTTGTGGTTGAGAGAAGTTTTTCATTCCATATTAGTTTGAGGACAAATGAAAATATCATCATGAGATAATTAAAGTGGGAACATTACATGTTTTCTTTCAAAATGGGAGTTTCAAACATGAAGTTGGAAGGTTTTTTTTGCAACAATATTAGTGGAGTATTTGGGATATTTTGAAATTTTCATCAACATGTTACTATTCAATCATCATCTACATGGAGGGAAAAGGTTACTTGAAGAAACACTAAATGAGATAATTTTTGCCAAAATGGATAGATTTGAAATTTTTCCAGGAACTTCCATGGACTTTTACTGAAAAAAGTTTCCTACAATGTGGGATAAAAAAAAGAAAGAAAAAATTGTAATATGAGATCAAGATCATCGTCAGCAGCAGCAGCAACAACCATTAATAGTTTCACCACATCAAAATGAATTATTCCATCACAGTGCGAAAGTCAAGTATTTCCCAAGCATCCCTCATCTCACTTTTTCAATCAACTTCATACCCACTATCTCTCCTCTCTTTCTCTCTCTCCCTATCATTTTAATCCCTTTTGTTTCATTATCAAAAGACTTTTTTTAATAAGGATTACAAAGACTAACAATCTCTAGGTATCTCAAAAGCTCAATCTGCTAAGAAGAGTGCCCTCAAAGGTGCTAACGGTAAGAAGGTCACTAAGGTCAGAACCAGTGCCACTTTCAGATTGCCAAAGACCTTGAAGTTGTCCAGAAGTCCAAAATACGCTTCTAAGGCTGTTCCTCACGCTAACAGATTGGATGCTTACAAGATCATTGTTGCTCCAATTGCTTCTGAAACCGCTTTGAAGAAGGTTGAAGATGACAACACCTTGGTTTTCCAAGTTAGCTTGAAGGCCAACAAATACCAAATCAAACAAGCCGTCAAGGAATTGTACGAAGTCGATGCTCAATACGTTAACACTTTGATCAGACCAAACGGTACCAAGAAGGCTTACATTAGATTGACCGCTGACCATGATGCTTTGGATGTTGCCAACAGAATTGGTTACATTTGAATAATTCTATGTTCTATATTTGTAATGTTTTGATTAACGTGTTTTGTCATAATAAAAACGAAAGCTTTTCATATAATAATTGGTGTAAACCGTGAAAAATTATCCAGCAATGGAAATTGTAGAATTGTGTAACACAATAAGGTTATATTAAATGTCATACAATACTATTCACAATACTATCAAGCATCATACCACAAACCCTTAGATGTTGTAATCATACGTGCGGTGATTACAGTGTATAAATGGTATAATACAATATATTAAAATCAACGAATATTTTCTTTAATCTCCTAAATTTTTTTCAAATATCAAACACATATCAAAAGAATATCAATATCTAATAAAAAAAAACATCAAACATCTAATAAATATCAACATCTAAATCAAAACCTCCCCTGGTTTCATAAAATTCAATCAGCATCCAACTTCAATCAAGCTTCTTTGGGTGCTTGATTCTTAATACCCAAATATCCAAGAATGAACTGATTTCTGTAATGATCTCGGCAATAAAGCATCCGTAGATACCCATACTAATACCAAACCCTGCCCAAGCAATGTTATTCACCGCAACATCCAACGCAATTCCCACACCACTGCTCCAGTTCAAGAATTTCACTAGTCCATAGGCGGCAACTTGCAAAGTTGGGAGGTACAAAGTAGGCAATCTGTGAGGGAACTCTGACAAAGTCAAATGGGAAATGATGATTCTTCCCACAGTAAAAGCCATCGAGGTACCGATTTGAAGCACAAATGGCAAAAATGAACTAGTATTGGTGAAAATATGAGGAGTAGAAACAATAAGGAAAGCTACCACCGACGCATAATACATGGCAAATGGAACGAGACCTTTAATTGCTTTATGGGATTCTTTCAAATAATCAATAGATTTATTTTTGGCATAGATTCTCTTCACGTTGTTGTATGCAGAAATGATGTTAAAATACAATGAACCACTTCCCAAAATTATATAAATTGAACTGGCATCGACCGAGGCAAAAGCAGAAAGCAACCCTTCCTGATCAATAGTCAATTGGACAAACCCAAGGTATGAAAGAATATTAATCAAGCCAGATGGAAGGAATGAAACCAAGTTCACTCTGAACCATTCAACAGTCCAAATCAGGGATCCATAATAAGCGGTGGCAAGATAAAGGATAACAATCATTAAGATCCCTTCAACTGGCCCAGAAAATTCTGACAAAAACAAGATATGGGTATGATATTCTTCCCAGGTACTCAAGTAGAAATTAGCCAAAACCGCGAATTGAGAAATAATGAACATCCAACCGTACCCCATCTTGGTCACCGAGGCAAAGATGATCACCGACAAACTGGTGTTCAAAGCATCGACACAATGGTCAAATAACTCACCCAAAGGCCCAGATTGACCAGTTTTTCTTGCTTGCATCCCATCGCAAGCATCAAAAGTTTGGTACATGAAAAGCCCAATGGCATACGAAACAATTGTCCAACTTGGGACATCTGGGTTGTCTAAATATGGATCATAGTACAAACAGGTCAAGATATTGGCCACAATAAATCCAAACCCTGACAAAGTAACAAGATTTGGAGCAAACCAGTGGGGGAATACTTTAACAAAATTGCTCCACCAGTACGGTTTGAGAAAGTACTTGGTGACAATTGATCGGTCCTCCCCTTGATACTTGTAATTCTTGAGATTCTCAAGGTTCTGAATAAAAATCCCCATCTTTTCCTGGTTCGCTTGTGCTTTGGCAATACAGTCTTCGACAGCAATCGATCCAGTATATCTATAGGTATGTATGTATTTCTATTTTTCTTTTTTTTTTTTCCTCGTTCACTGAAAAATATCTGCCGTGTCGGACCTCCGTCCCGGAGAGAGCCTGCCGCTCCACAACACAACAGAGAGAGTGTGTTATTTCAAAGTTTCACTCTGGTGTGTTCGCTGTCCAAATCAGTGTCACTGCTATTCAAAGAACTACTTCTTTCACTGCCCAAGCGATGCTGAAACGTCTGCATTCGTTGCTTTTCACTATTCAAAAGCTGCTGTTTGTGAGAAAAAGCTAAGTGATTTAGCTGCATTTGTAGATTAGTTACTGATGCCATTAAATAGGTAATATTCTCTCCCAATTGGTAATTGTCAACTAGGAGCTGTTTCATGTATAATGATTCGTCACTTGTCAATTGACACTTCTGTGGTTGGTGATCTGAGCCATCAGGATTTTCACCAAGACACTTCAATCTGTCAACATTATTGACAAATTCTTTATTCTCGTGCAAATACGGAATAGAATTTATTATCCATTGGTACTTGTTTTGTATCTGAGTATTTTGACGGCTCAAGTTTTCCAACTTCTCGTCCTGCTGTTTTAATCGTTGACCAATTTTTTCAAATTTGCAAAGTGACGCTGTATGCTCCGATATGACCTGGTCAAGTTTTTGATTGTCATCCTGGAGAATTTTATATACCCAGCGACATCCTAGATCACTATTAGGACAATATACTGTATCATCCGTTTCCTCTTCTGGAAGCTCACTATCCTCTGTTAACTTTACCTTTCCTTCTTCAAACAGGCTTTTTCTTACCAATACTCCTTTATGTAACACTCTGGTCTCCCCACAGGTATTTACTGCATGGTTTTTTAAATCACTTCTCATTCCACGCCATTGACAACCTCTTTTGGAATTGATACATAACACCTCCAAGTCATCCGAGAGAATCTTCAAAACAAGCGGTGCCGGGGTCACTTGCACCGGCTTATCAAAAAAAATCAGGGAATTCCCACTGTGTTCCTCCGCTAATAACAGAGTCTTATCCAAGGGACAAGTGTATTTGGTGGCTACTAACGCCTCCCTGATACAATCACCACAAAAGGTATGTCCACACTTGGTAACGTGGGGCTTGACAAACGGCGTTTTGCAAATTGGGCACAACAAGTAGTCCAAATTCACTGGTTTCCGATCCTCTTCGAGCCCAGGATATACTAGTCCTCGATGGTCAATGTCCTGGCACTGACCTTCAACGATATCATATCCCTCAATCTCTTCCATTGGTAATAAAATAGCTTGTTTGGCAGCTCATCGGCGCCAAAACAATTTGGCACCGCAGGCGTTTTGGGCGTTGCCAAATTCGCTTTATTTGGTCACGTGAATTATATCCCATCATTGCCGTCAAAAATATTCTAATTAACCTGCCATAGTGATAACAACCGAATAAGACATGTATAGATATATCGCCCAATGTTAAGCAATTTGTCATCAAAGAAGTCGCGGAAGACGAGGTTCGATTTGTCATTCTCGGTGATGGACCTTACGAACCTCCCACAACTCACCGGGTTGTGTTATGTCAAATGGGCAGTGAAAGACTCCGCATCGCATCCTATCAGCAAACCACTCTCTACTTCAAGTTCTGCTATTCCTTCCTCGGGATTTTTGTCAACTCTGGGAATTAGATCGGCTTCCTCGACATTGGAGAAATCTTCAAGGGGTTTCACTAGTAGTGCGGACCCTCTGACAGGGGACAGCAGCTATAATTCTTCGATATTTGGAAACTCTTTCAAAGGCACCACCGTCCCCAAGACAATTGATAATCATAAAGTCAAGTTTGATATATCCCAGAAAGTTCCTGCAGTGAAATTCGAAACTAATAGAAAAATACGCAACCGGTTTATCCAGCTAGAAGATCGGTTTTTAATTTTGGATATTTATGTCGAGGCCAATACCACAACCGACAATAGCGCTGTTGGTGAGGGGAAATCCCAAGAAATTGTCCATAATCAGGAGAAAAAGACATTTTTAGGACAAGTAAAGATCAATCTTGTTGATTACATCTTCAAGAACTTCGATTGCGATAAGCTTAGCTTCTCCCATTCTAACAACTTGTCAATTGATAAATACCTTTTGCAAGAGTCGAAAATCAACTCTATTCTCAGTGTGGCCATTAAACTAGAGCTTGTTAAAGGGCATTATCAAGACTTTCTGAACCGTGACTTCATCAAAAACGGGGTGTACGAATCTCTGGTGCCAGCTAATAACACTTTGTCTGCCAATGATGGTGCTCATCTTAAAAAAACCATGTCCAAGAATCTGAGTATTCAAGATGAAACTCTGGATTATTTAGCATCCAATTGGAGCCATCATGGTGATAACATATCCTCAATGAAAAGCGAAAGGGGAAAAACTGGCTCAAAGTTTCTGGAAGGGCTTTCGATCAGTGAAAAGGCATCTAAGCACGGAAGTTCCAATTCGATTAGTAAATCAATGCTTCATGATGAGTTCGAAAACACGATTAATATTGGAGAGAATTCCAATATCAACAATGTTGACATCATTACCAAATTATACTATAAGACATTTAAAGTACCATGGGATGAGCGACCAAATGAGTTCAATCCAAAAGAATGTATCGATGATATTTTTGTTGGGGGCAATGGGTGGAAAAGAACCGTTGATGGGGTCAATCTAATAGATTTGGATTACACTGACTTGAGTAATAATCAAGTTGCAGAAAATAATAATAGAAATCATAACGGTAACAAGGCAAGGCCTTACTTTTCACCGCCGTTAGAAACTGATGAAAGAAAGAACATGGATAATCGACAAAATTCCACCGATGATCATTGTCGATTGAAAACACCCAAATTTACTACGCCAAACCTCTCGATCCCCAGGATCTTTTTATCCAATCATAATGATTCACCTCAGTTGGGAGGGATAACCAGCCCAGATGTCGAATACATTACCCCTTTAAACCCTAAGTTACGTAAAATGAAGGATGGGAGTTCGACAAGTACGAGAATCAAAAGGTAGGTATAGGTGAAATATCGATGGATAGGAAATGCTTTGATGTGCAAATATTTTGGATATCAATACTAGTTTGATTTGCTAATAAACAGTCAGATTTAATTTTCAACAAGTAACATTCAAAAAAGACAAGGAATTTGATTCATTTCAATTGACCAATGCATTTAGAAAACACTTTATGTATAAATTAAGGATTATGGTTTATATTAATAAAACAGTGGAAAAAAATGGTTTCAAATGAAAGGTATGAATATAAGAAAAGAAATATATATATATAAAAAAAAAGGAGGACAAAAATCAATAAAATAATAGTTAATAAAAGGAGGATGAGTGATTGATAACAGAAAGGCAAAAAAAGAAAAAGAAAAAAATGGGCATCAATAGCGTTGTGAGAATCTTCTATTTGGCGAGGATAATGTGAATGCACCGTTTCTAAACCTGAAGTAAAACAAATAATGAAAGAACATACTAATACATCCTTAACTCATCATTAACTGTAGATAACTTCAATATGGACGTGTAAGCACAAACAGAGATCTCTCTCGCAAAAAGATTATGATAAAAATATTATTGGGTGAAAAAAACAAAAGGCGATGTGAAAAAAGAAGATTATAAAAGAGGGGAGGAGAAACCTGCTGTTCAAACTAGTAAAAAATATAGTCATCAAAGGTATAAACAGCAGCAACAAATAAACATAACTAAGAAAAACAAAACAACACAGAATCTTCTCTATTGTTGAAATTGATAGATCTTAGGCAATAACTTTCCAATGAGATCCAACTCAAATGAACTGAAATTGAAGAAACTTGGGGCTGGTGAAGCAACATCTCCAGAGCCTCTAGCATACCACACAAAATCTTTACTTCTTAGTTCATCAAAGAATGAATGAGCCATGATCTCCACTGGGGTAGCTCGCTTAGCAGGATCATATTGGAGAACACTCAACAATAAATCATACCCTTCATCTGTGGCATTTGGGAAAACTTTCTGGAATCTATCTATAACCTTACCGGTGAACAAAGGCTTTGAGAACAACGGTCCTGGATATCTTGGATTCGAATTGAAAATGAATCTTTTATCTGGAGGGCCAAGCAATTTAGAAATCTCTCTCAATTGCAAAGTTGGATCCGACCCTTGGAATACAGCTCTACCCAAAAACATCTCACCCAAGACACAACCAAGACCCCAAATGTCGATCTGAGTAGTATACATGGTACATCCAACGATTAATTCTGGAGCTCTGTAATATCTCGAGCATATATAAGCGACCGATGGTTGGTTTGGTTCTAATCTTTTCGCTGATCCAAAATCACAAATTTTCAATACCCCTGATTTTGGATCGACAAGAATATTTGATGGCTTTATATCACGGTGACAAATCCCCAAAGCATGCAAGTATAACATTGCTCTGGCTATTTGGTAACAATATATTTTGATATGTGTTAAAGGTAATGACTGCTTAACACTGGTAAATCTTCTAATTTCTAACTGTAATGTTTCTGGCAAGCATTCCATTGCCAAGTGCTGATACACCTTATGATCCTGTGGACTTTTGTAGTTGAAAAAGTACATCAATTTGATGACATTTGGATGGTTGGTTATTCTTAATATTTCTAATTCTCTCGATTTATATTCAGTTTGTGCTGGTACGCGCTTTATCGCAAAGGGGCCTGCCCATTTGTCAGAGTCTTTCTGAGTATATGATTCATATGGATGCAATTGAGCCTGAACAACAGTACCAAAAGCCCCTTCCCCGATCTTTCTATATTCTCTAACTACCATAGCTTGACTGATGTTAGTTTCATTGTTGGTGATCTTGTCCACCAAGAACTCCACTGCAGCATCCTCTAAAAAGATTTGTTAGTAAACCACAGAAAAATAAAATGAGCATGAAAATACTTCAAAGCATTGAGAAGTGTCTTCGAATTTGATCAACTTACCCTGGTTAGTTGTTCTGTTGGACATGTTGTTGGTAAAATAATAAACAAACTATTGGCGGGACAATGTAAAAAAAAAAAAAAAAAAAAAGAAAACAAATAAATAATGCCTGTCAAATGGATGGCGATTATGTATAAACTGTTATTTTTCTGGTACTGTATTAAAGGAATGAATTAGCGGCTTTTTTCCTCTTATTCTGCTTCTTCAAATATTACTAATGAAAGTGCTTCTCTTTCTTCCTTCGACAATGATGTTGATGATGCTAAAAAGACTGACGAGATAACAAGCTCACTATCAACAAATATAACACTATTAGTGATCCAACAGGATTTCAACTAGTAAAAACACAAGAAAAAAACGGGGTGAAAAAAATGACCAGGCGCTGCAACAGATAAATCCTTAATTATAATCAGATCACTGATCAATGGTCCTCGTCTTCGATATGTGTCGCCACTACAACCGGTGTGACCTTGATACAACCGTGTTCTATTTTCATTTTTTTTCTTGTGTTTTTTTTCTTGTTACTGCCCGAGCATGCCAGTCAGGGCTCGTGATTATATTTTATAATTAGCACAGACAAGCTACCATACTATTTGGCATTATATTCTGCTTACAATTGACTATGTCGTTGTGGTTTGAAGTAAAATTATAGTACATTGGTTTCAATTTCAAAGATTGGTATAGATTTCAACAAAACGGCCGCCAACAAGCTTGGCCTTGCAGTTGTCAGCAACGCATTTGCTGGGAGCGTATACCGTTGGATTGTGGATGTTTTTAGGAGCTTTGGCATTTTTCCTTGACTCTCTCATAGGTCTAGATGCTACTCTTTGTACACAACGGCCACAAAAAACGTGGCCACACTTGGCATAGTATATTTTCCGACTTAATTTGATATCTGTCTCTGTGATGAAAGGTAGGAGCTGGTACGGTGCTTGACAGCCAAACTCTTGGATCGATTTATGGTACATCTTCTCATTGTCATAGTCCACGAGCACATGTCCTGAATTGTTTTGTTTCTTTTGCTTTTCTAACTGAATCAATGTCGAATAACCATCACAAATTCCCGCTCCCAATATCACCCCACATAACGGACAGAGCAACTCGCTATTTTTGTCGATCGTACTGGTATATCCTTTTGGTAGGACCTTCACGCTATCCTCAGCCCTTTTGATGTAATTCGATGCATGTTCCTTTTGTGTGTCAAATTTCTGTTGCAATTCTCGGCTCTCCATCATGTCAACTTGATGCCAAATATCTTCACTAATATCATCCCTTGAATTTTGATCTCCAAACCTAGGCTCAGGAATGTTGAACCCCATTCTAAATAGTCCATTTAGTGCGCTATGCATAAAGTTCTGGAAACCGCTTCTCGGTTCCTGGTTCGGTCTACGATGTCTTGTGTTCATTCTTCGCTGTATGCGTCCGGTCTGGTAATCTCTAAACCTCCTAGTTGTTAACAGCTCTTCCTCGGGTACAAATTCCTCATCTCTACCACGATCTCCAGTATCATGGTCAAAGTATATTCCTCCGGGGAAGTATATTGGGGTGTCTTGAAACTGTACCGTTGCTCGCTGCTGCCCCAACACTTGGACCTCATCATCACTTTCGTTATCATTCGTGGGGCCTCTATGGATAATATTTCGGTTTCTCCTTCGCTGACGGCGCTGCTCATCAGTATTTACGTTTCTACCATTAATGGGAGGTCTGTGTAGTCCTAGATTCGGAGGGGCTTCTACCACCCTCAAGATCTCAACCCCATCATCATGCTGCTCACCATCACTTTCACTTGCCACTTCTTCCACCAGCCGCAAACTATTGAGCACTTGAACTCCGCTATCAGATTCTGAACCAGAGTCTATTACAATAGCTTCATCCTCTCTTTGGGCCATAACGATTTACTGTCTTCTCTTCTTTTTTTTTTTTTTTGAATATCTTCAGAGCAACTAACTAATTTATATATATATTGGTTTGACATAACATTAATCGTTCTATAGAGTACAAAGTGGTACATTACCCGGCACTTTTCACTTTTTTTTTGGAAAAAAATTTTATGGAGTCCGTAAAGCAAATAAAAAAATATCGTCACAGACAAGATTCGAACTTGCGAAGGAAAATCCCAATGCCTAACAGCTTGACAGTTTAAATCATAGCAGGGCATCGCCTTAACCACTCGGCCACAGTGACTGATGGAAGTAAGTGTTACACTCTGCTTCTTGTCGATGATTGTTCTCGACCAAGAAGATTCAAATTAGGTGATCACAAAGATGATCCTTCTCTTAAACTAAATAAAGGTGAAAACAAGAGGAATGTTGAATCCTTAAATAAATAAAATGATTGAAACTAATAATGGGGTGTTGGACCCGTTCTGGGAATAAAAGGCTAAACATAAGGCGATACGACAAGGATAAGAGATAAGCGGTGGGACATAAAGTGATACCTCGATGAGGTAATGCAGATCATGGTTTCGTATGGTACCATACCGTTGGTAACCAGGATTCAACCCAACCATGATCCAATAATATAACATTATCCCCCCTCGGAGAATGAGTCGTCTCGATCATTATTGTTAGCCAAAAAGTCATCAAGCTCGTCGAGGAGTGTAATCCGTTTCTCATGAGGAATTAAACGGATCCAAGTTTCGGGGACAGGCACTGGGTCTGCCTTCCCTGGGTACATGACAAGGGCGTAGTCCTTTTCGAGATCAACAATCATTTGGATTTCCGATATGTTTTCCTTGTACCACGGGTCGCTTTCCACTTCTGGTAGTATCATGTGGATAGCGTGATATTTCCTCACCCATTGTATATTGGCAGTAATTATCTTCCTGCTTGAGACTTGGATTTGGAAGGCGGTGTTATTTAGTACCTTGACGATTTTATACGGACCTTGGAATGGCGGTAAGAACTTTTGCTTGCTAGTTCGGGCTGTTCTGAACGCGTGGCGGTGTAATAACACATATTCTCCTTCCTTATATTCCACGTCGGAGCGTTTTCTATTCACCTTCGCTGTTGTCTCCTTTTGAGTATCGGCTAATTGTACTTGAATTGATTCCAAGATCCTTTCTTGCCGATGAACAAATTCGTACCCCCCAATCATAGAGTCATCACCAATCGCGGTGGCCAATGGAATATCATGAATGATTTGCCAATATCTTGGATGATAGCCCAAATCAGCAAAAAACGGTGTGGTTCTAATAGCCAGTTGGTACTGAGAGTTGTAGGCAAACTGTGCCATGCCCAAGTACTTAGCCCATTCAATCGCGTGAGAAGCAGCCAACGTTCTCATCAATTGAACCAATACCCTGTTGAGTCGTTCGGTCTGGCCATCTGTCTCGGGGTGGCCAGAGGTGGAGAGATCCTGGGAAACACCTAACATTTTGGTAAGGGTCTTCCACATGTGACTGATGAAGAGTGGGTCTCGATCAGAAATGATGGACATTGGAAGGCCATGGTCTCGGACAACATAATCCATAAATAAATTAGCAACCGCTTCGGCATCATCGGTTTTCTTATGAGGCACGAACACTGCTCTTTTGGTAAGTCTATCCACCACCACGAATATTGAATCGAAACCGCGGCTCGGAGTAAAACCTGTTATAAAATCCATAGTAAGGTTAGACCATCTCTGGGCAGGAATCGTTGGGGTTTGTAGCATTCCCTCCGGGCGTCTATTCGTGGGTTTTACCTTCGTACAAATATCACACTTCTTGACAAACAGGGCAATAGTCTTAAGCATCTTAGGCCAGTAGAACCCACTCTCCTGTAACTGATATAGCATCTTGGTCGTACCCATATGAAGCGCAGCCTCGGCCGTGTGGACGCCTTGCAATAACCGGTATCTGGTTTTCCCTCCAGGCACACAAAGCCGGGGTTTGTCAATCGGAGTCATTTGGTAAATGATTTGTCGGCGTCCTGCCAACTCAGCAAACTGATACCGTTGAATAATGGATTTTAGTTCTTTCGGACACTCCAATTCCCCGTCAAGGACCTTCCATACTTCGGAAAAATAAGCATCAGCCTTATATTCGTCTTCACCAACCGAGTCAATAGTCATGGCATTGATTTTCATTCGCGATAAAGCATCAGCAGCTTTATTGGTAACTCCGGGACGGTATTTCACCGTAAAGTTAAAGTCCGCAATGAAATCTTGCCATCTGAGCAATCTTTGATTGCCTTCATTCTTGGCGGAATTGAGGTAGGTGAGGGAATGATGGTCAGTTACCACTTCAAATGGAGCGACGAGGTAGTGACGCCACTTCTTCAATGACTCAATGATGGCTAAAAGTTCCTTCTCCCTGACTGGGTACCTAAGTTGAGCCCCGATAAGGCCCTTCGAAAAGTAGGCCACCACACCCTCTGTTTTTCCATTCGGGGCCACATGTTCCAACACGGCGCCTAAAGTAAAACCAGAGGCGTCGGTTGTGACTCGGAGTGGCTTGGTACTGTCGAAATTCATAAGGACCGGAGCAGAAATCAATTTCCGCTTTAACTCGCCAACCGCGTTCTTTACCTCGTCACTGTATTCTATCTTCCCGTTGACATATTGATGGACAGGGCGGGCTAATTCGGCAAAGTGCTCAATAAAACGGCGGTAATAACTGGCTAATCCTATAAAAGAATGAGCTTCTTCCGGGGTGGATACCGTAAATCGTTGGATAGCTTCAATTTTCCCAGGCTCCACATGAACACCGGCGGCATCGATCTGGTAACCAAGGAACGAGACTTTAGCCAAAAAGAATTCTGATTTGCGTTTGCTAATAATTAAACCAGCTTTTTGGAGGGTAGATATCACAACATCAATATGCTTACGATGCTCGGCCTCACTTGTGCTGAAAATCAATACGTCGTCTAAGTAGACGACGCAAAATTCTTCAAGCGGTAAAAGTAATTCATTCATAGCCAGTTGGAACGTGGCAGGAGCATTCGTGAGGCCAAACGGCATACAATTCCAACCGTATTGGCCAAACGGCGTGACCATGGCGGTTTTGTGCCGATCAGCTGGGCTGATGGCGATTTGATGATAACCGGAAACCAAATCAAGCTTGGAAAATATTTTGGCGTTCTTGATGAGGTCGAGTAGGTCATCTATTCTTGGTAGTGGAAATCTTGACTTGATAGTTATCTCATTTAAGCCTCGGTAATCCACACAGAGCCGTTTCGTTCCGTCCTTCTTCTTAACAAAAAGCACTGGGGCTCCATAAGGAGACGCAACCGGAAATATTAACTTTTGCCGGAGTAGTTCATTAATCTGCGTCTTGAGCTCGGCTCGATCTTGAGGTGAGAGTCGGTATGGAGCTTTGAATGGTGCCTTGGAGTCGCTCAACACATGTATCTCGTGTTTGACTCTGGTGAAGTTAGATCCTCCTTCTGGTAACTTCAATTGGAAAACGTCTGCATATTGTTTAAAAATTTCTTCTTCTTTTGTAGTTCGAACTTTTTCTTGTTCTGTAGTCACGTGGTCATCCGCGACCATTTTGACCAAAGCCAAATAACATTCAGTTGACTTACTCTTTAAGAGCCGGTTAGTCTCCTCAGCTGATAGGAGATTTAGAGTAAGCAGGTTATTGGTTTGATTTTTGTTCTCTTTAATTTCTTGAAATAATGGTAACAATTCCTGATAAAATTGTATAAAAAAAGGGAGTCCTAAAATGACTTCCTGATCTACGTTCTGGGTGACGAACCCTCTGAAGTTGTAATCGATCTGACATGTATTGCGTGATATACACATGTCAACATTGGACCAATAAGCCAACCGTTCATGTGGCTTCCCAAAGGCGTCAAACACCCGACGACTTCTCTTTAACGGAATTTCTTGTAGTCCTAACTTTTCCATGGTGCTCTTTTTAATGTAATTAGCAGTTGCGCCACAGTCTAATAGGGCGGTTACATTGATTGAACCTACCTTAACATTCATAGTAATGAGGGGTAGGTTGAGAGGGTCAGCAGTAGTGGTAATACTAGCCAACACAACGGGCTCTGGGTTGTGTCGGCTTACCAGTTTTTTGGCCCTTCAACCATGGCAATATCTTGGAAAGGTTCTTCGTCCCTTAAGTCTGCAGATTTAATGGCGGCTTGAGCATCACGAAGTTTTGAGCACTGATGGACCATGTGTCCTTCCTCCTGACATAAGTAGCAGCGCAAAACCCTTCTTGGGCCTCTTGGACCCCTAGGTCCTTGAGATTGAGGTAATGCGTTGATACGGGTCCTCTTCGGAGGGGTCTCCCTCATGCTTGATCGGTATGATGGTTGGGTCCGAGTACCAGCAAAAACCTTCATCGCCAAGGGCGCGCCGAAAGAAGCCATATCGAGGATGTCAGCATAACGTTGAGCCTCCATAAAACCGCGGGGCTCCTTAGCGACAACATGAATTCTCATGTCTCTCTTGAGCCCCTGTATGTAGGTGGCCAAGAGATGGGCGGGGTTTGGGTTGTCTAATTGATTAACCAAACGGTCGAAGCTCCGATTGTAGGCGTTGACGGACGTGGTTTGTGACAATTCTGCGAGTTGATTGAGAAGCATCTGCTGGAAGTTTGCAGGTAAAAAGTAGGCTCTGAAACTGGTGAGCATGTCACTGAGATCGGAGTCGGTTGACTTTTCGTCAGCCGTGGCTAAAAACTTCGCATACCAGGTCATCGCATCCCCCCGGAGTTTCACCGAAATCAAAAGGAGTTTTTCCTCTCGGGATCCGGATAGTTTGGGCATAATAATCTTAAAGTGATCCATCCAAGAGAGAATCAATGATAGGTCGTCGGATCCGTCGTAGACCGGCATGTTGTTCAACAACAACTTTTCGCGTTCCGCGTTATTCATTTTAAACCTAGTGGTGCTACCAAATGTTACACTCTGCTTCTTGTCGATGATTGTTCTCGACCAAGAAGATTCAAATTAGGTGATCACAAAGATGATCCTTCTCTTAAACTAAATAAAGGTGAAAACAAGAGGAATGTTGAATCCTTAAATAAATAAAATGATTGAAACTAATAATGGGGTGTTGGACCCGTTCTGGGAATAAAAGGCTAAACATAAGGCGATACGACAAGGATAAGAGATAAGCGGTGGGACATAAAGTGATACCTCGATGAGGTAATGCAGATCATGGTTTCGTATGGTACCATACCGTTGGTAACCAGGATTCAACCCAACCATGATCCAATAATATAACAGTAAGGCATTGTGCTACCCATTCATCATAGGTAAATATAATATTGTCCGTTACCCGGATTATAGAACCTCTGTGACTCGTTAATATACAATTCATTCATTCATTCATTGATTCTTATTAATTGGAATTATTTGGTTTACTTTTTTTACTTGGTTTTTATTATTTTATTGATTTTTATTATTTTTATTTTTTGCTAATACTTATTGAAATTGCTCTCTCCGAGATTATTTTTACACTATTTAGCTGAGCTCCCAACTTGGTGATTGATTGTTGATTTGAGCTGAATCTTATAATTGCATTGTATTTTTTTCCTTGTTAATTTATGTTTCTGAATTTCTCGCTTTCGATTTTAGGTATGTCAAAGTTCTTAGCTTGCATATCATCAGGACTTCTTCGGCTCGTCAATATGTAATGTGTAGTTCCTTAGTACGTATATCTATTTACAAGTGAAAAGGAAGCTCTATGACCAATACATTGAAGGAAAAAAAAATGTAAAATGATAATAATAGATATTCTGAACAAACATCCTACACCCTGATGAATGAGAGAGATACTGAAAAATAACATCCAATACGTTGAAAAATTTAAAAAAAAAATTCTTGGACGCTAACAGTAACTAAGGGACTTACATTTTTGACTAGTAAATATTATATCGTAATAGAATTACGCCTTTCTTAGGTACCAGACTCGTCTGTAAAGTTGCTACAACAGCAAAAATATAAAAAAATTAGTAATACATACATGAAATGAAAATGCTATTTCCTGTTACTTTCATTTACTGAGCTGTAGAAAGAAAATGTGACAGAAGATTAAACAAGAGTCTAAATCCTAATAAAAAGCAGTTAATATAAGCGAGGCCAGTAACTCAAACTGAGATTCTATTTAATAAATCAATCAGTTTCTGTCTGTTAATTAGATAGTATCACAAGTACAGATCTATAGCATATGCAGCTTTTACAATATGCAAACAGAAAGAATGCAATCTGATGGTATTTAATTTTTTTTACATTGGATTTAAAGCATCAAAAAATTTATAGAAGCTATTATTAATGAAAATAGAGGCGAAGTACCACTGTCATAATAGTATAGGGGCAATACAACAAAACGTGAATTCATACTAAAACACGGAATTTTGATGACGTACCAAGCTTATATGACTTTCCTTATGTGGGACTCATTTACTCAAAATACAAATTCTGTGTATAGCTCTATAAAGTACACATAAAAAATGTAAATATTAATAAATAGGGAATGTTGAACGCTTCGTGCAGTAAGATATAACGCTAGAAAGTGAATGAATGCAAAATATGGTAAAAAATACGTAGAAAAATACACCGTGACAATAATACCAGATTTTTTCTCTACAAATAATCACGACAATTGTTGAGAGATGACATCGGGTTTGAATAAGGAGAAAAAAAAAAGAGTTGTGGTGCGCAGAGAGCACACAAAAAATATCGTCACAGACAAGATTCGAACTTGCGAAGGAAAATCCCAATGCCTAACAGCTTGACAGTTTAAATCATAGCAGGGCATCGCCTTAACCACTCGGCCACAGTGACTGATGAATCAAAGCGATGATATTTACATCTAGGACAGATAAATCAATTAAAAATTACCCGGCCTTTTATTAGTGCTAAAATTACATGCATTGGTTCTTCGACATGCATGATTTTGTAAAACAGCACCCACCTCCTCATTGAAGTTGCTGTCTGAGGGCTTCCTGTTTGCCTTATTTTTACACCTCTATAGATAGTAAATTTGTTAGAATTCTACAGGTCTACAAAGTACTTTAATATATAAAGACGAAACAAACGCACTCACGTATAATGACAAACACTTTAGATAATAAAGTTAAATATAAGGACAGTAGTAAGGACAAACAGCACGACACCTAGCAACCTTAAACCAATAATGGCTGTAAATATAATCTTGATAGCAACGACTATAATATTTATTAGTAGAGATCTAATGATCTGGTTCCTAGTATATGACCTACAGACCCCTTGATTGTAGGATCTCGAACTTGTGAAAACAGAGCGCACTTTTATCAGAAGAGGTAATTATTGTGTATAGGTGTCCGGCGTTTTTCTTGTCGGAAAAACATTGTTTCACCATAGTACACAAAATCACATAAAGTACCCTTAAGTTAAGTGATAGACAAAATCAGACTATTGGAGCTTGCACTGTACTAAGAGCTACATTTCAACAAAATTCGCTCCTAAGCCTCCTGAATTGTAGCCACCTAATTCAAAAAATGTATAGTTACATATACCATTATTATCAAATATTTCGCAACTGAAATCCTCAAATTGCTTGTAATACTTCTATCGATACAGAAGGACAATAATTATCCCAAGAAATTTGCAATTGGTCATCATTAATGAATAAGAGTTGCAGTTTATAGTAATACATCATGGTTGTGTCTAAATAATATATATACTACATTATTCAGCAAGCATCCTCATCATCACTACATAAACCACATGTTATTATCTTTTTTTTTGTTTATTATTTTCCCTTTTGCCGAGAGCCACTGGGAATCTCAGCTTACAGAGCTCCATTTGAGTCAGTAGCTGCGAGAGTGTCCGGAATCCACCTGGACTGGATTCCGGACATTTTGGAGTCTGCTGACTCCAGTCCATCTAACATTCAGGGCCCAAGTATTGTTATAACAATTCATCATTCGTCAATGATGATGTAATTACTTCCTAATTCATTCTTCAATGAATATGTACCGCCTTGGTGGGTCCCGACACATTTCATTGTTATTAATGTGCTTCGCCAGTGCCACAAGCAGAGGAATCAGACTCATCCATTACAAGCAACAGAGGTTGAGGTCCATAAGTAGTAGTATAACGAGATAGTAACTAATATATTTGATTGACTGTCTAAGTTTCTCTAAAGATTGAACTACACTACAGGATCACACGATCCCTAAATAATAAACTTCCTTCCAAGAGAAGTGGAAGCTCCTTTGATGACTAAGTGAACTAACCTACCACAGTTGTAGTGGTGCCAAAAATTACTAGTTTCTATTACGTCATGCTAGTTTTACTACTTGCTATTTATCTTATACCACATTCATGGAATCTGTTGAGTACCATGAGGTCATACTTATATTATACCTTTAGCCTTATGTTTTTGGAATTAATTTCATTTTTTTTTTGAGTCCTAATATTAATAGCTGTATTGGGTTTGAGTGGTGTATATTATCATTCAAGACAGTTTTATAATTATTTTAATGTTTCTTCTATGTAAGTCTGTGGAAATTACCTTTTCCTATTTCCCTTTATGAATTTCAAAAATATATTGAAGGATTCAGCATCTGCAGCTGTTTATCTTGATAATATAATGAATTTTAAACGTTTAAGATATAAATTACAAATTTTAACATAGTCTATATCAATTTGGCTTGATTATGAAGTTTCTATATAAAATGTGTGAGTTTCAGTACTCTTGCAGCATAGGTCATGCTCAAGGCATCATTATACTATTGTTAATCCACTTCTGTAATGGTTTTGGTTACGTATTTTAAAACGGAACGTGATAGTTAATGTATATTAAAGTAGAACAAAATAAAAGAATAAGTGAAATAAACCCTATTTATCGGTGAGAAAAGGAAATGGGACAACAAGATGAAAAGAGTAAGAAGTAAATGAAGATGTCGGAGATAAGAAATAATAGAGAGACCAGGATTGGTGGAATAATGGAATGGGAAAAGAGTAAAAGGTAGATCAATACATAGATCATTACAACTTCTAGGATGCATTATTTCACTAATGATCCTTCGTAGCCCTTCGAAGAATTCCCTTTTAGGTTCTTGCACATGCCAGGATATTCTATTTCTTCCTATCATCTTCTATTATCTTCTATTATCTTTTAGAACTATTAGATAGTTGTAAGAGAAGATCGAACTACTTAAATAGAGAGATCTTTCTCGTTTTTCCATTTCATTATTCTTATTTTAGAGGATACGCTTAAGCCTTTACACAGTATATAAACTTACTTTAATGTAACATATACCACCAGTATTGTTCATTCATTACCTAATCAATTATTTCTTATCTTATTCCTTATCTCATAACTACTATTCTATACTCATTATCTATTTGAAGATGTACTAAACCCCTCATTCCCTATATACTATTTTAATAAAAAATCAAGTTAATATTACGTTTAACAATTTATTTTATTTCATTCGACACAACCATTGGTAGGTCGAATTATGGTATAAGACTCTCAATCAGTCGATTAATGAAACCAAGCTTATATTACAACTCTTTTTCTAACACAAACATCGCTGTAAGAAACTCTAGATGTAAGCAGAATAATTTTAAAATTAGGGATTTGAAATAGAAATAGTGCAAAAAAGTTAGTCACCGTATATGTGGTTCTATTACATTGCCGGCCCCAGGAATCGAACCTGGGTCTAGTCGGCCACAACGACTCGTACTGACCACTATACTAGGCCGGCGGACGTTAGTTTTGTGTTACAATCAGTGTGCAAGGGCACACTAGATTCTGGAATCAAGTGGTGGTCAAGTCCTGATAGTTATAAGAAACAAAGTATTAATTACTCAACTGATCCTACAAATGATCCCCCAAAGTCCTTTACTAGAGATTCATCCCCCTCCGTGGCTGATAATGTCGATATGTCTTCTCAAGGCGACCATCAAGGTCGTGACAACAAAAACGCTGAAATTCATGAAAACAGCGTCGAAAAACCACCGGAAAATGACGAAGATGAATCTTTTGACGATGAAAGTTCCAATTATGGAAGCGATTATTCTTCAAATGATTCAAGGGATGAGGAAAACGCGGTAGAAAACCCAAATCTGCCCGCCGCAACCCAAATTTATTCTTCGATTGCTAATCAAATCGATCCTGCATTATTAGGTAATCAATCACCTAAGCACGCAACGGCCCCTCAACATGGAGAAGTTGAGGATGCGAACTTGGAAAAAAAAAACACCAAAAAAAATGAAAAATCCACCATAAACTCCGAAAAAAACGTAGAAAACTCCACTGAAAACCAATCTGAAAAAAAACAAAAAACCCAAAAAACCCAAAACGCCTTTATTAGTTCCACCTCCGCCCGTTCCTTCGCCTCCGTTGTCGCTTCTACTCTTGCCCCAGAAGAAATGAAAAATTCTTCTACGACCACGGTCAACCCCTTTAATGGGAGGAAAGAAATCGACAGGGAAAATGACCCTCTTTTCCGAAAATTCGCTAACGCGTTTTACTGGCCTTTCCTCATCAAGGACCTCAAGTTCTACTACAGGGAAGTGTTGGAGCACTTCATTGAATGCTACAACAATAATGATCATATTTATCAATCTACACTATATAAAATCCGTCCAGATGATCCAGACAGAATGATGGAATATCATAATACTTTGTTCATTGTTGAGTACTTTAGCCAACAATCTAGAACAAAGATTGACATGGAAATGAAACGTCTTGCAGGTCTTACCACCAATGAAAAATTACAGCTCTTCAGACAAATTTACAAATTGAACCAAGGTAATTTGCATTTCAAAATCCCAAAACCATTGATGCAAGGAAGCTCCGCAGAAATCCAATTGGCTCTCATTAAATTCGCTTTGATGGACCTAGCTAATCAACAACAACAGCTCCTTGAATCTGGGAACATCGAGGAAACTGAACGTCATCAAAGAACAAAATTGGAGTATGATTTAAGACATTCCCAGGAAGTCATTTATATCAACTCTGATGAAAATGAAATTGTCATTCCTGGAAGTTTTTTCCCTGATTTCCCTCTGCCAGACGACAAATTCAAAAAAAGAAAAATATCATTCATCAATCATATCAATGAGTTTTTACAAATAAGCACTGAAACCACAACTTATAAACCCAAAATTGTGATTGACGAATATGTTGAACGTCATTTTATTGAAATCGAAGTCCAAACTAGTAACAGAGATGCTTTAAACGACATATTGGAGTCCCACTTCCAACAACATAAGATCCCATACGATGCCTTTAATTTTGTTGATTTGCAAGCTTGCATAACATCTGACCCCTTCCAAAGAAATAGATTCTATGGTATGATAAACTTGGAAAAAGATACAGAACTACCAATTATCTCATCCAAGATTTTGAAAATCAAACTCTTGACCCATTGTTTCCACTGTACTAGCTGTGGTTCCAGGAAGCATACCAAGTTCTCTTGTCCTGAGCGGAACTGTATCATCTGTAAAAAACCAGGCCACATTGGACCAGAATGCCCAATTAAACGTCATTCTAAGAAAACCAAGATCACCCCACAAAAAGAATCCCTGAATCAAAATGTTGCACATGAAGCAAATAGCTCCTTCAAAGTTGTTACTGGAAAGAAGAGAACCATTTTGAACAGAGACTCAAAACTACAACCAAACAGAAAGGACCGTTCCCAAAGACAAGTTCCAGATAAGCAGGTTGGGCAAAACCCATTCAATGTCTTAGCTGGAGATACTTCGGAATTGGATATTACGGAACCCGGCGTGGAAGCTGAAGGGAACAACACCAACCAGCCATCTCAAAAGACTGAGAAACCCCAAAAATCATCCACAAATACATCCCCATCATTTACCAGTTCCAATCCTACCCAACCAAGACATTCATCCCCAAAACCATTATCCCCAGTCTCATCCCATTCAACCACAAAATCCAACACCATCTATTCTCAACATGACACCTCCCCAATTCTCGCGCCAAAAACTCCAGCCAAGGAACCCTCCTCCACTCCTAACAAGAGTTCTCATAACCTGAGTTCTAAGACCCGGAGGACATCTCAAAATACAACTGTTCACCAGAGCAACCAAGACCTGGAACGGCTGACTAAGGGAAGCCTGAAAGCCGACAAACATGATGGAGAACCGGTAAATTTACTGGCTTTCCTCGATGAACACTATTCAAGCAATGACGATGATGACTCAGATTATGAACCAGATGATCACCAGAGTGATCACATTGAAATTGACTCCCTGGATAATCCGAATGATGATGATGATAATGACGATGATGAGCTGATATCAGATATCAGCATAAATGAATCCAATTAATCATGACTACCCATAAGAAATCCTTCAATCTAATATCTCAAAATATTCAGAGATATCATTTCACCTCCCAACATCACCTCTCCAAATACAACAAACAGCACATCCTTTTCTTTCAAGAACTTCCGAAAGACTGTGAGGCTTTGATCCGAAACTTCCATCAACATTCCTTTCATGTAAATAATTCCCCTTACCCTCGAGCGGCTATACTATTGAGAAATATCCCCTCCATGGGCACGGTAATACTAAAAAATTTCATTTCCGATAAACTTGAGTCACATCTAACCGGATACCTTACTGATCTAGTAATATCTTGGAATGATGGCAAAACTCTATTATTTTTGATAAACCTATACAACCCAACTGGACAACAAAAAGCCCAATTGACTATTCATTCCCAGTTGCACCAGCTACTCGGTGAGTTGTTGGGCCATTTGGCTATCAAATACCCAAACTCACACATCGAAATAGTGGTTGGAGGAGATTTCAACAATATCTTAGAAATTCCAAAATCAAAAAAAAATAAAAAAATTCTGAAACATCTAAAAAAACTAAACGATTTCATTGAATGCTTCAATCTCAAAGACGCTTTCTACCTCCTGCTGTCCAAAGGTCTCCCTTCCACTAACCGAGCCTCAAACGGTAAAAATCGTCGCTTAGATCGATTTTATATTTCTGAGGGTTTGTTGGAGAATACTGCTCTTAGCCAGACAAATACCCTTGGTACTATTTCCACACATGACGAAATTAGCATCAAATTTGCCCTCTCCTTTAATTTAGTGCAACTAGGACCAAAGCGTTTCAAATTGCACAACCAACTAATACCATTTATTGCTAACTCCAAGAAGTTATCACAATTGCCATCCATATCCCATTTGATTGCAGAGATCCGACTGTTAGCACCACTAACAAAAACGGCATTGAACTCTCTCCAACGCAGTGACCCATCTATTTTACCTGACCCTTATGAAAGATTGAACTCTGTTTTTAAACAGAACCCAAACACAAATCCAATTGATGCTTTTGTCATTGCTGGAGATAGGAAACTCACCGATATTCAAGATTTATTGGCCCATGCCACGTCCTATTACAAGGACATTTTTTCTGCTAAAGACTACCATGATCCGAATGCCATTCGCCAATACCTCCTAACGACGATCTCTTCCAGGAAACTAATGGCCCACGAAGCTATACAGTTAGATAACCCAATTATCGAACTGGAGATCAAGGACGCAATATGGCAGGCAAACTCAAAGAGTGAGCCTGGTCCTGATGGAATCCCTTATACATTCTATAAGGAAGCCTGGGAAAACATTAAGCATATCCTCCTCCAAGAATTCAACACTATCCTTTCCGCTGGGTCAATCCCTATTGACTATAGTCTGGTTTTGATTACATTAATCCTCAAACCCAGGAAAAATAAAGAGTTTTTACCCAATTATAGGCCAATCTCATTAATTAACACTAATATGCGCATCCTCGCTATAGTGTTAAACAACCGATTACTCAAATTCATCCCTCAGCTTGTGGGTTCCGAACAAACTGGTTTCGTCCCAGGACGTACGTCCTTCGAGCAAATTGCTGCTTTCAAAGAAGTCTTCCACTCAATGAGACCAGAATCCAACCTTTTTCAATTGCTGCGCACCTCCAAAATCCTTGTGGCTGACTTTCAAAAGGCTTTTGATAGTATCTCGCATGCATACCTAGACCACCTCTTCCAAATTCTAAACCTTGGTACAAATTTTCGCCGATTACTAATAAACATCTTGAAATCAGCAACTGCTTCCATAATGATCAACAACTTTCATGGTCCGCTATTTAAGTTAGCCTCGGGCACCTTACAGGGCAATCCAATAAGCCCCAGTATCTTTCTCTTGGCCATACAACCTTTATTAGAAAATATTCAAACAAAAAATCATGGCATAAAATTAGAAGTCCGGAATGAATTGACCATTTCCATGCAACCACTGGGTAAAGACTTTGCCATCCAGAATCCCATGAACCCCGATATCCTGATAAAGGTCACAGCATTTGCTGATGATGTCACCATATTTGTAAAAGATGACACTGAATTATTCACCACCCTCCAATACATCAAGGACTTTGAAAAATATTCAGGCAGTACCCTTAGCACCGATAAATCCAAGCTATACCATACAGCCGAATATCATCGCACCTTTGGACCCTTGACAAAACTACCCTATGAACAGGTCCCTGTCTTTACCTCCACTCCCTCAATAGTGTACTTGGGTATTCCACTAAACACACCACTACATCAAGATCAGGTATTGAAAAACATCAAATACAAATATTATCTCACACAAATGCACCATCTCAGCTTAGCGGAAAAGGTATTGGGGTACAATACTTACATTATCCCTAAACTCTTATATCGTGCAATGCATCAGCCCCTTTCTAACTCTACCACCACTAAGATTGAGGAATCATTTCAACACCTTTGTCGCAGGATTGGCAGCCTATCCCTTTCCACCCTCAAAACTTCCACCCAGATGGGAGGATATGGAATGCTCGATCTCAAAAACCACTTCCTATATCGGTACGCACACGTCATATACCAACTACTAACATCCCTGGAAAAATATTTATATCACCAAATCTTGAGATATAAAATCCAATACGCCATTAACACCCAAATCCAAGTGGAATCTCTACTTGATCAATACCAAAAATCTCAACTCCATCCAGAATCTCACTTTCAAAGAATTGGAAGTATGATTGACAGAAACTCCATCCAAACACATATATGGTACTTTCCGTTACTTGGCTACCAACTCTCATATCCTGGCAGCTCCACCAAGAAAATTACCCTTTCTGACATTGTCAAAAGCAACATTTTCTCACTAGAAGAGAAAAAATACCTCAAATCATGGTCGATTTTATTTGATCTAGAGAACCAGGGAAAAACAAGGTATCACAGATGCAGAAGATTGAAGATTGAAGATTGAAGATATCCAGGACAATTTAGCAAAACCAGTACCAGAGAAATACAAGGCCCACCATCAAAAAATGTTCACTTTTGATTTTAAGAACGGCAGCAAACAGGAACAACTCAAACGAGACGTCTCCAAAGCATCAACAACATTGACCAAAATCACATACCCCCTGGAGCCACAACAAAGAAAATTTTGGAAACAGATTAACCAGATCAAAAGGTGGGTACCGGGTTCAATGGAGAACCTCCACCTCATGATGTTGGGGCTCACATTGTTCAAATCAACAAATTCCCGTTGCCATGTTTGTAATTTTCCTCCAGAAAATTGGAACACCAACCCCAGGGATCCTGACCATATCAAGCAAGCCTACATCACCCATTACTACATAAATTGCACAGTATCAAGAAACTTATGGAAAATATTAAAAATGGGAATATCTCAAACATGGGATAACATCATATTGCATCAACATCAGAAACAAACTATGATAAAATTGGATCGCTTCGCTTATTACATTGAAAAATATAATAGGGTACGAAGGTCAAATAATGCAGATTGGACTAATCAATCAATGAAAACATTATTATATCTTATTACAGCGGTCTACTAAAAAATTAAAATAACCATAAAACAAAATAAAAATAAAATAAAAATAATATTAAAAATAAAAATAAAAATAGTCAATATCTTAAAGGGGGTTTTTAGTGAGTAGAAATCTCACACTGTTGAATATTAATTTAAAAAAATTGAAATTCTTCGTCTTTTGAAGATTTTCCTCCTCAAAACCAAGAACAAGTTTATATAATTATATACTTATGAGATTTAATATAAATCGAAATTATTGGAAAAAAAAAAAAAAAGGTGGTGGCGGTTAATATTAGGTGACCAGATCAATATCAAGAATAAGAGAGACAGCAGGTCCATACTCAACCAGGTTATAAATCTTCCAATGTTCACCACAGCGGAAAAATGTGCTTTTGTGGCTTGGTATAAATTATTGTCCAAACCAATATCTCAACAACAAACATTGAACCCAATGAATATCAAACACTCAGACCTTGCCAAGTCCATTCAAGACGGTATACCAACTATCTATCAAATGAAGATCCCAAAACTGGTCATGGAGTTTGAACACAAACAGGGAAGCAAGAAAAAAAGAGCCAGAATTGATAAACATAAATTATCCACCACTTTAACCAATATCCAAGAAGTCACCCAAACGAAACAAAACTCTTTCTGGAAGAGACTCCACAAATACCAACATAATAGCCCTGGTTACTTTGAAAACATACACATATTCCACTTAGGTGCTGAACAATTTTTTTACCAACATAGAAAATGTCACTATTGCGGGCTCGAAACCGTCTCTCAAGACCAACAACATGAATCACCAGAACTCCAAGTCAAGATCAAAATGACCCATTTCCTAATTCAATGCCCATTATCAACCGAGTTATGGTCAAGATTGAAAATCCCAATTCCATTAGCATGGAATAACTTAATCGCTCCCAATCATTCAGAATCAACAATCAAAAAGATCGACCGCTATCTATGCTATCAACGCAAACTCTCACGCCTAAGATATCATAACCAAATTGATTGGAACACATCAATTAACAACTTGATTTATATCATTACTACTGGGAGCTGAATAGTCGATCAAAACAAACAAGAAAAAAAAAAATTAACAAAAACAATAACAAAAAAAACATTTTATTTAAATACTAATAATTATCACTAAAGGGTTTTTCACCATAGGATATGGTTTTCCCTAACATATATAATGAGCATTAGCTTATAAGATTTTACATAGATATATATAATTATATATTTATTAATAAATCGAACTTTGAAGGAAAAAAAAAAAAGGAATCTTGTCTTTAAAAAAAAAAGGAATTCAATTCTTAAAGCAAGGAGTGTGAGGTTGTGAGAAAGTTATAGTATTTTACTTACCTATTAGAAAGACCGGCATGAAATGCCCGGCTTGCATGTTATTTAGAACCTCTGTGACTCGTTAATATACAATTCATTCATTCACCAACTGATACTTATCCATTTTTGTCACCATTCCCATTTGAGATTGCTGATGAAAATTTTCAATTGACATATTTGGGGATAACTATTGGGCCATCAGTGACATTTTGGCCCGAAACATTGCAGCGTGACCTCTATATCAAGTACAAGTTATCAAACATGACCAGCTTGCTGATTCAATCAAAAATAGAAGCATTCAACACATATATTGCCTCTAAGTTCTATTACAAAGAACTACACCAACCTTTGTTACCCAATCAGTTGAATCAAATTGACACATCGATTAAGTTATTGGTCAAGCAAGATACACCTATTTCTTTGAATACACTCAAGACACACAACAACAAAGGCGGTTTCTCAATGATTGATTTAAAGTCTCAACTCCAACACCGAAGAGCCAAAATTTTCCAGGATTTGTTTTTGGATAATCACACTAAATATAACCAGATATTACGTTTTAAAATCCAATCAAGTATCAATAACATCATTCAAAAAACATCACCAACAAAATCACCAAAGGATGACTATATCAAAACTCATTATTGGTGGGTGGTATTACTTGAACTAGCGGATGACATTGAGAATACCAATGATTTAATTTCCTTAGAAGTTATGAATAGCAGCACATTCTCAGATGCTGAACGGACAGCGTACTGGGATTTCAGAAAAGTTCTTGGTATAAAGAAACGTACAATCAGGTTGAAGCCTATGAAGATTGGAATTGAAGATTTAAAAAATTCAATTGAAAAAGGGATTCCTGAAAAATATCAACAACACATTCCAATTAGAATTAAGGATTTTGACCATACTAAAGGAAGTAAAAAACAAAGTGAAAAACAAGATGTCAACAAGATGTCAAAAACACTCAAGGATATTACTGGGGTGAATCAGAAACAAGTTGATAACTTTTGGCATAACCTCAAAAAATTCAACCAACATTTCCCGGGGAAATATCAAAATATTCACATCTTTCATTTGGGCATTGAAAATCACAATTACGTAAATAATCATTGTGACTATTGCAGCAAAAAATTAACCAGATATGATGAACCCCAATATGCCCCAAAGGAAATTCAATATGAAATCATGAAGCACCATCTTATGCTTGCTTGCAATTGTATCTGGTGTGTTCTATTGAGCCACAATTGATACAATGTAAGTATTTAGTGATAACTTTAGAAACAATGTTGTCTTGGTGGATAACCGGGATTTGTTTTCCTGGTTCCATTTCCAAGTAACCATAAATGTAACGATTTTTAAGCTCCTCATTGGGTCTTTTAGTCATGTCACTTTTAATCACTGAGAATGATGTTGGTTCAATTCGGGCTAGGTCAAGCACTTGTTTGATGGTAGCATTGACAAAATAGTCGGGGGTTGTTTCCAAGGCTTTTATCTCAATCAATTGGATTTCTTTATCATTCTTGTTGATATTGATGCGTGGCTTGTAAGTGGATTGTTCAATGTCAACACTTAAATGGCTAGTGACAAAATCAATAAATGCATTACGTAACTTTTCATTCTTAGTTTGTAGCTGACCTTTCAATAATGGGATAAGTGAGGATTTGAGACAAATAGTTTCATTTGAAATAAACAAGTAGTTTTGAGCTTCAATTAAAGCTTTCTTGATGAAGTTGATATCATCATTATCATTCAAATCAGTTTCAATGTTGGTTAATTTAACATCGATTAATTTTTGGAAGGCATCCTTTATTGAACTCAAATGATCATCAAGCTCATACTTCCGGTAGACCTCAGGTGGGATAATAAATGACATCATGATTTTTTGTTTATCTTGATGGCTCATAATAAATTTAATGTAATCCTCCTCTGCAATATTAGATTGTTTCAATCTTGAGAATTCATTAATTAAATGGGAATTTGTATAAAATTTGAAAAACTTTTCAATGGTGTAGATTTTGACAAATTCTTGATATTTCTCTTCAACATTTTCCACTTTTTGTGTGTCAAATCCGAAAAGTGATCCCCTCATGCCCTTTTCCTTAATAGCATATTCAAGGACATCTTGGTGTTCGAACTTGATTGATTTGAGATATTTAGCCCATTTAAAAACTCTTTCAAATTTGGCTAAAACATTTTTAAAAGTGGAGGTGGTGTTCATAATCAGGGTCCCCTGTTGGGATGCGCCTTTAGAGCCCGAGGCGATTTGGGCGTAGGATCTGCTGAAAGCAGCAACTGGGGCTGGCTTAGTTTTTTTTGGGGTTTTTTGGTTTTCAGAGTTTTTTTTGGTTTTTTTGTTTTCAATTTTTTTTTTGTTTTCAAAGTTTTCAGTAACAAAATCAATAGAAACAGAAGGTTGTGAATCTCCTTGAGATTCAATGGTGGCTTGATTTGACATATGCATGTCGACGCTAGTGTCACCTGCACTGTCAAGATTGCGATCGCAATCAACTGGAGAAACATTAATTTCCGGGGCTGGGCGGTGGGCAATATCAACATCAGAATCAGCATTAGAGGCCTCATTTATGGTATTAGATGGGGTTGCAAAGGTTTCAGCAGTATTTAAAAAAGTATTGTCATCTTCCTCAGTGATTTCTTCGTCTGAATGTGGTTCATTTCCGTGTTTGTTTACATTGTTTTGATCGGTTGGGTTGGGATTTGCATGATCTAAGTCAACGATAATATCAGAAGAAACCAGGGTTTCTTGAGAAGGTGGATCATTTGTTGGATCAGTGGAGTAGTTGGAAGGCTTTGGAATTCTTTTGGTATTATTAATACTCATTTTAAACTTTTTAGTGTTTTTTTTTTTTTTTAAAGGCAAAATTCAATTTTTTTTTTTTTTTTAAAGTCCCTATATATTTAACTACTAAGAGCTATATTGGTCATCGCACTTTTTATGTACGGTTATTATGATCAATTATGCGCAGCTATGGCGACTTATTTGGTGTTCTCCCAATATTTTTGGTAACCCGGGAGTTTGGGTTGGAAAATGCAATGTTTTTGACTTGTAGCAACCTGTCACTATTTTTTTTAGTGAGGAGGAAATCCTCGAAGGACACCAGCGACGCAACCTTACCGGTAGTGTGAGATTTTTACTCCCTAAAACCCCCTTGTATCTTACCTTCAGAGTGGTATTACTCCTTACTCAGTTAGGGTACTGAACGTGACCTGGTGAATGAATGAATGAATGAATTGTATATTAACGAGTCACAGAGGTTCTAAATAACATGCAAGCCGGGCATTTCATGCCGGTCTTTCTAATAGATAAGTAAAATACTATAACTTTCTCACAACCTCACACTCCTTGCTTTAAGAATTAATCACATCACCGGTAAAAAACTCAACAATCAAGATTATTAAGGAAAAAAGGTGCAATGTGAAAATATGAGATGAAGTCACTAGTGAATTACCCATCACTAGGAGCTTCATGAACTGAGATGGAGGTCTTTGTTGAGGGGTTTTGGCACTATATCTCAAATACTAAGTATTTTCAATGTAGTGACCATCAGGATTCTGGGGGGATAATAAAGATAAAAATAATAAAAATCAATAGAATGATTAGATCCAAGTAAAAAATAATTCAAATAATCAAATAGACCAAATGATTCAAATAAGTCAAAATTACCAAGTAAACCAAATAAACCAAATAAACCAAATAAATCAAAACCTGGTGTTTTTTTTTTAAGATGGTGTAAGGGTGTTATAATTTTCTATGGATATCTAAGTTCTTGAGATGATGTAAATATATCAGTCACTGTGGCCGAGTGGTTAAGGCGATGCCCTGCTATGATTTAAATTGTCAAGCTGTTAGGCATTGGGATTTTCCTTCGCAAGTTCGAATCTTGTCTGTGACGATATTTTTTGTGTGCTCTCTGCGCACCACAACTCTTTTTTTTTTCTCCTTATTCAAACCCGATGTCATCTCTCAACAATTGTCGTGATTATTTGTAGAGAAAAAATCTGGTATTATTGTCACGGTGTATTTTTCTGCGTATTTTTCTGCGTATTTTTTACCATATTTTGCATTCATTCACTTTCTAGTGTTTCTGTACCCCGCTGCATCTGAATCTCATGAAGAGTAAAACGATCTTATAGCATTGTTAGTAACATAAAAAAATGCGTCATATGTTCAAAGTATATAAGGTATATAATTGCGTCAATCTTACTTATTGTGATTGCTAGTATGGCCTGGCACATGCATTTCACATTCTCGCTGATAATCATCTATTTAAGCTCCACTAACCTAGAATCTTGGTGACCATCATCTTAATTCATGAAAAATTCATTATTAGAGGGCGTGGCCAGTAATTCTGGGGACACTGTATTAATTCTCGGGAATTACAGAACTAAATGACGGAAGGAATGCAGCGCATGATGTTAAATCAAGACATATGGATATTACAGCTTCAGAAATATTGAGAAGAATGGCCATACTAGAGATATATAACTTTCCAGAAGGCATTTAAAAGGAGCGACTGTAACAGCGTTCATTAATTTATACATAGAATTATGCTCTTGATGATGTGACTACAACCATGGAGCAATAATATCAGAAGATTGCCAATGCCATCAGATATCAGACGATAGAGTGATCGAGGAAAATGAGGCCTTAAGGTACCAGAAACCATAAATTTACCGCTTTGGACAGATTTTTTTTCCGAGCTTCAAAAAATCAACTAGTTTTCCATCCGCTACTGATTTCATTTTAACAAAATTTTGAAACTCAGCTGATGGTTTGAAAATTTCAAAATATGAGACTGTTCACAATGATTTGGAACATGCAAAACCGCAATGTCTATTAAAGAATAACAGTGGGCCGATACTTATCGATATAAGTTTCAAGGTTGCCAACCAAAGATTACAAGAGTCATGAAAATATTCACTGGAATAATAGCGCCAATAATTGTAGCTGAAGAGAAGTTAAAGATGTGATTGATTGGCTGCAACATCTTATGTAACATATACCACCAGCATTGTTCATTGATTACATAATCATTTACTTATTATCAGATCTTTATGTTATTCCTTGAATATTATTTTTTATAATAAATCAAGTTAATATTACAGCTTAGCCGATATTTGTGTACAATTGTAACTTTTTCCGCAGTGAACAAACGAGAGTCCCATTAGAAAAGATTCTACGAAACCTGGAATCAATAGCAATAGCATATGATGAAAGATATCTTTTATGGTTTCAGGCGTTGGTCTGTAATTCTTTTTTTCCCTCTTTTTTTCTCTTTTTTTTTTTGTTGTGCATTGAGGTTACCAATACGTGGATCTTTTGCCTCATTTTGACAGTATAAGGGGTAATATACCCTATAAAACATGATAATCACTTGATCGTTTATTCACTATTCACTATTCATTCAGGTACAGTATCGAAATTTATTGCTGGTAACATGAAAGCTTATTTTTTTCCTTATTTATTATTAATGAATGTAAAACATGGTTTTGTGGAAAAAGAAAAAATCCATATCCTTTTTTAACTCTTGCTCCACACCAGTGGAAGCTTCGGTAGAGGCTTTTCCACGTTTTTAAGGCTTTTAGAAATTTGATAAATCGATATTATTTTCTCTGAAAATTTCAATGACATCATCATCAGAAATGGTTTCCTTTAATGCTGGCAAACTTCATTGTACTCCTAGTTCGATATTTCCCCTAATTTACATTTTTCCAAATTATCATTACCCAACGTCAACAACTCATCACACTGACCCCTTAGGATAAATCTCTCTAATTCTAGGAAATTTGTCAAATAAATAGGGGTAAGAACTAGGGAATCGATGATGTCGAGCTCAAAATGCTGCAAACGTGGCGCATTGATACCTTCAAATTCCTACTGAGGATCTCCAATAGGGAAATTGATACAGTGGTTGAACACCGCTAATTCAAGTAAATTTGGGGCAGCGAAGTTTTCCAAAGTCAATTCGTTCGCGAAGTCGACACAGCGATAATGTAAACTTTTAGTATCTAATTTACTGTCATTCAATGAGAATGAGGCACCATCACCTACCGCTCTTAGATTAAGACATTTCAAGCTCGGTAACCATTTAGATAAGTGGTTTACATCTTAACTGAAATCCTCCAACTGCTCATGATAGATCTCAAACACGCATGTTAATTCAGTTATCATCCGTTTTTAGCTTTCCAATTTCTCCAAGACTTTAAAGCCATGAATTTGAGCCATTTTCAAACTAATTAATGCCAATGATTCCAAGCTCATTTTATTGAAGACATTAAAGTAATCTTGAGATCTGTTATCGTATTCCTTGAATTTTTTTATATCAGAATACTCTAAAAGTAAGAACTTCAATTTGGCAAACCCAACGGCTCGGATCATTTGTAAAATATTCAAACAATTGTAGATTTGCAAGACTCTCAAGCTATCTTTGAAATTATTAAATTTTGATTGCAGTTTTTGTGAAATTTCCGTAAATGGAAAAAGATGCTCTTTCAACATTCATGAAAGAGCTAAAATCTTATTTGGATTTCTTTGCTTCATCCTCCTCATCAAAAGTAACATTGAATAGCTGCAAACTTTTCAAGTTCTTGATATTTAATAATAGGAGTTTTACACTCCTCAGTTTTTTTATCGAGTTTAGTGCCGAGCTGAGGGACTAAAAAAAGGGGAACTCAATGATCTGATACACATAGATTACTGATCTTCTTAAGCGGAGAACTCAATACTTAACTACTCAAGTGATTACAGGAACTTCAAGCGGATGTTAAGCTTCTTTGCAGCCAGCGCGCACGTCTAAGTCCAAGAATAATGCAGTTATCAGCAGCGAAGAAATACTGTCCTGGAGTAGATACAATTTGTCAAGACCTGTTGTAGCTTGTTTCATGTTAGGATACAAAAATACTCCGCAAGGAAATTTTTTTGATTAATGAAATATCATGCCTATCGAAGATATTGGAATTCAAAGAAACCACGACTTGCAACATGTTTGAGTCTTCAAGTGTTTCCAACATTTTTCCCACCTTGAAATTTCGAGTTTTCAAGCCGAATGACTGCCACACTAGTAGCTGCTTCCTTGAAAAAGTTAAGGTCTTTTAGCTTTTTATTGATTTCAGATAGTGAGAGAGAGAGGAAAACTGTCTGACGACATCATAAATATCACATGGATGGCTTGTCACTGACATTGGATAAAGTAATGGTTATTTTTGTGGAATATGGTGAAAAGATTATCTGGTATGAGAGGAATTATTAACCAATTTATACACAAAGAAGGCAAATGCTAGAGCAACACAGTGATTAGAACCTTCTTGAATTTTCTTTTTTTTGAGAAAGGGTGATCCCCACAGCTCTTTTCAGCGGTACAAAAGATTAGGTAATCATTTTATTGACAATTATCAATGTGATATATCGAACATAAAAGGCGATGGCTAATCAAATATCACTAAGATAAAACATGAAAGCCAAGTATTTTTTTTTTTTTTTTTCAGTACGCTGTAGGGGGAACTTTACAGAAGTAATGTATTCTAAGATAAGGCATGGTGGGTACTAAGTTGTCTGTCTCACTGAAAAAAAATTGTCCACAGTTTTCTAATTTTCTAGATTATTAACATTTAAATCCCATTGGTTACTATAAAGCATAAAGAATAATTGAACTCTGGGATTCCGGTCTATGGACGTCCGCTTGTTACCATATGTTTCTTTTATGTCTCAAAGACCTTTTTCTCCCGAATCCCTCACTAATTTAATATTTTACGTGAGGTTTTCATTGATGATACACGTAATAATATTAAAAAAGCAGTCACCAACCTGTAGACATATTAAAAAAGCCACATTTTTCCACCTTAAGGTAAAACTGACAAAATTTAATATTTTACTTCTAGAAAATGAGTGAGAAATACTTCCTTGTGACTATGTTTTAATATGAATATTAGTTTAACAAACTTTTGCTCATTCAAGATTGTAGATACTATAACAGTAGAACTACTTTTCTTCAAAAACTCCTTCATATCTTGCTGCTATTGTAATAATTTCACTGACCGGGAAGACTAAAGTTATTATTTCAAAACACCCAATGGTTTCTCATAATATAAACCAAAAACATCAGTGAGATTAAGCCATGGGACTGCCATCTTCCAGATATGGATTTGGGATATATTTTATGAATGCCAAGATAACATTGGTACAAGCTTAATAATTTTTGAGGGCTAGATACAATTCCACTGAAACTACCAAAGATACTAAAATAAAGTTGGAATGGGTCGGGCCTCCAGGAAAAGAAAAGATTCGCCATAAAACAAGCGTGAGAGTATCTAGTTTATTGCCAATACTTTCTTCCGTAAGGATTGGTTATGAAACACGTATTAGAGTATTAAGGATCACGTTGAAATTTTAATAATCACATACTGGATATGGGCTAAGAAATTCGGCAAAACCAATCGTTAAATATTACTCAAATAGTGGTCGTTCCAACCTGATTTATTGTTTTGGTTAGATCTGTCGCTCCGGCGAGAATTAGGGAGAATTTTGAGGTGCTTAGAGTTGAATTGAGCAAGGGAGATTCCAAGACCTTTATCCCCAATGATTTAATTTAACTTTCCCTTTCTCACAGAGATCCAACTTGATATCATTAAAATTAAACTGCTAATGATGTGGTTTTATGATTGTAAAAAATAAGAGTAAGTAGTGACTTGGGTCATATCTTGTTGTGTCCATAGATTAATTTCAACAATTGAGATAAAGCTTGGGAGGAAATAGAGCAGGATTTAAACATAAGACAGTACAGAAAAGGAAGGAAAAAGTGAAAGTGATAATATCTAAGAGGAAGAGATATCATGATAAATATAAAAAGGTTACCCGACAGAAGATGCTTTTTTAATCAAACGAAATTTTGTCAACGAAGATGATATTATAGATCAGCTAAGGCTAAGTGAACCAAAGAATCTACACAAATATAAGATAGAAATGTCGTTCATCAATATCTGCCGTGACAACACCGATGTGTTCTACCGTTACAAGATGCCTCCTATTCAATCCAAGATTGAAGGTAGAGGTAACGGTATCAAAACCCTTATTGTCAACTTGACTGATGTTGCCAAAGCTTTGGCCCGTCCTCCTTCATACCTCGTCAAATACTTTGGTTTTGAATTGGGTGCCCAGACTTCCATGAGTGAATCTACCGACCGTTATTTGGTTAATGGGCAACACGATTCTGCTAAGTTGCAAGACACTTTGGACGGGTTCATTTCCAAGTTTGTCCTCTGTGCCTCTTGTAAGAACCCGGAAACAGACATTATTGTGAAAAAGGGGGATATTCTTATTAGAGAATGTAAAGCTTGTGGTAAGATCACCGATATTGATCCAAGATCCAAGTTGAGCTCTTACATTATCAAGAATCCACCAAAGAAGATTGCCAAAGGTACTGCCGCCGCTAACGTTGGGGGATCAACCATATCAGACTTGGTCGATGACAACAAGAAGGAAACCAAGGGAGAAGCTGTTGAAGGCCAAGATGAAATCGAAGCCGAAGCCTCTGCTTTGTTGAAGAAAAAAGTTGACTTGAAAGATGACGACTGGTCGGTTGACATGTCGGCAGAAGCTATTGCTGAAAGAGCTAAGAAATTATCACTTGAAGATGGTAGTGCTGCCGTCTCTACCAACGCTAAATACGAACAATTTGGTGAATGGCTTGTCAGCTTTGGTGATGATAAGTCTAAATTACCTTCTGACGTTGAAATTTTCAAGAAGATGAGTGAATTGAAGATTGACCATGATGAAGAAACCTGTCAAATTCTTGGTCAAGTTTTGTTTGACGACAATATTGTGGAAGAAATTAAGAAACACGAACAATTTTTGGATAAACTTCTTGAGACTGAAGATCATGAAAAGGCCTTCCTTGGGGGTATTGAAAGATTGTTAGGGTTGGAAAAACCAGCCTTGATTGCCAAAATGCCAAAGATTTTGTATGAATTATATGATGCCGACTTGGTTAGCGAAGAAGCAATCAAGAAATTCGGTACTACTGTCTCTAAGAAATACGTTGGTGACAAAAAAGTCTCTAAGAAGGTCAGAAAGGCTGCCAAACCATTCTTGAAATGGTTGGAAACCGCTGATGAAGAATCATCTGATGAAGAAGATGACGAATAAATATGATTTTTCTATCATTTTTCCCCCCTTTCTCACATTCCCTTGATCATCTTGTATAACATTAATGTCTACATTTACTTTCACACGCTTTACTTATATGTTTAATTATGTATTATTATCTACATGGGCAGGAATTTTTTATGCTCCAAATCACTGTAATTAGGAAGATTCTTCTTGCTTTTCCCCCTGTTCTATTTTCCCCTGCTGTAATCTCTCAAATTCTATCTTGGCCAATCTTTCAGCTTCTTGTTTAATTCTGGCATTTTCATAAACTTTTTGTGAGATGTAATCAGCGAGCCAGGCCACCACAAACGTCGAAATACAAACGTACATTCTGAGCTTGAACGATATGCCACACCACCCATTATACATTCTCTTGAAAATCCCTGGTTTCGTCTCAGTAGGAATCTCTACTGGGGTCTTATCAGACGAGCGGATCGTGTCTTTAATTGGAATGGCAGACTTTTTTGATTTTTTAGCAAATGTCGGTTGAAATTTGGCGGATTGCAAAGAAAAAGTGCTGAATCTCGAGCGAAAAACTGGCCTTGAAGCACTGACAACACCTGTGTTTATTATACTTCTGAGCATTATTATTATTATTATTATTTTTATTATTACTATTATTTTTAAATCAATTATTTCTTCTCTAAAACCGATTATCATTTTGATTCCAGAGTTTTTTTTTCCTTTGACAAACTGCGTAGTGCCTTTATCAGAAAAATGTCAATATGATCTACGATCATCGCCAGTAAAATTCGGTTATAATATACAATATTTATAATATAAACACATCTAAAAGTACTACATCAATCTTCATGAATCGATGTTGTGAAAGATGATTTCGAAGGAATTCTATACAATAGCCCTGTGGATGTGATGGTACTGCTGAAGCTGCCATGCTGACGCCTGCTTCCTTGCTTGGCTTTGGAAAAATCTTCTCCATGATTACTCATGCGTCTCTTATTTTCATCATCTTTCTGCCTAATGATATTCAAAACCTCACCAGAATGGTGATCACCAAAATGTGTGATATAAGGTTTCGCAATGACCGTGCTGGAAGAGACCTCTGAAGTGACTTCCAATGCATTGATCGGATTAGATATCGATACTGTTGGGGAATCAACCATCAATTTCGGAGACTCATTTTTACCAGAGCCTAATAGTGAGGTGAGGATCGAAGTAGCATGTAATTTTGCCGGCACTTCAGATGCAGGGGTCAATCTGCTCCTAGTAAATGAGGCAATTGGTGATCCTGATACCCTGAGCATGAATGGATTTTCTGGTTCCGAAGAAGCATTGTTCTTTCTAATGGATTCAAATTCATCATTTTCTTCATTACTGAATATATGGTCCACTTTATCTACTTTATCATTCTTGCTTAACCTTGCCTGTCTTTCGCAGTTTCTTTTATCCAACAAACTTTCAATTTCGTCCATGTGCTCCTTTGGGCTCATTACTCGTTCTTCCGATGGACCATTACATTTTCTAGATGAAGCTTTGATGGGAGATACCTCAATGAGTGACGATTTCTCATCAGCAGAGGTCTGTTTCAAATTATCGTTTCTTTGACACTCTATATTTGCCAATTCTTCCTCGGAAACAGGAGCCCCAATATATATGCTTGATTTTTCTGATATTACTTTCTCATTAATATTTGCATTATGTGTAATGTGTTGTATTTCTTCCTGATGTTCTTGATCTCCTTTATCCTTGTGACTTTTTTGCTCCTCATTATCTTGGTTTTCTTTATTTTCCCCAACGGCAACTTGCTCTTCCTTTCCAATTTTCTCTTCTATTCCCACTTGTTCTTCAGTCCCAACTTGGCCTTCAGTATCGGCTTGCGCTTCACCTTCATTTTGTTCACTTTTGCTCCCTTCTTCAAAATTATCACCATCTTCCTTGATTTCATTATTATCAAAAGAAGATGCATTTTCAAACATTGTAAATTGACCGGTATTGTCATTCATCGTTCCATCCATCTGCATAGTATCACTTTCAAACTTTGAAAATGACTCTGCAGTAACATTGTTAGAACTCATGATATTCTCATTGAATCCAAACAAGCTCTGCTTGAATTGATAAATATTATTTTCTTCACTAGGGCTTTTCTGAAAACTATCCAAATGAGCCACTCGTGGAAACCCAATTTTTGGAGTGCCATTTCCACCACTCACCTCCAGCAAGCGCAGCTGGCTATTATTATTAGTCTGAAACTTTGGTGATTTGAAGTATTTAAAGCTATCATTAATGTCTATCATATGTACCGAGCTCGATGACATATTATTTATAGCACCATTTACTTCCTCTTGATCTTGAGCTTCTCGCACTTCTTTGGGAGAAGATATCTCTCCATCTTGGTTATCAATAGACTTTTTTCCACCATTCATACTGACTAATCCAGAATCACCACCATGATCATAATCATCATCAGCATCAACGACAACAACAACAACATCATCATCATCATCATCATCATCATCATCATCGTTTCCTTTACTGCCTGGATCACTATTGTTTCTCGTCATTAGCTTGGATATTAGAGGGTAGTGGAAACGATTAACTGAATGTTTACTGGTCAACTTCTCTTGCTCAGAAATCAATACTTTATCCTCCAAAGTCTTTAAATCACTTAGAAGTCCCAATATCATCGTTGATGATTTATTTGTCAAATTGACTATGTCTTCAAGGTCGGAATCAAGCGAGTTGGTGGTAGCAGGCTTCATTAGGTTATTCTTATTCTTTTTGACGACGATATCCAATAATTTCATCCTGGAGTAAAGCAAATCAGTCTGCTCGTCGATATTATTAAGGTCAAGAAAAACCTCATCATTTTGATAGTTCAACATTCGGTTGATCATGTTGGAAAGATCGATCCTGTAAGTTTTAGACGTCAGGATGAGAGAACTTATCAACTCATTGAGTTCAAAACTCAAGTGATCATTTAAAATCGTGGATAGTTCAAATTCCAGTACCACTGGTAACGGGATTTCCGGCATTAATTGGATATTCTCAATCCTGAAATTTGTTAGGAAATCATCATTATTATCATCATCATCATCGCTTCGATTGTTGTTCTTGTTTTTGCTTGTTTTGCTTGTGGTAGAATAATAATTTAAAAGATTCTTAGAAGCAGAAAGAAACCCCATCACCCACTTTATTTTAAATGGTGAAATAACCAGTCCTGGTGTGTTTAGCGCTCTTGAATATTGTTACTTATTCTGGTGGTTGGTGTTTTGACACCTTTTGACGGATTAAATTTGTTGCGCGTGATTTTTCCCAACAGTACCAGGGTGCAACACCCCTACAATAGTAAACAATTATTATATTATTGCAAATTATTCATTAGCATATTGCGGTATGTAGCATAATTATGTCTATTTATAATTATTATTTATTACTCGTGATTTTTATCTATCATTTTTATTAAATTTTTTATTTTAGGCGATTTTCTCAGTGCGTAAAGCCTCGGAATTGCCTGCTTTGCTACCAAGAGTCTGAAGTGCCTCGAATTCTAAAGTCAAACGACCAAATGATTCACAGAACTCCCAACCAGAAATATTCTTGTAATACTTATCAGTAATGAAGCTATAAGAGCTTTCTCTTTGAACCCATAACAAGGGTTCTAAATCGTAGGAATACTCGTCTTCAAAGTAATCAGAAAACCGGCCATTGCAGTCTGCGAAATTTAACTCTGCCTCAATAGCAAAGGCAGATATTTGATTGTGAGCTGCTTGTAACAGTTTTTGTGACAAGTTCTTGGCTGATATCTTCTTTCCACCAAATATTCTTCTGAAGGTGTCCGGTTTATCGTCCTTGCAATCAAGAAATCGAGTGACAGCGTGGTTGCCGATGCCAAAACAATCAAAATCATCACTATCTTTTCCGTAGAAGAATAATTGTTCATAAGCCACTGAACTATGATCCTTTCCATGGGAAGCACTAGATTTAGTATTTTTGTTGGCAACGGTTGCAGACGACTTGGACATTTTGTGGGGGTGATTAGTTGTATGAAAAAAAGATAGCTTTAAACGAGAAAAGTTTTACAGAACAGGATTTAGAAATATATATCTATAAGATTTCCAAGGTAAACGTACTTATATATAGATCTGGTTTCCTTTCTTTTGCTTTGCTTTGCTTTCCTTAGTTTGTCAATTTTGAGCAAGCAAGATATATATCTTCAGGTATTGCCGAAAGCTTCAAATAAGATCACTCCATTGCTTGCTACAGTGGTTGATTCAGAACTTTTTTCTTGGATCATAACGTAATTTTTTTTTGCACTCATAAACAATCATTTGTGAACAGGATCAGTTTTCAGTTTTGCGATCGCAATTATGCATGCTGGGAAAAATATATCCTCGAATAACATATCAACCCAATCTAGGCAAACTCCACAATATCTAAGTCATCATAGTTTATGGTGTAAAAATGATGATCACAAATGGTACCGACATTTATCTTGTTAAAATCGCCAACACTCCCATAATAAGTTACCGATTCTACCCCATTGATCCAACTTTTGAAGTCTAAGCTTATCAATGTATCATTGCCACAAGAAATCACCAAATCATTGTCCAACCTCTTCAAAAAATTTATGGCCATCCCGCTACTTATTTGTAGTTGCTTTACCACTGTTCCAGGATTGTCGTATTCAAATACTTTGACAATCCCTTTACTATAACCGCCAATCACGTAATTCTTTGTAGATGTCGTCCAAAAAACCACCCCAGTTGTACTTCCAGCAGGACTTTCGTCAGAACAGAATGTTTGTCGTTGGTATCCTTTGAATATATCCCATTCCGTGATCAATCCTCCTTCATCACCAGCAAATGCTAAAACCCCTTTTGTTTCAAATTCGTATTCACCATACTGTTCTTCAGCGTATTCACTTTCCAAATCGTCGTTATGGGCTATACACAAACATTCAACTCCGGCACTTTTTGTGATTCGTTTGAAATCCTTGATATTCTTACCGGACCCGCATTCCCACAATTTCACCGCCCCATCGTTAGAACACGACAAAAAGTTCCTACCAGTCTTACCAAAAATTGCTAAGTCAGTGATTCTCTTAGTATGGGCCACAAAGGTCCTGGCCATTTGTCCGGTTCGTAAATCCCAAAGTTTGATTTGCATGTCTAACCCCGTTGTCAATATAACTCCACCTGATGGGAAAAATAAGCATCTTTCAACATCAAAGTCCTTGTGGCACTCCAACTTCCGAATGACCCGAGAGCTTCTCATTGAATATACTACAACGTCCCCACGAGACGTTCCAAGGATTGCAAGCAGTTCCTTTGATGAAATGTCAAATGAGGTAATGGTGATTCTTTCTGGTGGCAAATGATAGCATTTCTTTGCAATCTTCAAATGATAACTTCTTGAATTTCTAGAAATAACAAAGGATTCTTTACTTAGCTGGGTCATTGTAACTCCGGCATCTTCAATTGATTGGAATACCAAGTTATCATCGACTTTGGATACAGTTATATTGAAATTGACACTATTAAGTTGTTGGTCATCAGACATTAATGAAACCCAGAAACTTTGAGGCTTGGTAGCTAGCTCGGGATCATTTATTATATCTCTAAACGTTGACTGGATATGTAGTAACTCCATGACTATTGTTGACAGTTACTGTTTGCCATCCAATGTGTTTCCCAATAACCAAAAAAAAAAAAAAAAAAAAAAATTCCAACATGCAGAGTGCCCATATCAAAACAACAACTGGATAACACTAGAATTACCACATTTTAATATTGAAATTCTATCCTTCTTTTCTTAATTATTTTAGACTACTTGATAAATAAATCACTGGGATATAATCTGGAGTGTTATATTGTCCTTTTTAAAGTATTCGTACTATATACCATGTCCTAGATAGAAATATGGAAGTGAATGGCACTATTCTCAGTAATGACTCTAATAAAGATATTGCATAATATACCTTTTGTAAGCATCAAATATTGGGTGAAGCCATAATTTGGCTAAAGCAGCGTTCCATCATTACATTTTTGTAAAATTTTGCAAGAATCACACTAAGTATATTGCAAGGAATTATTTTCTATTCAAAGCAAGAAACCATAAAGGCACAGTATTAGAAGCCTTGAAATTTTTATTATTTGTTATTAAATGCTTTTTTTTTTTTGTCGGTGAAGTGGAAGAAACATTTAGAGAATATTTCTAGCAACCCTATTACAGTCTCATTAGTAAACAAATAGACAATTAAATAATTATATACCAGAATTTAGAAAAAATTGAAGTATCACAAGCAAATTTTTTTTTTTTAAGCTGCTGGTATGATTGAGAGCATGCAAGTGTCTAACCCTTCACGCCTAGCAAACATCGATTTGATTGAAAGAACTACACAAAACAGACTACACAAAACAGACTACACAAAACAGACTACACAAAACGCTTGCAAACAAAAAAAAATGAGAAAATTAAGCACAGAGTCCTTCAATGTTCAAGAGTCCTCACTGCATATCTCGACAAATTTTAGGATATTTCCTTCCAAAGTTGAAGATCCATTCACCCTACCATAGTCTATCCAGGCAACTCTTTCGTCTGGAGTAACTATGAAATTCGCTCTTCTGATATCTCCATGATTAATCCCCAAACCCGACAATAACTTCAATTGATTAATTCCGAACTCTATCAGTTTCTTGGTGATTCTACCACCTCCAGTGATCTCTGTCATGAATATTGCATGCCCTCCAAATTTTATGCAAGATTTATCCCAAAAGATAACATTATCTCCACAGTAAATGACTTGTGGAGCAAATATCTTATCAGCTTCCGACCTGCACTTCTTATTGTACTTGGTTATCAAGCTATATGCATGAATTTCGCTCATGAAATTCTCTTCTGCAAGTTTCAATAGCATTGGATAAGACCATCCCATTTTTCTCATTTCTCTAGTTTGGCTATAATCTTTAATGAAGTCCTGATCATAAACTTTCAACACAAGACGCTTGCTATCTGTATCCATCCTGGGCAACCTGGGAAAGAATTCATAGCACCTAGTGGTATTTATTGCGACAACAAACGATAAATGAGAGTCACCACCCTGCAACTCCGCTATATCATTTGCGTAGTTACCCCAGCTGTTTCCACTCATTTCCTTGTGCACAAGTTTTATTGGTTTGCTCACGCTTTTATGGGAGCTTCTACTTCCAATCTTGATATTCTCTACCAAGCTTTTCTTCTTCATGAATACCAGCTTGTATTTTTTTGTTTTATCTATGGCACTGCTTTTTTGATTAGCACTGTAATTTACACAATGATGTATCAAACTTGCCAAAATTAAATTGATTTTCTTATCAGAGTTTTCCAAAATCTTGTAGAAAATAGGGATTGGAACTTCCATAAGTTGTTGCTTGAGGGCCCCAGCCCTTTTTTCAAGCTTTGCTTTTTCCTTTTCTAAATTTCTTCTTCTTGAATTGAATACCTTGAATTTGTCACCATTGGTTTCTTTAAGAAGTGTTTCCATTTCTGCGATTCTGTCATTCATCTCTTGAAACTCTTTTTGCTTTGTGGAGTTTGGGTTCCCTTTTGGTTTGGAATCTTCGTGATCAGGATCTTCTAGCATGAAAATAATACTAACAACGTAATCGGTAAGTATGCAGAAATCAATAGCACCGTTCAACATGTCAACCACCACCTGGCGAACTAAGGAGCTATCAGTAAGAGCATCATCCTTAATTAATTTTCTCAACCCAAGCCTTTTGCCTTCAATTATGATGGATGCAGGACCATTCTCATCAGCATCACGTTGATTTGCAAAAACACAAATGTCTGGGCGTAAAGATAGATTTTCTTGCCCCATAATAGTTCTTTGAACACGGCAATAAACTGTGTCACCAAGACCGTAAAGGATCGTCACAACTTTCGGCAATATCAAATTCCAAAGCAGTAACACAATGCTGGCCTCCTTCTTATCACAATGCATCCAAAAATCCTTTCCTGTACTACTTGTTAAATCCAGGTAAAGTTCATCGACTTCACGAACACTCCCCTGATGAAAAATTGACGTTGATAAATTTTGATTACAATGTAATGAAAATGTTTCTATCAAATTATCAAAATAATCATCAGGAAAGGGTTTCCAATCAACCGAAAACTCTTCGTAGTATTTGTAAATAGCAGCACTAGTTGAACCTTTCGGAAGTGAGGTAGGCACACTTTGCTTGTGGAGAGATTTTTTGAGCGGATCTGGTGCAGGCAAGTTGAGAAAGAGCTTCCATAGCAGCGATGCGAGGTCTGTGGGATTTGGGCCATTTCTTTCTCTCTCAAGATATGCTTCCACTTTCATTTTTCCAATAACACCAGCTCTTAAGTTTTGGTCATCAAGAATGTCACCAAGGTCTAATGATAGACCTTGTGAATTTCTGATTTTGGATTTTATCTCATTTATTGCAGACGCTATTCTCTGTTCGTAAGCTTGGTCGCTCATATTGACATTAAAACATTCAACCACACAATTCTTGGGTAATAATGAGCCTGAGTCTTGAGAAGACTTCAATAAAGAAGAAAATGAAATAGAATTTAATGCTTTGAGCAAAACAGCAATAATTCTTATATGAGAGACTTTCTTCGCAAAATGGGGGTATTGCACCCTGGTGATGTGCATGGGAAAATGCGTGGTGTTCGCTTATGGTTTATTATTGTAGGTTCTCTTGGAAATTGTGCCTAAATAATAATTTAAACGTGCCTTTCGTTCCCTTCAAAATTGAAGACAACTTAATAAGAGAGCTTAGATTGCATTTGTAGCAGTAGTACTAACACTATATAGTTATATATTGAAATGTTCTTTTTGCAAAATATGGATTGGACGCCCGCAGAACAAGTGCATTGAAGATTCATGTATCCATCTATTATTGCGGAATAGCCAACATCACTTCTCGAACGGCTATATCTTTAATTAAAAGAGTTTTTGGTGTATCAGTGATTTTCAAATGATTGCGGTGATAGATTCATCAGATTCTAGAGCAGACAACTATATTCTTTAATAAATAGATCCTACTGCATACATATATGTATCTCAAAATATATTTTGAGATTTGAAAAATTGATGATTTATCTACCAGCAAAATGTCTTATTGCTAAATTTTGGGAATATAGAGGTAAATTTCTCCCTTAAGATGATCAACTATCCATCTTTCGAAAAAGAAAAAAAAATTTGCCCAGATGGCTTCCTAAATCCGGGGTAATATGAATGCACTGGTAATAACAAGAAAAAACACCGGGCATTAAAAAATAACCCAACTATGTAAAATGGCCTTTTTCAAGGAGAACGTAAAGGAACAACACAAACACCATAATTTTCACAACTTCAATAAAATCGGAATAAATAACATCGAAATTTTTGAGAGATTTAAATGCTAAATATGGCCGCAAAAACTAGCAGATCATCAAATAAATGATAAGTCATTTGTACTCGAATAAGTAGAACCTTAACCAACCATAAAACTTCCTAGAAACGAGAAAGATAAAAATCGATTAATGGAGAACAACGGATATATTCAAGTTAACTATAATATTGCCAAGGAGTGGATACAGAATAAAAGAGCATATTGACCACCTACAAAGAATTATGAAAAATTGATATTAAAGCATATCGGGTATCAACTGAAATATTAGTACACCATTTCATGAAAAAAAATAGAAATTTATAATAGCCCTGGAAATACTCATCTTTTTCTATTAGCACCGTTAAAATTATGAATAGTATCCTCTAAATTACTAATATGTATCCTTATTAATGCTATCTATAACACAGAGAGAGAGAGAAAAAAAAGAAAAAAAGAGCCCAGTAGTGATGATTAAAAAAAAAAAAAGGATTATATATATTATAAAAAATGCAACACCGATGCAAAAGAAAATTGAATATATTTTTCAATATCGTCAAAAGTTAATCGAATTGCCCAGCGCAATTGATTTTCTCAAGGTACAATTTGATAAATTCAAACGATACTAAAGTTACGGCAGACGAAGGCACCGTTCGGGTTAAGTTGGTACAGTACCCAGAATAAAACCCCTTGATTCCTTGTGTTTTATAAATTTCCGCAGACAACCGCACTATCCTCGACTTGTGACGAGACGTAGAAGGATTATTTACTGTGGATGACGATGACGACGGAGCATCACCGATTTGTAGTCTAGTTCGAAGCACTTCATGAGGATAAGTTAAAGTGGAGGCACACATCTTAGATAACGAGCTAGCAAGAATCAATTTCAAGAAAAAATAAAATCTTTCTTCCTTGGCCTCACGGTCATTATTATTCAAGATTCGGTACTTGTTATTCTGCAAGTATCCCGACTGGTTCTCACAATGGAGTAATTTCTTGATATATTCGTATACTGGGAAATGAATGGCCACATGAAACAATCCAAACAAAGACGGTACGAGCCCCGAATAAAACACTTTAATCCCTTCGCTTTTATACATTTTTCGACATGCGTCCAACGTCCCGGAATAATAATTCTGTGCTGCTCCTCCTTGGTACACATTTTGACCATTAGATGTTTGGAGCATTAATCTTGTCTTTACCACCCATATTGGATTGGTAATAGTAGTGGCCACCCCTCCGGCAGTGATAGCACTAATCGAATAACAGAAATATTTCAACATCGAATGCTTATTATCACCATTCTCCAAGTCGTATCCAAGGGTCAGTTTCACTAAAGTAGGATAAAACACTTTAGCCTTCTCGTATACTGTGAAATAAATCATCCAATTGGGTAAGTATCCAATGGTGATTGGGACCAATCCTCGATAAAGTCCACGAACCCCTTCTTCGGCAAAGATCTTCCCCAATGTTCCAAATATACCCCTATACTTCAACGATGTTGGGCTGTTATTATTACTATCCATTCGCATTACTCCTTGAGCTTGAAGTCTAGTTTTGGCAACGTCCAATGGGCACACTGATACCCCGGCAAGAAATCCCGAAAGGGCGCCAGATACCGCGCTGATTTGGGTATCACTCAAGTACGAGAGCACCGGAACGGGTTTTACCCTCTTGGGGAAATGGTATGTCTCTTGGATTGTTGTTGTTGTCGTCGACGCCGTAGATGTCGATGACGTCTCAGACTTCTGGTGCTTGATCTTATGAATAGATGATGAAGTATTGGTGAATTCCTGATCTGCCAAGTTGATGCTGGGATTCACGAGAGGATTCTCATCGTTGGGATCCAGTGGAAATTTCATGGCAATGAGAGAGAGCAAAAAAAAAGCAAATGAAATGAGCTGAAAGAAATAGAACTAAATGCAATAGTTTAGTAAGGCCGGAGGGTTTTTAATATAATATGTAAAAAATATCAAATATCAATAGAATGTTGGCATTCATTACAAAAATCTCGAAGATTTTCGCAGGCGAAATATAACCAGTGGCTCAACACTGAAAAAAGGGGTAGAAAATTGGCTAAGTGGATAACAAAATGGCACCACCGGAAACACAATTGAGAAGAAATATAATAATGACAATTAGCAAGATAAATTACAAAAGTGATGGTGTTTAAATCACCTCTAATTGGATAGGAGAGAAGAAAAAAGGAACAAAAAAAAAGGTGAAGGTGCAGGGCCTCGTAACCACATGTCGAATTTGACATTTATTATATATACTAGTGGTATACTACAGTATAGTGAAATATGCATTATTATTAGTTTGAAATATAAATTACAGGATATTAGAATTACTTTTATAATGCATATCACGGGATATTGGGCATATGAATATTTTTAGGCCACTTTGGTATCACCCAAACTGGCCGTAGTCAGATGGGACGGTTGAGCGATTACTGATGGCTTGTTTCGACGTATGAAGCAGTTGGTTTGGGTGCAAGTACCTTAAATTCAAATCTTTATTACGAATTACTACAAATCACTAGTTGAACAATCTTCTAGCACTCACTTTACGCAGAGCATTTTAGATCCAAATGATCAGTCTTAGAACAAAATAATATTGATCTCTAGAGATTCAACACATCTGTCAATCTTAGATCAATTCATCTTCAGCATACCACTTTTGATAATTTTGCAGTTCATATTGCTGGTCAAAGTATAATTGCCTGATCTTTTATGTGTCTTTCAAAAATAGAATTTGAGAAATTAGAATATCACCAATAGTAGATTTCCAAAAATACGCAATGAGTTCACAAATAAGCCCGGTGATGGGGTAATTCGATTTTTCAACCGTACTTGTTGCCTGCGATATTAATTTTGAATTTTGAATATCATTTTGATAGTGGTTTGGATCAAGCGAGGAAATTAAAGATATAAGAAACGTCCCTGATGAGGAGCAGTATCATCATATCCTTCTATCAAATTGGTTTTCAGGACTAACAAATATTGTGAATAAAGCTACGATTTGTTGGTTGATTGTTTGTGAAGGAAATTGATTATGCTATTTATATTAAACTCGACAAGTGGGAGCTTATGTTTCTAAATTATTCTTGTAATCCCACCATCTCTATAGAGTATTATCGTATACGATATGCACATTTTATTTTGTTATCTTCTGTTTACGACTGATTACTTTTACTCCTTATCATGATTGAGTGAGAAAAAAAAAAGTCTTGTAACCATTCTTTATTTTAATATTAATAATATATCTAAAACGACGCCAGTTGTTATAGTATAAGGAATAACTCTATTATTCGCTGGTCCACACCGATACAAAAAAGTGTATTGTTACACCACCAAGATGGCATGTCTTAATACGGGTGCAGCACCCCATTATATAAATCTCTTCTCCGCAAATGCCCACAAGATTTCTTTATCTCGTCAGTCCTCAGCCTATCTAAATTCTTGCTTTTTGTCTACAGCTTTTTCAAAAAACAAAGATTTTTTTTGATAATCCAAGAGCAAGACCGGCAAATGTTTTGATGTCAATATGAGCGACCAAACTTATGAGCAGAGAAAAGCGTCTGCAATAAATGAGATAAAATCCAAAATCAGAAATTCACAAGGTCTATTATTAGACCTTGGTGGCATTATTGATGACCAAAACTTAAGAGCTGGTGTTATTGGAAAAATGAAAGTGGAAGCATATCTTGAGAGAGAAAGAAATGGCCCAAATCCCACAGACCTCGCATCGCTGCTATGGAAGCTCTTTCTCAACTTGCCTGCACCAGATCCGCTCAAAAAATCTCTCCACAAGCAAAGTGTGCCTACCTCACTTCCGAAAGGTTCAACTAGTGCTGCTATTTACAAATACTACGAAGAGTTTTCGGTTGATTGGAAACCCTTTCCTGATGATTATTTTGATAATTTGATAGAAACATTTTCATTACATTGTAATCAAAATTTATCAACGTCAATTTTTCATCAGGGGAGTGTTCGTGAAGTCGATGAACTTTACCTGGATTTAACAAGTAGTACAGGAAAGGATTTTTGGATGCATTGTGATAAGAAGGAGGCCAGCATTGTGTTACTGCTTTGGAATTTGATATTGCCGAAAGTTGTGACGATCCTTTACGGTCTTGGTGACACAGTTTATTGCCGTGTTCAAAGAACTATTATGGGGCAAGAAAATCTATCTTTACGCCCAGACATTTGTGTTTTTGCAAATCAACGTGATGCTGATGAGAATGGTCCTGCATCCATCATAATTGAAGGCAAAAGGCTTGGGTTGAGAAAATTAATTAAGGATGATGCTCTTACTGATAGCTCCTTAGTTCGCCAGGTGGTGGTTGACATGTTGAACGGTGCTATTGATTTCTGCATACTTACCGATTACGTTGTTAGTATTATTTTCATGCTAGAAGATCCTGATCACGAAGATTCCAAACCAAAAGGGAACCCAAACTCCACAAAGCAAAAAGAGTTTCAAGAGATGAATGACAGAATCGCAGAAATGGAAACACTTCTTAAAGAAACCAATGGTGACAAATTCAAGGTATTCAATTCAAGAAGAAGAAATTTAGAAAAGGAAAAAGCAAAGCTTGAAAAAAGGGCTGGGGCCCTCAAGCAACAACTTATGGAAGTTCCAATCCCTATTTTCTACAAGATTTTGGAAAACTCTGATAAGAAAATCAATTTAATTTTGGCAAGTTTGATACATCATTGTGTAAATTACAGTGCTAATCAAAAAAGCAGTGCCATAGATAAAACAAAAAAATACAAGCTGGTATTCATGAAGAAGAAAAGCTTGGTAGAGAATATCAAGATTGGAAGTAGAAGCTCCCATAAAAGCGTGAGCAAACCAATAAAACTTGTGCACAAGGAAATGAGTGGAAACAGCTGGGGTAACTACGCAAATGATATAGCGGAGTTGCAGGGTGGTGACTCTCATTTATCGTTTGTTGTCGCAATAAATACCACTAGGTGCTATGAATTCTTTCCCAGGTTGCCCAGGATGGATACAGATAGCAAGCGTCTTGTGTTGAAAGTTTATGATCAGGACTTCATTAAAGATTATAGCCAAACTAGAGAAATGAGAAAAATGGGATGGTCTTATCCAATGCTATTGAAACTTGCAGAAGAGAATTTCATGAGCGAAATTCATGCATATAGCTTGATAACCAAGTACAATAAGAAGTGCAGGTCGGAAGCTGATAAGATATTTGCTCCACAAGTCATTTACTGTGGAGATAATGTTATCTTTTGGGATAAATCTTGCATAAAATTTGGAGGGCATGCAATATTCATGACAGAGATCACTGGAGGTGGTAGAATCACCAAGAAACTGATAGAGTTCGGAATTAATCAATTGAAGTTATTGTCGGGTTTGGGGATTAATCATGGAGATATCAGAAGAGCGAATTTCATAGTTACTCCAGACGAAAGAGTTGCCTGGATAGACTATGGTAGGGTGAATGGATCTTCAACTTTGGAAGGAAATATCCTAAAATTTGTCGAGATATGCAGTGAGGACTCTTGAATATTGAACGGTTCAGTGTTTTGTTCTCTCACTTTTGGTGTTGTCTTTCGACTTGCTTGGTTTGCCACTTATGTTTTTGTTTCTGCTCGGCTTGAAGGGTTGGCTACTTGCTTGCTATCAATCAACAGCTTAGATTTTGTGGTTTTTTTATACGATACTTGCTTATCTGTTTTCGTCACAATGTATCCAGCTATGCTATATTATTTTTGATTTTTTTCTACCTCTGTTTGAATTGCTGCCATATAATTACTTGCTAATGTGTTTATTTGGGTTTTATTAATGTTCTTTTCTATAAAATTATAATACCTCGGGTGTCGTAAACCGTAATTTGCACTTATGGTATATAAAAGATAACCAGAAAATTTTTATCCACTACATATATTACGAAAGGATGCACAGTAATAAAAATAACAACGTTAAGATAAGTGCTTCCCGAATAAAGCATGGTTAATTGTTGCTCAGAAATATCGATAACATGTTAGCCAGAGCTCGAAGACAGTGTAATATATTCATGAAGTCAATTTTGCCTGATATTCAGATCCATAAATAAGCACCAAATGTTATAAATTCATGACAGCATCCAACAATCCTTCATCATCCTCCTCCCTTGCCTGGTTTTTTTTTTTTTTTTCATCCCTGTCTTTCTGAAGAAAATGAAAAACCCTTAGTTTGGCAATTACGGTATCCAAAACAATGAGATCATCCGTCTCCTAGAAAATATCAAAATCCTATCATCCAGTGGGGAAATTGTTGCAACAGAACCTGATATTTGCACTCAAAGGAATTTCAGATTTTCGTGTGAATCATCGAATCTTTGAACGCATATTGCACTCTATAGTATTCTGTAGAGTATGCTTGTTTGAGCGTCATTTCATTCTTAAACCTCTAGGTTTATTATTGGAAGATATAATCCAATTTATTTATAGTAGTATCCTTGTGTTTTTTTTTTGGATGTGGTTGAATTTAATAATATGAAGCGAATTTCCCAAGCAAACCAGCATGCATGCATCATTTTTTTTTTTTGTGTTTTGTTGCAAATATAATTTCCATTCATTTATTAAGATCTTATAAATTTATAATTATATAACTTGGTGTTGATTTTAATTAATGAGGAAAATCCTTAAAAAGACATAACAAACAAACAACATGACATTCTGGTGACCCCAAACAAACGTGTGAGGACTGGTAGCCAAGACCAACTAACCCAGTTCTTGTTGGCTTGTTCTACAGTAAGTCAAAGTTAAGGGATGAACTATTCAATTTTTTTTAATTGTAGACTTCTGGGTCTTGAAAATTAGGGTACGATGTTGGAAAATGGATTGCCATAGAACCCTTTGGTGCAGGTGTTCACGAACGCGGATACCAGAGACAAGATAAAAGGTCATGTGGGAATTAAGATGGATTAAGGTGATAAGATAAAACAAGCTGTATTCCATCACTCCAATGCGAAGATTTGATTGATTTGATAGTTATTCGGATGGTCGAAAAGACGAAGATGAAGACGAGGATGAAGACGAGGATGAGGATGAGGATGAAGATCGAGACGACGACATTATTATGATGTGGAAGAGCTACAAAAAGACGGCATAGAACAAAGAAATGCTGAAAGTAACCAGCATACATTAAAAGGTAGATGATTAGAGACTAACAAAAGGAAAAAGTGAGAGATTAAGATATAACAGCAAGTCATGGATTGAAAAATATTACTGATAGTGTAAATTGTTTAGTTAAGTTCAGATAGGAATTACAGAACGAAACATGGTAGTTTAAGTAAGTATATATTAAAGAAGGATAATCTAAAAGAATAAAGGAAATAAGCCCTATTTGTAGTGAGAAAAGATAGCAAAAGGAAATAAGGGAATAAACTAGAGAAAAAGGGAAATAAGAGAATAAAGAATAATAAGGATAAAAAAAAAAAAAAAAAAAATAACGGAGATAAAGAAGGGAATTAATAAAGAAAGAAAATAATACACTAAATAGATTACTACAAAGTACATAAATCACTACAGATAGTAAACATCACCCATATTGAGGATAGCTATTTGGAACTGTACTATGATATTCTGATACTGGCCAACGACAGTCTTTTTCTGTGGATATTTTTGCCCCGTTAATTAACGCATATAAGCTAAGCTACACAATTATTAAGAATATATAATATATATTTATCAAGAGCCCCTTTCTTCCCTAATTATATATCCATGAGGCCATTCGCGGCTAACCAAAAGTCTTTAATCACCATATTCACCTTCCGGGTACCTTTAGTCAAATACAACTTCAGAATTAATTGCCTAATGTCTGGTAACGCTTTTTTTCCATTGGAAACCCTTTGGTTATTAATTAAAATCAACGCGTTATTGGCCCATTGTTTGAATTGCAAAGGATACTTGCCAATCATGTTCCTGACAATATCACAATAGATCTCATAATTCGATCTCGTGGATTTTAATAACGCCGAAAACGTGACATTAGTAAGTTTTTGACCAAATTGTTCATCGATGAAGATTCTGGTGATGTATTCTTGATTCTCCCGAGTACCGGCTCTAAGGGTTATGAGATTGCACCAGAATTTCACCACGGTCTTAATGACAAATTTCTCATTAGATTGTTTGAGGACCACCATACACGATTCCAAAATGGTGGCGAAATAGTTGGCCAGGTTATCGGAGATGTAAAATAACAAATCCGGTTTTTTTTCAATGACCTTATTGAGGAATTGTAACGCATTGGTAAATAAATCGACATCCAGGTTGAGTAATTGAGGATTCATCACAAATATTGTAATAATACAATTGGTCACCGCTTCTTTCGATAATTTCCGATAATTGGCACTCACAAAAGTCTCTAAAAGACCAAATAAATACCCAATTGACAATGTCATCGAAGAGTGTGGTTTATCCACATCAATTCTATTTTTGGTATCTTCGAATTTGGATAATACATAATCAATAATGATTTGATTATCAGCAAACACAAACGGTCCATTGATATCTTCACATAATCCGGCCCTAAAAATCTCACAACATTTCTCAGTAACGAGATTATGATAATTGATTTTCACCGATCCATCAGTGACCCCCAATGATTCACCATTATTATGGTTGGTGATAAATATGTTGGTCAACTCGGGGTCCAAAGAAAATCCCGAAATGATTTGCAAAATCATCGAATGAATCCCCAAATTATCAGCGATCCAAAAATTATCCACCAATTGTCGTTCTTCATCGTTATAGAAAATCACCGATTCTTCTGGTAATTGCATTCCTCTGGCGATTTGTAATACACAATCAAGGAGCGACACTAAGTAATCCAATAAAATATTCAAATCATGGTTATTGTTGACCCTGCCACTCTTGATTTCCAGAAAAATTTTTGTCGATTGGTCATTAATAAGTTGAAGCAATTTGACAATATATTCTCCTTGGGTTTGGGGGTTTTTAATCCCTTGAATTATAAAACTCACGGAGTTAATGACTTTCTCCCTAGTAAATGCTTTGAAGTCAATGGAATTGATCACGTTGAATAATAAAGGTTCAAATTTAAACAATGACGACGCCAAGAAAGTTCGGCATTGACTGCAGATCGAGGCAATGGCTCTGGCAACAATAAACTGAAATTTTCCAGGGAGTTCTTTTGATTGGATGGATAATGATAATAAATTGAACAAGTAATCCAAGATTTCATTCAAGAATCCCAATCCTTGTTCACTCTTGTAAAAAAAATTGATGGAACTAAGAAATGATACCGTGGTATTCATCAAGTAACTATTATTGGTAATCAATCCGATTTTAAGGAAATTGATCTCCTCGTTTCTGTGGAAACTGAACAAATGTACCAACATACCAAAGATTTCATCAGGGACATTTCCCTCGGAGAAATTGGAACACATGCAATTGATTAAAAACACTGACGCTTCGACTTCTGAGGCATTTTGTAAAGTCAAGCTGGTAACATTGAGATTATTGATGATATTATCGAACAAGAACTTGAAAATTGAATCTTTGATAATCACATACATGGAATCGAATAAATCACCCACGTCTCTTCTGTAAGAGAAATATTCATCCTTGTATTGTCCTTTAATCATTTTCATCGACGTCTGGTTAGCTAATGGTAGTTGAACTTTGGTCCAATAGGTTTTACCAAGTAATTCTAATAACGTTTTGAAATTTTTTTTGAATAGTTGCAAATTTTCCGTGGTCTTTAACAAAATCAACAAACTGTCAGTATCATCAATCAAGGTATCAGACGTCTCCAACCAGAATTCAATGAAATCTCTGGAGATCTCTTCATCGAGAATAGGGGTTCCTGGGAATGCCGTTAATTTCATGAGAGCCTGGAAAATATACGAACAGCTATCATCCACCAACAACTTGCTGATTCGTACCATATCCAATTCAAAGTACGATATTACGAGTTTGGCGAAATCCTGTACTGATTTCTCGTTTTCGATGAGATCGTCATCGCCTGATCCATTGAGGAAATTGAGATAGTTCATCCCCCAGTCTTTAAAAATTAGGTCGTTGATGGTTTGTTTGAACGAATTATTGAGTAAATTGGCGTTTGTCTCTAGCAAGTTGGTAAGGAATTCAATCACCACGAAAATCGAGTCGGAATCATTGATCAATTGATCCGAAGTTTGGTGGCATAACAAAAACTTGATGAGAAGATTTAACGTTGGATCGATGATAAATTTTTCCGTGGAGTTTAAATAAGAAAACGAAATGTATGAAGTCCAAGCAGTGTAACATCTAACTGCGTCAGCCAACAATTGATTATTGTCGTTCGATAGTTTTGGAGTATTATTATTATTATTGTTATTGTTATTATTATTGTTATTGTTATTGTTATTATTATTATTATTAAGTTTTTCAATGACCAAATTCATGGAATAGTTGACAAAAAATTCCGTGACCACAAATACCTCTTTCCGTAAACAGGTATGTAGTTGTTGATCTAAATGATCGCTCATGGTGTTATTTTTCAAGATATCTTCAATAATGATTTGGGAGAAAAGTAGGACAAGCTGGAGTTTTTGCGCCAGTCCCGCCAAGCTGGCTTGGAGATGGTGTTCGATGTTTGCCACCGATAGTCTTAGTGATGATATTGACGGGTCGTCTTGAGTCCCCAAGAAACTTAATAATGGATTGGTCCAATTGTGGAAATTGTGGCAGTAGACCAACGATAAATTGCTGAACACTTTCTTGATCACAAAGAGGTTTGGTTGACGATGGACGAAATGTTGAGTTAGGAGGTTATTCAAATGGGATAATTGTCTCAATGTCAATTGATCAACCATATTTCTTGTGTCATCAGTGCCGGTGGCACCTTTGAGGGTCTCATCATCATCAATGTCCGATTCGTCATCAACCACAGCGCCCCAAGTGGAGAATATTTGATTTAGTTGAACAGTATAGGTCAATGCCCCGAAGAATTGGCATTCCAAGCTGTAGTTATTGCGAGGATCGAGGAGTTGATCTGCCACTTGTAATGACCCTTGATGTTTTTGAAATTGTTGGAGTTGGGATTGCACTTGGACCACTTGACCCGCTGCCAAAGTATTGGAGTAGAGGGTCTCGATGAGACCCACTACTTGTGAGAAGTTGAAATCCATGTATTTTCTATTTTTTGTCCGATGGTATTGAATATATTATGTTATTATTGGGTTTATTTATTTATTTATTTATTAATTCATTTATTTATTTATTTATTTATTTCTATCTTTTGATATTCTTTTAGGAAATTTTCAATTTTTCTTTTTTTTTTTTTTGACCACACAAAAACAGCCGTTTCCGAGAAGGACACACGCACGCCCACCCACCCACCCACCCACCCACCGGCACGGATACCCACGTCAAATAAATGTCAAATGGAATTTTGATGCCGTTTATTATTATTATTATTGTTATTAGCAGTAGTAGTACAAAAACTAATGGATATTCTCTCAAAAAAAATTTTTTTGATCATGAGTTATAAAATGATACATTATATCTTATTCAAATAATGAATCTTTGGAGGCTAACTCTAGTGGCTTGTACCGTGGTGGTGCATGGCCTTTATATTCCCAGATTACAATCACAAATGCCAGGGGATGAGATACAACCAACGTCAGTTCATATACAACGCTTAGATAATAATCATCATCATGGTGGCAATGCTTATGATGATAATAATAATAATATCAACAATTTTGAACCGGGATCTATGATAAATTTTGCCAAGAGAACGACAGACCTTTCATATAATGTGTACCTTACCAAAGATATCAACTATCTCAGACGTGCCAACAACATGCTTTGGTCATCAGTGAACCAGAGATTAGGGTTTGTCCAAGTGACGGGGATCGAAGAGTCCCAAAATAAGGGTGATAATAATAATAATAGCAATAATGGAGTAGTGGCTCAGGAGAAGAATATAGTTGACACTTCTCCATGTAGTGTTTACGATTATGATCTTTCTACAACATCAAGCAACAGCAACATCACTCGATACTACAAATACTCTGGGAAGCTTGACACAAAAACGATAGAAGAATTACAGAATAGTCCCGATGTCGCGTGTATGTCCAAAGAAGAAGAAGAAGAAGAATAATAATAATAATGATTTGCGTTCTTAATTTTGTGTGTTCTCATAAGTTTTTTTTTTTTTTTTGTTGTGTTCTTGCGCCAGGTTCTATATAGTGTGGTCTGTACCATATAGAACTAATTTTCGGATATTGAGAAATTATTAGATGCTGAGGTGGAAAGGATTAGATAAAGTATCCATTGCAAAGATGGTTAATTGTTTGGGTCGGTCAGTTGGTTAATTGTTTTGTGGTTTATTCTGCTTCTTAAAGAAGAGCTGACCGTTCAGATATAATGGGGATCATTCTATCCTGTGAAGTAATACCTTCTTCAGCTCATGAAAAATGACAGCTCTTTTATATTTATAATCTCTGAATTAATACCTTCTTCCGTTCATGACAGCTCTTTTATACTTAGCCCGAGGAGAATCTAAAGCTGGTGATATTCTTATTCTTATTATACACCACCAGTTTTGCGTAACCCCACTGTAACTAATCACTGGGTAGGTTCCAGGACATTGATTGATATTGACTAAGCACAAGCATCATTCGTTCAATGGTCTAAAGAGACAATCGGTCTTCATCGTGATGTGCCTCCCCCCACTATCTCTCTCTCTCTCTCTCTCTCGATATCTTGATTTGCGCTTCATTGGTTTTTCTAATAATATATCTAACTTTCTATAGGAGTTGAATTAGTAATTTTCATACTTCTTTATTGAATTTGTAATTCTCATAATATTTCATTGATTAACAGGAGACTGGAAAACAAAAGGCAGAAAGGTTGTGAATTGAAATTGAAATTGTAATTTTTATCCTTCTTTGTTGACTTTGTGATTCTAATAAATAAATAAATAAACAAATGGTGGTGTTCAATTCATTAACAAAAACAAGCAAGATTATTATGAAATGTATTGGCTTTTGTGCTGGATAGGATATGCTACATATTTTTTTTTTTTTTTTTTAGATATTAAAATAATGTAACGATAATAAAAAGTATAAAATAAGAAACTTTTAATAATATATAAACAGGAATTTAGTTGTGAGTCTTGATGATTCTATATACATGATAGTAGTAGTAGTAGTTGTAGTAATAGTAGTAGTAGTAGTAGTAGTAGTAGTAGTAGTAGTAGTAGTAGTAGTAGTAGTAGTAGTAGTAGCAGCAGCTATTAATCAATCGTCAAAAGCTATCAAAAGTAGTGGATGTATTCAACATCATCATGAGCCCCCTTTGGATATCATCGAGCCCATCAATGTTAGGAGGTTAGGTCTGTACTGTACTACTACTACTACTGGCAGACTGACTGACAGACAGTAGAATTTTTTCAATTGTATATATCATGAAATATAACCAGAAACAAATATTACAAAACTTTCTCATGGATCAATCATCATCATCACAACCATGTTTCTTTTTTTTTTTTTGGAATTAATAGATAGCAGTAGCAGCGAACGAAAAAATAATTAAAATATACCAGAGACCATCAATCAATTCGACGTAGGACCGCATATTGTAATCATTTACCATTTTTGAAGGATGATGGTGAATAAGGATGATGGTGAATAAGGATGATGGTGAATAAGGATGATGGCGAGTAAGGATGATGGCGAGTAAGGATGATGATGGTGAGCGAGTAAAGATGGTTGTGAGTAAGGATGATCGCGAGTAAAGATGATGGTGAGTAAGGATGATTGTGAGTGAGGATGGTGAACGAGCAAGGATGATGGCTAGTCATATTAAATATCATATCATTAAAAGGATAATTCATCCAATAATGATAATTTTTTTAAAAAAAGCATTATATCATGAATGAATTGGGCACCTATGTGCCATTGCGAGTAAATGTTATCATCCGGTATTGGTGGGTGGGGTGTTGATTTAAACACATATCGTACATATACATTGAGGATGATATGATTATATAATATTGTCTAAACCAATTCCCAATTAGCGAGACAATAATGTTGTTGTTGTTGTTGTTGTTGTTGTTGTTGTTGTTGTTGTTGTTGTTGTTGTTGTTGTTGGATGTTAATCATTGATCTGCTTTTGTGTGTGCTATAAGGGCATGGATGGTCCTTTATTAAGCTTCTCTTCCTCTTTTCTTCAAGTTTGCAAAGTAGTTGTACAACCAATTATTGCTTGAAATCAAGATATAAATCATTTGAAAACTGCTTCTTTGACAATCAAATACCCCCATACACTTACTTCTAATGAGAATATCAAAATACACACTTTTCAATAAGGATAACACTTCCAATAAGAATACCATGCACTTTCAATGAGAACGTGAAATACATTTCTAATGAGAGTATCAATAAATACATTTCTAATGAGAACATCAATAAATACATTTCTAATGAGAACATCAAATAAACTTCTATTGTCAACATCAAAATACAATTCAAGTTCTAGAGAATACTTAATAATACCACCGACGGCACACATGGTCACTTCCAATGAAATGAAAAATCACAATACCAAGAAGGATGTGGATATCCCATTTTCTCAAACGATAAATACCAACATCAAATTAATTAAGATCATATCATATATCACTTCTCCCACTCGAATCATCATCATAATCATCATAATCATCATCATATTCCACTTCCTAATTGGATCATCATATTCCACCATCTCAAAAAAAAAAAAAGAGAAAAGGAAGAGTCCTTCATAATAATACATTATTATACTCCACTCAAACTCAAATACCAATCACGTTAATTTTATTCCACTTCTAGAGCAAATCATTATAGTTCTATCACGTATTCCACTTCCAAATCAAATCAAATCAAATCAAAATCATCAATTCCTCCTTCTAGATCAAAATTCCCCATAGTCCACTTCTAAGTCAAAGTTCCATCACTTGAACGAAGAAAAAAAACAAATGAAAAAAAAATCCAATCATCATCAATGAATACTCCAACTTTCCCCATGAGCTCTAATATAAGTCCACCATGACAAATTAATATTCTAAAACAACTAAAACACACACATAGATTATCTCTCATCACCACGGATTATATTCTATCTCCTCATGCTCGATCTTATCTTTTGATTTCGCTTTTGTGGCATGTCCATTCAACTCCCAAGTTTTCGCAACACTGCTTTCTGGTCTAGTCATACCAAACCCATCATCATCATTATTATTATTATTATTATCAAACATGGTGTTGTTTCTCTTTTCTGCCCCTGCTGCCGCGGCACCAAAAATACTACTATGATACATCCCGGTGGCCGCATCCAAATCCAAATCCCTGTCATTATCTCTCATCATACGTGGTCGAGTCATATTATCATCATCTCCATCATTGAAATACTCATCATCTTCATCATCTTCATCATCTTCGGAATTGGCAAAATTACCATAATCGTGCTGATCACGGATAGAATCCACCATATCCCGTACCTCAATTGTCAAATACGGTTGGTTGGCCACGAGGGTTTCCCGATTATTACCCCTCATCCCAGCCCCGTATTTACTAATGAGTTCTTGACGGGTTGGCAAACAAATTGGGAAATCCCGTCCGGCTAAAAGATTAAGATACACAAGATCATCATCGATGGAAAGTACTCCCACCCCATAGATCCGGTTACGGGTGGTGGCGGCCGGGGATAAGTAATTGATCGATTTGAGGTACCGGTTAGTGGAAAGTTGTCCGAGATTCACCCGTTTGCCAAGGTTTGCAAGACATTTGGTGATTTTTTTCCCAAAGTGCGGCTCGTCGACTTCATACTTGTAATTCTTCACGATATAGTGGACTTGTTTATGATTGAGGAAGATGATATCTTGGTCCAAAAATTCGATGAACGCGGTATTGATCGAATCTTCGGTCTGTTTAGGAGAAAGTTTTTTATCTTCGATCGACCGAACTAATGCATCGACATAAGTGGTCCCCACTTGAAGAAATTCTAGGAGGTTGTAGAGCACTTGGAAGTGGTATTTGAAGATTTTGTTGATTGAACCATAATAAAAGTTGGAGATGAAAGGTAACGGAGTGGAACTGATATCGATTTTAGCAGTTCTATAAGAGTTGTCTTCATCGTCTTCGTCGAGGTTGATCATTGGGGTTGGGTCGATATTTTTGAGTACTTGATCATTATGAATTTGTAGATCATTTGGGGTTGGAATATCTTTATTTTTCTCGTCATTTGGGGTTGGAATATCTTTATTTTTCTCGTCATTTGGAGTTTCAATATTACCTGGGTTTCCATCATTTTTCTTCTTTTTCTTCTTTTCCTCCTCCTCCTCAATCTTCTTCTTTTTCTTCTTTTCCTCCTCCTCCTCAATCTTCTTTTTCTTTTTCTTTTCCTCCTCTTCTTTATTATAAAACCTCACATTAGTATCAAATCTCGAAATATTCGACAAATCAAACTTGAAATCAATAAGATCATCGGGATAATCTCTAATAATCATCTTCAATTCATCATCATCAAGATAATACTCTTCATTAGTTTTACCATCGGGATTCAACTCGATATCTTCTTGCTGAAGGTTTTTCAGAATACTCCGGACCCAGTCTTCAATGACGCTAAGATTCAATCGCAATTGGATGGCAAAGGTCCTGGTCAAGTAGTTCTTCCCCCGTTTATTACGATTGGCCAAGATTCGATTGAACACCGACCCGTGGATCCACAGAAGCACCCTTGATAGCAAATTCTTGAGCAAGATCGAGGAAATGTTGTATAATTTGAACACATAAATGATGGCCTCGAGCACTTGAAGAAACTTCATTGGCGACGGTTGGAGTTGTTGCTTCAAATTAGGAGGGTACAACGTATCGAGAATCTCTTGGAAGGTGTTGCCGGACCCGCCACCTACACCACCGGAGTTATCACGTTTGAAGAAATTCCAGTCGTTTTGGAAGAGTAATCCTTTTTGAAGGTTAGGGATCGATGAATAATCAATGACGCAATCGTCTAAAAGGTCGACTAATCGGTTGGTGATCCCAGCAAGAAACTCGTTGATAAGGTCTTGTAACACGGTGACGATTTTTTTTAGAAACAACGGGTTTTTGGTGAAGAAGCCTTCTTGGCGTAAGAGGTAATAATATAGGTGGTTTATCACGGAGATCCAATAAGCAATCAACACGATATCGTTCTTTTTGCGGACTTTGGATTGTAAAAGTTGGCGTTTGGATTGTTGCTTGCCATTGAGGTTAGGGGTGTTAGGGGAGCTGCTAGAATTGCCAACGAATTCTTGGCTGTCGTCGTTGTCGTCATAATTATTATTATTATTATTATTATTATTGTCAAAGTGTTCCTTGTTGACAACCATGGGAGTATTATTTCCTTTACTATCATCCTCAATGATCATATAAATTCTGTTGATGAACAATTCAAAGAAATTGTTGGATAGCCTGAGGTTTTTCTTTTTGAAGTAACTGTATCGTAACATTTGAAACACAATGATTGCCGGGACCAACGGGTTCTTGTTGTTGGAACTGGTCTCGGAATTGACGGTGTCGAAAATCAATTTCAAGAACTTGGGGATATCGCGATAACTATAGCGGATGAACGATTTGGGATCGGAGAATTGGTTGAAGTCGAATATTTTTTCATCGTTGATTGTCAGGACCATGGCGGCGGAGTCTGAGAGTAATGGGATGTCACCGTTGGTGGTGATGGTCGATGATTTATAAATGGCGTCGTCTTTGGCGAGATCGTGTTGGGTGATCACGGTAGACGAGAGTTTTGCCGAGGCGGAATGAAGTTTCAATTGGTCCATTAATAAATCGTCTGCTTGAGGATCATTGGAGAAGTTGGGGCTTTCTTTATAAAAAGTGTCATCAAGGGTATTGGGGAGGGATGGGACGACCAGGGGAAGGATATCTGGGAGGTCTGGTTCATCTTTCCAAACTGAGGAGTCCATGATGAATGAATATAATATGCATATATATAAATATATTATATAGTATATAGTATATAGTATATTAATATTATGTGTTAACAAAATGTAGGTGAGTTTTTTCTTCTCCCCTTCTACTGCTATCTGGTGTGTGGGTGTTAGCTCACCACCCACCCACCAAAAAAGGTGGGAATCAAAATGTACGGATGATTACAACGCATATTAATCAATCAATCAATTAATTAATCAATCACAAATCATCAAATGTAGAAGGGTTCTTTTTTTCTTTCGTTTTTTTCTTTTTTTTAAAAAAAAATAATAGTAATAGTAATAGTAATAATAGTTATAACAGTTATAATAATATAATATATATCAATCATTCTTCTTTAACACCACCTTTACCACTGACTTCGGCTTTTTCAATCGAGTGCTTGTCGGTAGAAGCATTTGGGTCCAAAGCACCAAACAATGAGGCGGCCTTGAAAGGTCTGGCCAAGTCGTTGATTGGCTGCTTACCAAACAAGTGGATCTTGACGATGTTGGCTTCAACAGCACCTTTGAGAGGAGACAAACTTTGCATCAACAATGGGTTGGTGTACTTCATGTACAAGTGCATGAAGCCAGTCATGGCCAACCCGGTGAACACCCCTTTGATGCATTGGTTGATTTGGCCAATGTCGTACTGCTTGACGGTGGTGGTGACCAATTTCTTTTCGGTTTCGCCGGAGAGCTTGTTTGGTTCGTCGAGGTATTTCAAGGTGGTTTGGTCGTTTTTGTTGATGATGATTTGGCGGGTGATCAAGTAGATGGAGAGGGTGATGACGGTGGCACTGACGTACAAGATTCTGACGTACAAGATGGTCGAAGGGTTTTCCCAGTCGAGACGCTTGGAGACTTGCATCATGACAAGCATGAGGACGAGGTTAGAGATGGCTGGGTTCATGGTGATAAGGGGTTGATCGATTGATTGATTGATTGATTGATTGAAGATAGTGGTGGACGGTGAAAAATCGGTGGTGAGAAAAAGAAAACACATTTTTTGTTGTTTTGGCTGTGGGAGTTTTGGCTCCTGAGGCCGGGTGACGACGATGGTTTGTGGTTTCGCCGGTGTCATCGCTTATGTAATCCAACCGGGGTGCGGGTGTTGTTGATTAGGTAATCGATGGTGTAAGGGTGGCAAGAGGGGGTGTAATACCATCCAATCACCTGATCATCCGTAATTGTTATCGCTGTTGTTGTTGTTGTTGTTGTTATTACTATTACTATTACTATTACTATTACTATTACTATTACTATTACTATTACTATTATTAGGGTCCTTACTGATCGGTATCTTCTTGTGTGAAGATGCTGTCATGGTGACTGACTGACTGACCCTGTGACCACTGTATTTGTATTATATCTATCTACCATCTATTCTATCTATTCTATCTACCAACCATCAACCATTAAATACCAATCAATCAACCAATCAATCGATCAACCACCCATTGATTGACCCACTGTCCCACGCCCAGCCGTCTCACAGAATTATAATGTGATAGAGTGCCGCTGGGACACCCCTCCACGACCTCTAATACCCCCTTATCCCCGTCCCACCATGCACCCCCAGGGCACAATCGCCCTTATTTTGATTGTTTACCCCGGATTACCCCACAAACGTCCCACCGCCACCTACATAGGAACACTTACACACAAGTGTCACTCTCTCACCGCTCGCTGTGCTGTGCCTCTCTCTTCCTTTCCTCCCCCAGGGAAAATTCTTTCTTTCTTTCTTTCTTTCTTTCTTTCTTTCTTTCTTTCTTTCTTTCTTTCTTTCTTTCTCTCTTACTCCCTCAATCACCAATCACCATTCACCATACACCATGCCCCAGAAACTCATCAAAAATCCTAAAAATGGCTCCAGCAGAATCTCCCAGGCCTGCGACCGCTGCCGTATCAAAAAAATCAAGTGTGACGGTAGCTTACCCAGTTGCTCCAATTGCTCGAAAATCGGCTTTTATTGCAAAACCAGCGACAAATTGACCAGACGCTCATTCCCCAAAGGTTACACCGAAAACCTCGAACAATACCTCATCTTCTTACAAAATGAAAACCTCAAATTGGTCAGTTTCATCAAACAAGAAATTACCTCGAATGACGACAACAATGATTCAAATTCAAATTTCTTGTCCCTGCTCGATAACCATGAAGAATTGGATAAATTGCTAGGTTCCATCAATAATAAGTCTGGCATAACCACTAATAATACCAATAATACTAATCTAACCACAACCTCACAAAAAACTAACAACCATTTCAATAACGTTGTGGCCAACGGTATCTCCATAGGCAAGAACCTCTTCAATTACAACATGACCAATCTTTTCCAACAATTTCTCATTGATGATGATTATCAACCATCCACTCACAACCATTCACATTGTAACAACAACAACAACAATAATAATAATAATAATAATCATAATAATAATCATAATAATAATAATAATAATGACGATTTCGTCGAGAAAAACTCGGTCTCCCTAATATTAGACTCCATTCTTTTCAAATTATTCCTCTTGACCACAAAAAATAACCACACCAGTAGCTACCTAACCGTCAACAATAAAAACATCATCATCATCAACAAACTCATTGAAAATTACTTCAATCATATCAACAAAAACTTCCTTTGCATCATGAACGAATTCGAATTCTTCACCAATTACCAGAAATTCAAAAACCAACTCAAACATTTGGTCCTCCACTATAACTCCCTCCTGCTTGGCAATCTTCATCATGATGATAAAAACAATAACATCTCCATCAATGAAACCTCAGTCTACTTCAAAATCCAATTACTATTGATCATCTATATTGGCAACATCAATTACTCAATCCTCCTGCTCCATAATCCTCCAAATGTCTCAAGATCCACCACCACCACAACCACCAATGGCCTGAAATTTTTCAAACTCAATTATGACTACGCGTTGCTCAAAAAACTCATTCTCACAAAAGTCCACGTCTTCAACGATTGTAATTTGGAATTACTCCAAACTTTGGTACTATTTTTTTACCTTTCACTTTGTTACGATAATAACCACACCTTCAACAATCTTTGCCCCGGAAACTTCAAAGATGAGTTTTTATCCAGAAGCACCACCAACGTCTCATTCCTCGTCAAACTATCATCGATCATCAACAATTATCTCATCAACATTCTTGCCATCAACAAAAACGCCTCGAGTATCGTCAAGTTCGACCCCCACAAATTCTCCGATACCTTTACCACCAATATTGTCAACCATGAACAACAAGTCATCAACTCCGCTTTCCAACCGGTAGACCCCTCTTCTGCTTCCGCTTCTGCTTCTGCTTCTGCTTCTGCCGATGATGATTATACCACCCAAAACTTGAAACTCAGAGTGTATTGGGGGCTCTATGTCTTGAATAGCATGCTCATTTTGCAAACCGGTGACTACAGAAATAACCACTTTATGAAAACCCATTACGGCGCCAGTTATTACAATAAAATCCCCGAACTCACCAGCGTACTAAATCTCAACCCCCACCTTGAGCCAATGTGCCAACTCGTGGAATTTTTCAAAATCGTTAACCAAATGGTGTTGTTCAACCATGAAAGTTACCGCCTCACCAATCATAATGGTAATGATACAGAAATCAAAAACAAGAATGCTGGCAATAACCGGCCAAACTGGGAAAACGAGCTTTTCTTATTATCCCCGAGGAAACTCCAAGAATTGAATGATCAATTAGATCAATGGAAGAAAAAACTCGTGGATCATAATCTTTTCCATGAGATCCCCACTGGAGAAATTCAAAATTGGAAAAACCATTTTGCCAAAAAGCCCAGTAGTGGTAGTGGTAGTGGTACCAATTACCTTCCAACTGTCGAAGAATCGTCATTCCCCTTGGCGGCCATCCAATCCAGTATGATTTACCTATATGTCAAATCCCTAATTTTTTATAAATTGACGAAATTCAAAGTGGCCAAAGAAAGCGATACTTGGATGGTACACCTTGGTACGGTGATTCGAGAATTCTTATCATATTGTATCTTGATTGATTATATCAACAACGATTTCCACAATTCCAGTGGGCTTTTTGAAGATTGGCAACAAAAAGACCACACCGATAATAATAATAATAATAATGACGAAGACAATGACGAGCAAAAACCTGTGAAACGTCGGAAATATTCCATCAATTCCGATACAACCACCGCCTCATCATCATCATCATCATCATCATCATATACCAACAGAAAACAACAGCAAAAAGGATTGATCAATGTCAAGTCGGTGGAACAGGAATTCATCTCGTCGGTGATGACCAATCAATTTTCTGGCGAGGGTCCCAACATCAATTTCAAAGTATGTTCCTCCACCCCATTCTGCACCTCGTTGTTGAACCAACAAATCGACGATTTTTTCTCCAGCAATGGGCCATCGGAGTTCCAATTATCGAAATTTTTCAAATCCCTTGATTCGATCGTTGAATCATCGGTGAAGCGGCAATCTTCGGCATCGTCGTTTAAAAACGGTTTCAAGCTTGTGCCATTTGACGTGCTTAAACATGGGTTTTTCCAAATCTCTCTCCTTTTAAAGGTCACCAAGGAGCATTATAAGTATAAAGGCGCGCTATATCAAGATTCCCTCAAACTCATCATCAAAGTCCTCGTGGTGTTGGTAAAGAATTATGAGTTTGATTCTTCTCATAGTGGCGATGGCAAATCATCATCTGGTGGGTTTTACCGCAAATGGTTCCATCAAATCCAGCAGCAAGTTTGTGAGTTGTGTCCTCCGGAGCATGCTAATAATAATTATCACAATAATCTTGGTGGAAATTATAACAATAATCCTAATGACAAATATAACAACCCTGAAGATTGTATTATTATTACCCCCGATAATGATGATCCATCCATCAGTAGTGCTGTTGTTGATAATGATGACGACGACGAAGTCTCAAGTTACACCACCAGTCCTCGCGGGGGTCGAGAACGTCTGGACTCGTTGTTTTCTTCCGGGGTGAAAATGACCCCATCAGATTCGGTTTCTTCAGGCTCACTTTTCTCAAATCGGGATTCAGTGAAGATGAGTCAAGGAAGTAGTAATGGTATCGTTGAAAATCGACAACGCGGCAATTCTTTGGATGGTAAAAGTCAAATCCATAACAAACACTCGTTATTTACTGAAAATCGTCAACGAGGTAATTCTTTGGATAGTAATAATAACAACCTTAACAAACATTCGTTATTTATCAAGAGGGTTTCCAAAAATGGTGATAAGGAACATGTTCTGGTTGATAAGATTTTTGATGGTAAATCATCGATCACCATTGACCATGGAAGCAAAATATCATCTGATAAAACCCTCGAATTGGATCCATTATCCGAATGGACTGATCGGGAAATCAACCATGGAATGAACCCCCCAGAATTATCATCATCATCTGGGATTAGAAAAGACCTTATTCTTGACCATACGAAGGGGCAGGAGATGCAAGAATTAAGTTTGAATGATATTTCCGTGGACAATCTTGTGGAGAATATCATGTACCCAAGTTGTGGGTTCGGCAATGCCGAGGAGGATCATAATAAGAATAAGCTGGGGATCTTTAAGAATAAATGGAACGAATTTGGTGGAGAGACTAAAGACAATGGGGTGAAGATGACTAATTCTAACTCGAGTTCTTTGTTAGATATTAGAAAGACGTTTCATGATTTCAATTTGATTTTGGAATGATAGGTTATTTGGTTGTTTTTTTTTTCTTGTGTGTTTTGTTTTTTTCAGCGATGTTAATGTTTTTTGTTTTTTTTTGGATCAATTGTTTTATTTTTCATCACTATATTTATATATATAATTAGGCTTTGTGATGATTGTGTTTATTTTAATAGTAGTATATTGTAGAATAAATTGAACCATTTAATGAATGGCCATGGGTAATTGAGATGATCATCACCACCGGGTAACCAACAAATCACCAGAAATGATAAAAACACACTACAACAAAACATACCGCCTCTCTCTCTCTCTCTCTCTCTCTCTCTCTCTCTCTCTCTCTCTCTCTTACTTTCCACTCCCCATTAGTAGCTCAACACCGCTGCTTCAAAATTATTATTATTTTTTTTTTTTTTTTTATCATCATCATCATGGATCTTCTTAAAATCGGTCACTTCTACATCAACCATATCCTCAGCGTGTCGCAATCGCAACAGGGCAATCTCCCCGGGAACAACATCAACGTGCTTTTACTAGACGACCACACCGCATCGATCATCCTGATCATCTCCTCACAATCGGAACTTCTCAACAATAACATTTTCCTCATTGACAAACTCTCGAATATTGCCAATCGTGACAAATTGCGCCACCTCAATTGTATTGTGTTTGTTGGCCCCAGCGCCCAGTCGATCAATTACCTTTGCGACGAGTTGAAATTCCCGAAATATAAACGGTATAATGTGTTTTTTTCGAATTTCCTTAAAAAATCCCAGTTAGAGAAAATCGCCGAGAGCGATGATTTGGAATTGATCCTGCATATCCAAGAGATCTTCTGGGACTATCTAATTGTCAACTCGAGTTTGTTTCAACTGAGGCCATTGGTGTCAATGAATGGTGGTGATGATGATAGTAATGCGTTGCTGTTGTTGTCGTCGTCGTCGTCGGCATTGTCGTCCAATCAGTTATTATCAATACTATTATCATTGAAAATGAAACCGATCATCCGGTTCGAAAGCAATTCGAAACTCGCGCTCCGCACCGCCAATGAAGTGTTTTACGAATTGACCAACCACAATTCCAACGCGTTCAGCATCTTCAACGGGTTCCCAAAATCCGATACCAAGCCATTATTGCTAATCTTGGACCGGAAAAACGACCCATTGACCCCGTTGTTGACTCCTTGGACTTATCAATCGATGATCCATGAATATTTGGGGATCGATAAAAACATTGTCGATTTGACCCAGTACATGAAAACCGAGTCGCCATCGACCACAACGACGACCACGACGACAAAACACGACGACGACATTGAACTCACAAAGATCATCCTCAATGTGGAAAACGACAAATTCTTTGCCGAGTCAATGTATTTGAACTTTGCCGATTTATCTGATAAGATCTCGGCCCTCGTCAACGTTTATAAACTGAAAACCAACAGCTCGAACAGTTTGAACTCGTTGGACGATCTCAAGAATTTCTTGCAAGACTACCCCGAGTTCAAGAAATTGTCACATAATGTCAACAAACATATCACCATCACCACGGAATTGAATAATAAAATCGGGAAAAACAATCTTTGGGAAGTCAGTGAAGTCGAACAGTACCTTAGCGTCGGAGGAGAACACGATTTCTCCCAGCATGCCGAGGATTTCAACAATGTCCGGAGCATTCTCGTCAATGGGAAATTCAAAAAAACCAATACTGGGATGTTCAACATCCAAGAGAATTTCAAAGTCAAGCTCGTGATGGTGTACGCGTTACGTTACGAAACTTACAAACAAAACCAATTATCATTGCTTGTGGATATTTTGAAACAACAACAAGTGAATGCCACCAAGATCCAACTCATTGACTTTGTGTTGAAATATGCCGGGTACAACAAACGTTTGTACAACAACAACAACAATAATAATAATAATAATAATGAGGAAACCTTTTCTGCTTCTTTATCTTCCTCCACCTCCCAGGCTCCAGGTTTCAATTTTAATAATTCTACTAATGTTAATACCCCAACGAATTCTAATTTATCGATCTTCACCCCATCTAAAAACACCAATAACTTGATTTCGTCGCTTAAAAAATTGGGAGACTTTTCCAATCCCAACAAGCACGGCGGTAATAACGATGCGATCGATGATAGTTTTGATTATGAGGATGCCAACAATACCAGTATTTACATGCAACACCGGCCTCGATTACTTCATATCCTTCATAATGTCCTCACCAAACGTCTCCAAGGGCTGCTGTACCCGGTACTCAACCCATATTCCAAGAATAATAATGGCAATAATAATAACGGGGCAGCAGCCGTCGATTCAGGAATTAATCATATCAATTATTCCACCTCGAGCATCGCCAATGAGAAGTTCCAAGATATTGTGGTGCACGTCATTGGTGGGATCACTTATGAAGAATCACGGGTCATTGGGCTTCTCAATGAGAAATACAAGGCCAAAGGGATCAGGTTGGTGATTGGTTCGAATACCATTGTGAGCAGCGACACATTCATGCAACAGTTGACGGGGGAAATGTTGAAAGATTCTCAAAAGAACGATGGGCGAGGATTATTGGGGAAGAATGAGAAAGAGGACCGGCTTTTGAATATTTTGAACGGGGGGAGTTTGGAACAAACCGGTGGTGGTGGTGGTGGTGGTAAGGATAGTTTTTTCGGGGATAATTTGTTGTGAAGAAGGGAAAAAGAATTTCGATTTGGGTGTTATTGGGTAATAAATATTACATTGAACTGAATCCGAATGGTTTATATATATTGGGGTGATTTGTAATGAATGGTTTAGAAATCGGATGGTATAAAAAAATTGAGTTGTTGATAATGAATGAATAGTCTAAACCAATCCTCCTCCCCCTCCCCCTCTGTAATTGAACCATCATCATCATTAAATTATTATTTATATGAAAAATACCCCTCATACACTTACTTACTTCCAATGAGAATATCAAAATAACACTTTTCAATAAGAATATCATCCACTTTCAACAAGAATAAAACTTCCAATAAGAATACCATCCCGTGCACTTTAAAGATGAGAAGGTGAAATACATTATTATTATTATTATTATTATACATTGAGTTGTTGGTAATGAATGGTTTATTTATAGATTGGATCAATAGTAATGAACGGCTTAAAAAAAATTGAGTTTTTTTTTTTGATAATGAACAGTTTAGAAATTGAATGATTCGTAATATGAATGGGTTAAAAAAAAAAAAAAAATTTTTTTTTTTTGGAGAGATAGATAATCAGTAAGATATAATCGATCGGGGGATAGATAATCTGCAATGAAGTGAAGGAGGGGTGGGGTGTATTGTTTGTTTGTTTGTTTGTTTGTTTGTTTGTTTGTTTGTTTGTTGTTTGTTTGTTGTTTGTTTGTTGTTTGTTGTTTTCAAGGAAATGAATCACTTTATAATGTTTTGGGAAATTGAATCATCCATAATATATTATAAGAATTGGATCATCGATGATGGATTAGGAATTTCGGATGATGATGATGATGATGATGATTCAAAGAGCAATACTTCATTCACTCTTCCTTTTTTTTTGTTTTTTTGTTTTGTTTCTTATGGCTTTTGTTTTTTGTTTTTTGTTTTTTGTTTTTTGTTTTTTGTCTACTAAATTGAATGACATTTGAAGTGGTTTTAGAAATCAAATCGTCGGTGTGGTTTAGAAAATGATTTCTCTGATGGTTTGACAGATATTAGGATTGTCCTGCTGGATAATTGCACTCTCCCAAATGGTTTGACAGACAGAAACGATTTGAATTCTCTTGATGAATTAATACATTCTCCCTTAATGGTTGGATAAACATGAATTCTCTTGATGATGAAATACACACAGTTCATGGTATATTATCTAGAAAGGAAAGGAAAGACAAGGCAAGAGGGGCCTCAATTGTAAGTTAGGATGTATCTTCAAGAAGACCTTTTTTTTTTTTTGTATTATATATGGGTTATTATTGCGTCTCTTGAATAATATCATCATGTTGAAATCATGACTTTGAGAAGAAGAAGATGAAGAATACCATTTTATAATATTCTGTTATAGTGTGGTGTCTTCAATTATATAAATAATAATTCTTAATATTAAGAATTTTATATTTTAATAGTTCAAGATATGGTCCAAACAAATATTTTTTTATTAGTGACTCATTATTAATAACTTATACCCAAGTTAAATACAATAGTACTCAAAACAGAAATTATGTAATAAATATTACATATCCTAATTTATGTAATAAATTCAAATAATTTTAATAATATCTCCCTTAATCAATGTCAATTAATTAATTTCTGTTGAGTAATATTATTACCTTTATCATTTGTAGATGTTAATGGAGCTTCATTCTTCTTCATTTGTTTGTTTAGTTATATATCCATATTGGTAAAGCTTTCTAAAGCATTAGTTGATAGTTGATACGCAATCTATCCTATTGATGAATTAACTTCAGTAGGTAATTTATAAAATCACAATAATTGCGATTGTATTTATATGTTTATATGAAAAAAAAAAAAAAAAAAAATGGGATAAAGGTGTTATTTGATGGTGATGATAATTATTTCACAGTCAAAAATAACTCCATTCTAAAAAGGTAATCAAGAAGTGACCCACCAATTCCTACCCCTAAAAGGTCTTTGAGAAAAAGAAGTATTTCTCAACGTAGAGCACTTCTAGACACTTCTTTAAACCTCATTAGAAGGATACTTCCAGTGATCGAACCATTTGCAGAGAATTACTTCCTCACATCAAGTCGCAGCAACTCCTATGGATGTTGCAAATAATATATATATCTATTAAAGCATGAGTTAAGGACTCAAGTATGAGTACTTGAGGTTTCTATAACAGATATATCTATAGATAGAGAGAGTAACTACTAAATATTCGATCTGTAAATTTTCGAATCAAAATTGGTACCATAAAATACAACAATTGGTGTGTATATAAGACAATGGAGGCGAATTCGTTACAAAAAAACTACAATCAGTTTTGAGAACGGTTTCCAAAAGGTTTGACATTTTGAAGAAAGCCTTGTCGGAAACTAAGGTGCAAAGTGGATCAAACAATTTTTTTGAAAAAATTTATTTTTCACCGTCCCGCCATTTATGCAGGGTAATCTCACTGGGTCAAGAAAAAAGTGACGTCAAGATGGAACATGTAGCGACAAAGCTTTTTGAGGCATTGCGATAAACATTTCGTCATTGGTAAGAAACATGAAGGGTATTTCGTTACATACAGCATCATAGAGGATATATGTCTTACAGTATTGCTAGTGCTACAATCATCATTATCAATGGATTAAATATTGAAAGCTTGCATTTTGAAATCTTTGTCAAGATCTTTGAATTATGTGCTGGGGTATATTCTAAGAGTATTGCGAGAATGTGGGACAAATAGATGTTAGTTCTTCTAATCATCCCTACACATAGTTGTCAGATTCGCTTTAACTCCACCCAATATCGATTAGCAGCTACTATGGGTAACACTGAAAAGGATGTAAAATTGTGAGATGAAAAATCGAATGCTTGCGAAGGCTTTCATAATACAAGAAATACACCAGGGACATAGAAGCCAGTTTGTTAGTTGTTAGCTGCAAGGTGGAAGGTGGAAGTTGCTGTGGATCCCCATTAAATGGTGCTCGTCGCTCATGATTTGCAACATTTCAATGGATCATGTTTACGGTATGTCTGCTGGATTATCTGTGAACATGTATATACTGCACTTGCAAGTATGGTTTACTTAATATGCCAGGCTTTCTGGAGCAGCTGAAGCTTGCTGATTGTGTGCAATTATGAGTTTGAAGGTTGAGAATTGTTTTTATGGGAGGCTGAAATAAGTTGAAAAAACTGAAAAACTTGGCGGTAACATAATATCCAATTAATGTTTTACATAGAGTTGGTTTCGAGGACTAATGAAGATTGCGAATAATGCTTAGTTGGTTGGCACCACAATATTTTGGGGAACGCAATCTATTTTTGTTGCAGTTTTGTCTATATTCTATGATGCTATTTATATTTAACTCTGCAAGTGGAAGCCCATTACTCAAAAAGGTTCTTGTAATCCCACCATCTCTGGACTTTCTGGTTTCCAATAGGAATAAATTATTGTTATACCACCAGGACGGTATACCTGACTGTGGGTGTGGCACCCCATCGTGTCAAACCCTTCTCCTCATCTTTCATTAAAGTTCCAGTTTCCTTCCCTGAATTTGCTCTTGTTTAACAAGCCATTCCATGATAATCCAAGAACAAGACCAGTAAATGATTTGATGTCAATATGAGCGACCAAGCTTACGAACAGAGAATAGCGTCTGCAATAAATGAGATAAAATCCAAAATCAGAAATTCACAAGGTCTATCATTAGACCTTGGTGACATTCTTGATGATCAAAGCTTAAGAGCTGATGTTGTTTTAGATATGAAACGAGAAGCATGTAATGAGAGAGAAAGAAATGGCCCAAATCCCACCGACCTCGCATCGCTGCTATGGAAGCTCTTTCTCAACTTGCCTGCGCCAGATCCTCCAAAGAAATCTCTCTACGTGGATTATGTGCCTACCACACTTCCCAAAGGTTCAATTAGTGCTGCTATTTACAGCTACTACGGTGAGTTTTCGGTTGATTGGCAACCCTTTCCTGATGATTTTTTTGATAATTTGATAGAAAAATTTTCATCATACTGCAATCAAAATGTAGCATCGTCGATTTTTCATCAGGGGAGTGTTCGTGAAGTCGATGATATTTACGCGGACTTATTCTCTGACACTCGAGGGAAGTCATGGACTGACAATAAGTTTACTGAGAGCACTGTTTCACTTAAGTTTGATGCATTGATGTCAAATAAACTTAAGCTTATCCTTGGTAGTTTTAACGAAAAGGTTTATTTTTGGACTGAAGTATCCGTGAAGGGACCAGAAAATTTTTCACTACGTCCGGATATCTCAGTTTTCCCTGTCTTCAATGGAGTCCAAGGTGAAGCATGCATGTTTTTTGAACTAAAGAAGTACGGGCTACAGAAACACATTCGTAATGATGTTCTTACAGATCTGTCGCTAGTTCGCCAGGTGGTTGTTAATATGTTGAACAGTACTAATGATGTTTGTGTGCTTACCGATTACTTTGTTCATATTATTTTCATGCTAGCAGATCCTGATCAGGACGCTTTGAAAAAAGGAAAGGAGCCGAACTCCGCAAAGCGGAAAGAACTTCAAGAGATGAATGACAGAATAGCAGAAATCGAAGCACTTCTTAACGAAACCAATGGTCACAAATTCAAGGTATTCAATTCAAGAAGAAGGTATTTAGAAAAGGAAAAAGAGGGGCTTGAAAAAAAGGCTGGGGCCCTCAAGCAACAACTTATGGAAGTTCCAATCCCTATTTTCTACAAGATTGTAGAAAATTCAAATAAGACAATCAATTTGATTTTGGGAAGTTTGATACACCACTGTGTGAATTACACTGCTGATCAAAAAAATAGTGCAAGAGATAAGTCCGAAAAATACAAGCTGATATTCATGAAGAAGAACGGCTCGGCACAAAATGTCAAGAACAGAAATTCAAGGTTCCCCTTCGGAGTAACTATTAGATCAATAGGATCTGCGGGTGAAACAATTTCCGGAAATACTCGTGGTCATTACGCCAGTGATATCAAGGAGTTACAAGATGGTAGCTCCCACTTGTCGTTTGTGGCATCTATAAACACCGCTGCTTGCCAGAAAATTTTCCCACAGTTGCCTAAGATAAAAACCAGGAGTGAGAAAATTATCATAAAAGTGTATGACGCGGATTTTCTACTGCAGTATGCCAGAACTCGAGAAATTAGAAAACTAGGGTTTTCTTATGAAGATATTTTGAGCATTGCTGCTGAGCAATACACCAACGAGGTTTGCTCATATAGGCAGATTGAAGCCTACAATAACAATTGCAAGTCACAAGCCAATACTATTTTTAGCCCAAAAATTGTGTTTTGTGGCACACGGGTTAGCTTGTTCGACAAGGCCTCCATCAAGTTTGGTGGACCTGCAATATTTATGACAGAGATTCCTGGAGGCGGTAAAATCACCGAGAAACTGATGGAGTTTGGAATTAATCAATTGAAGTTATTGTCGGGTTTAGGTATCAATCACGGTGATATTAAAAGAGAAAATTTCATTGTTACTCCAGACGAAAGAGTTGCTTGGATAGACTATGGTATGGTGAATGAATCTTCAACTTTGGAAGGAAATATCCAAAAATTTGTCGAGATATGCAATGAGTACATATGAGTACATATGAGTATTGAGCGGTTCGGTGTTTTGTTCTCTCACTTTTGGTGTTGTCTTTCGACTTGCTTGGTTTGCCACTTATGTTTTTGTATCGGTTCGGCATGAAGGGCTGGATACTTGCTTGCTATCAATCAACAGCTGAGATTTTGTGGTTTTTTTATACGATACTTGCTTATCTGTTTTCGTCACAATGTATCCAGCTATGCTATATTATTTTTCATTTTTTTCATTTTTTTTTTCTATTTTGCTACCTCCGCTTGAGTTGCTGCCATATAATTACTTACTAATGTGTTTATTTGGGTTTTATTAATGTTGTTTTCTATCAATTCCTATCTTCGCTATCTTGTTTCTTGCTCATCATTTTTCTAATGTCTTGTCTTGTCTGGGTTTGTTGTCACGATAATGCTGCTATAGAAGGAGCACTACGCTCTCCGGATTTTCTTTTTTCATTTGCATCTGAATACCAAGTCGTGTTATGTTGGCTATATAATTATAATGCCTTGGGGTGTCGTAAACTGTAATTTGCACTTATGGGATATAAAAGATAATCAGAAAATTTTAATCCACTATATATTATACGAGAAAGTAGTCTCATACCCAAATTCTGACCCAGGGAAAGTTTCCAAAAACGCTGTGTTATTGTAACATATGTCATGCTCTTGTTTTATTATCTTGTATTATCTTTTATTATTATTACCTTCTACTATCTTCTATTATCTTCTATTATCTTCTATTACTTTTTAGAACTATCCAATAGCTGAGATTTTGTGGTTTTTTTATACGATACTTGCTTATCTGTTTTCGTCACAATGTATCCAGCTATGCTATATTATTTTTCATTTTTTTCATTTTTTTTTTCTATTTTGCTACCTCCGCTTGAGTTGCTGCCATATAATTACTTACTAATGTGTTTATTTGGGTTTTATTAATGTTGTTTTCTATCAATTCCTATCTTCGCTATCTTGTTTCTTGCTCATCATTTTTCTAATGTCTTGTCTTGTCTGGGTTTGTTGTCACGATAATGCTGCTATAGAAGGAGCACTACGCTCTCCGGATTTTCTTTTTTCATTTGCATCTGAATACCAAGTCGTGTTATGTTGGCTATATAATTATAATGCCTTGGGGTGTCGTAAACTGTAATTTGCACTTATGGGATATAAAAGATAATCAGAAAATTTTAATCCACTATATATTGTACGAGAAAGTAGTCTCCTACCCAAATTCTGACCCAGGGAAAGTTTCCAAAAACGCTCTGTTATTGTAACATATGTCATGCTCTTGTTTTATTATCTTGTATTATCTTTTATTATTATTACCTTCTACTATCTTCTATTATCTTCTATTATCTTCTATTACTTTTTAGAACTATCCAATAGTTCTAAGAGAAGATCGAACTACGTTAATAGAGTGATCTTTCTCGTTTTTCCATTTTATTATTCTTATTTTAGAGGACACCCTTAAACCTTTACATAGTATTTATACTTACTTTAACAATTTATTTTATTTCATCCGATGCAACCATTAATAGATTGGATTATGATATCAGACTCTCAATCCATCGATTAACATGAGACCAGGCTTATATTACAATCCCGCTTATTTAGAGATTGAAGCACTACTTGCTCAATTTATACCGAAAACTTCCAACGGTTGCTATTTTTGAAGTTTCTGTTAATGATGAGCACTTAAAAATACATTTCGGATGGTAATTATGCTAATTACCCTTATTAAACACCAATTCAATTCGATCAACCTTTTACTAGTTTACTTATCAATACAGAGAAATCAAAGTTTTTCATTGAGACATGTACTTGAGTAGGTACTGGTTTACTAGTAAAAGGTTGAAATACCAGAATTCAAGCCCTGGCTACCCATGTTCACAATTTGGGAATTGAATAATTTTATTTCCAACACGACAAATGTGGATATTGCGGTCACACAACCATCGCTGATAATCATCAACATGAATGAAAAGAAAAACAAAATAAAATTAAAATGACCCACTTCCTCATCAAACACCCTTTATCTGTACATTTATGGTTACTATTGAATATCCCAATTGAATTAAAAGGGAAAAATTTGATTGCCCCAATCCATGCTGAGCCAATAATGAAAATGATCAAATGCTATTTACGCTATCAACGCAAACTTTCCCGACTTGGAAGCAAAAATCTGGCTAATTGGAATACATGGGTGTAACAATTTGGTTTTTATTATTACTTCAGAGAACTGACCAGTTGATCAACACAAAAATAAAAGAAAGAAAACAAAAATTGTTTTAAAATTAATCAAAAAAATAAAAAAAACATTTTTTTAATATTATTAACTTCAATATTTTCATCAACAAAAAAAAAGGGTTTTTCACCAAAATAAAATTGGTTTTCTCTATTATAATAATGAGAGGTCTCAACGATAAAAGTTGCTATATATTGCGATATAGGTAGACACAATGGGATAGACGATGATATATAAAAGAAGTTCCAGTAGCTATAATGTCTGAGAGCTTGGTTCCTAAAAGTAAGTCCAGTACTGCTTGCTTCTGTAGGAACATCCACAAGAAAACTCGGTTTGCTGGTCACTATAATCAAGTACGATATACATGAGAGAAAGAGTGCAATGATTTCAAAGAACTTGGCTATCCAAAATATTTGTTTTTGTTAGAATACCATAGATTCCCATAGTCTTCATGTGTAGCCAAATTCCCACCATTGAATCGTATATCCTTCGTATTATACTAATTAATACTAAAGAAAGATAGTCTTGATGGATATACAGAACATTATCATTATAATAATCTTCAAAAAGTTAGCAACACAACCATTCAATTGGAAAGAGTGTATACAGAAGATACTTTGTGGTTTCGGTCTATATCATACCTATTGGAGTGAAACTGTCGGTACAGAAAGTGATGCAAATACTTGATTGATCAGGTATTGCTTCACTAGTTTTAATTCCCTCATAATAGTAGCTTACAGCCAATTTGGAAAAAAAAAAAATACCTGAAATCCATTCAACAAAAGTTAATCAAAAACTATTTAATATAGCCGACAAGAAGATGAAAAGCGTACACTCATTATCATGTAGAAATACTATCGAATAAAAAAGGATCAATATGTTCATGTTCACCCGGTTTCGAAAAATATTCGCCGACTTCCTCTTCAGCCTCGAAATCTTCAAGACCCCTATCCTCTCCATAATCACTTTCCAGACCATCATCGTGTAAACCATCATTACCTGGATAATCTTTGGTTAGCGAATCCTGTTTTTTCTTGTGGAAAATTTCAAACGGACTAGGAAAGCAATCAATCACCACATCACCGTAAGGATACGCGTAGAAAGAAGCTGGGCCTTGCGATGAGTCTACTGCTTGCTGGTTAGCTTGAAGAACAATTGGCGGCGGCTGACCTATCGCTGCTGAGCCCATTGACCTACCAACGTTTGGGGCGAGCTGTGGTGGTTTTTGCTGCTGATAATGCTGTCGCTGTTGTTGCTGTTGGTGTTGTTGTTGATAAATAATTTTTTGTTGATGATGTTGGTTTTGCAATGGTGGTTGCGGCGATACCATAAAAGGGTGGGCAATATGTTGACGCGGGGCTGCTCCAAGAGCTGGAGAAAATTCTGGTTTATAAGACATTGATGGGGAGAATATTGTTGAATTCACCGATCTAATAGCAGAAGATATATCACCTTTCATCACGCCCATTCCGTTGGTCATACCTCTTTGGGTTGGCGATTTAGCGATAGGATTGGATCTAGAAGTTCTGAAAGTTTGTACCCCATCTTCAAAGCTTCGATGGACGGGTTCAATGCTAATATTATCTCCAAGGGTAGAGTCTTTAAGCCCGGTACGCTTGGGATACGTGCCTTGGGGAATTGTCATATTGGTTAAGATGCCTCGATTATGGTTTCTTTGGACGACTGGACCCAAATCCCCGAGATTTCCAACATGAGAAATCGTATCATTTATAATTGTTTGACTTGGTGCGAGTTTATTAACGTATTTATTGCCACTAGTCGAAGTGACAATTCTACCGTCCTTGGTCTTTTCGACGTAAATACACTCGTAGTTGGTTTTGAAGCAATTCAAGCATTTTGGTTTGTGTTTGGTACATTTTTTCTTCAACTTCCGGCATCTTTGACATGAATTAACCGCGTCCAAGGGATGACCTTCCTTGTTTCTGAATAAGATTTCTTCAAACGCCAGAATTAACTGAGTATCCCTGGTGATATTTGCGACATCGTTGACGTCGATGGAGTTATCAAGACCCGACGATGCTATTGAATTGTAAAAATAGTTGATATTATCTTCCGAGGCCATGGTTGTGTTTGATGTTTTCCCAATGAAGAAAATAAACAGAAGAATAATCAGAAAAAGGGTGTGAGGAACAAGCGTAAACGAAACAACAAGATTGAAATGAAAAGATTAATTATTAAAACAAGATGAAAAGAAAAAACAACCGCGTCGTGGTGAGGGCGTGACTCTGCACGTGAGAATATTTGCCGGTATAACCACCGACATTTCAATCAGCCAGTTTAACAAATATATATATATATATAAAAGTGATATAGTGTAATAATGGTACTGCCATATATATAGATACAGTAAATAAAAACAGTTTAAAAATGGAAACGACCAATATCACTGAATATTATCGATAATATGCACTATCTAATCTGAGATACAGTGTCCAACTCAAGTCTCACTATTTTCAAAACAGATAAAGCTGGGCTTCTCTCTAAGTTTGTTAGTCATTTACAGTAGAATATTGTCGATTTCTTTGAATTAATGTCGTCAATTTCTATCAATTTCCAGTTTTAACTCTCTACAAATTTCATAAAGAAATCATCACCTAGATGTTCCTACAGGCCCTGGATTATAGAATACTTTTTAAATTAGCTCTACTGATTCATGATTTTCTATTCCTTGTGCTTTTTTTTGGAGGTTTTTTTTTTGGCTTTTTCGTTGGTTTCACGTCGGTTATCAGATGGTCAAAACCTTTTTTATCTCCAGCTGATCAACCTTGAAATCAATGAGTTTCCCGTATACTGTGAACCATGCGATCAAATAGTTTTGGGAATTCTTGGGTACAATATCTCTCGTGGCACAAGGATGTAAGAAAAACCATATCAGGTGGTCAAGCACCGTATGATAGTCTAGGGTCAAATAGATGAAAATATGGTCCATGGTATTGTTTTGTGGTACCTCATCATTGCCTTCCAAAACATCATCAATATCCAGAACTTCTGGATCAGCGAGCCCATGAATATCAGGATTTATGACATGTCTTGGATGTTGCGAAGATCTTTGAAATCCTGTGAATTCTTCAGTATTTAGAAGTTTCTTTTCAAGAACACTCTCTATTTCATTAATCGGTGTATCGGGGAGACTGGTGTCATAAAACCTGAAATGCATTATTGGCTCACAGTAAGACCTAGAGTAACTTATTGTAACTTCCGAAGCGTAACATTTGTCTCCATCTTTATTCTCAAAGCCCTTTCTGATCAAACAATACTTCATGGTGTCTCGGGTGAGCAATTCCAATGTGTGTAATTTCCCCCAGGAATCCTCGACACTATCATTACTACTCAGTTGTTTCAAAACGACATACAATTTTTCGATCTCCTCATTATATCTCCCTTCCAGGATCATTATTAAGACAAAATTGTGTCATTTTGATTGATTGTCTTGTTATCTTTGATCCTTTCAAAATCCTTCGCTTTCTTGTTTTTTTTTTTACCCGGAATGATGCGATGCCCAAAAAAAAAAAAAAAGTTGATTTGAACGATTTTTCATCCTCCACAAGAGATCAATATTAAAGATATACATTATACATACCCTTAGATAATAACACACATAGACGATGCCAGCTCCTATGCTTCCGGGCCAACTGGCCTCTAAGAAATCATCTGGGAAATTAGATCCCCAACTACCACCCCAGCTTCAACAAGATAAGAGTAAGGATATGGACGCACTTGTGGCAGAATTGAACAAAACTCCGTTCTTCATGACAAAATACGACGATCAAGATGGTGATAACGAGGCTCTTGAGGCGTTGAAGGCTCTTGCCTATGAAGGTGAGCCAGATGAAGTGGCAACAAACTTTAGAAACCAGGGGAATGAACATTACCGGGAAAAGCTGTACCATAATGCCATTGAATTTTACACCAAGGGAATAGACGTCAAGTGTGGGATAAAAGATATCGACTCCAAGTTGTATTTGAATAGAGCTCAATGTAATTTGGTGCTAAAGAATTATAGAAAATGTATCAATGATTGTCAGAAAGCGCTTCAGTTGGACCCAGCATTGGTCAAAGCGTATTTTAGAATGGCGAAAGCGTTTTTAAAGATTCAAAAATATCAAGAAGCCCATGACGCCGTTGAATTTGGGTTGAAACTTCTGCCAGAGGACAAGGAAATGAAATTGATTCTCAAACAGGCGGATGATAAAATTAATGAAGCCAGAGAACGTGAAGAAAAGAATGAAAAAGAATACAAGACTTTCCTCGAAGCAATGAAGGTACGTGGGATGAGTTTAGTATTCACCAAGGATTCTGGTGACAATTACAAGAAGTTTAGGTTAGAGGATAAGTTTGACATTGAGTCGCAGTTTATTTTCGATGGGATCATTGAGTTTCCAAGCTTGGAGTATAATTGCTACATTGACAAAGTTGGTGAATTGTCTAGTATCGTTGAAATGTTGAGCATTCCTTACATGTCTGCTCCAGAAAATTTTGCCAACCATCCTGAATTGTCGATTAAAAACGTCCAGGTTTACATGGAAACCATTAGCGGGGGTCTCATCAAGGCGGGAAAGAAGAAAACCATTAATGAATTGATCACTCTACAAACCCCGCAAATCCCAATCATTGACTGGATTGTGAGACTTTATGTGGTGTCAAAGGATGGAGCTGACGAATTCATCAAAAGATGGAATAAAAAGGAGAGATTAGATAATAGAAGGTCTCTGAATGAGATAAATTTGAGAACTGGGGAGTTGGTTGATAGAGATAATTAAGATGATAGACATGTTACAATAACTTATTCTAAACAACACTTTCGATGGACTAAGAAATGCTTCACTGGGTGAACATTTTTCGATTGGGACGCAAACAATAGACAATAGCAGGTCTTAATCCAAGAACAATTTCGATTCTGGGTGTAAGGAATATGCAAGGGTTTTTTGTCAATTGAAGAAAAGACACTTCAAGAATAAGCTATTGTAAAACCAATAAAAGAAAATCACCAGTATAAGCCGATTAGGCAAATGTCGGCCCAAGCTATAGATTAGACAGCATCCTTCCCGCACTCATTGTATTTGTATATGAGGAGCAGCATGATCTTCATTATCGCTAGAGTTTATCTGTAAGCTGAAGAAATTACAAGAAGTATCCAATAAATCTACTTGAATGAATATTATTCAGATATTCCTCAAGAATTGATTGAAAAAATGATGAAAAAATGCAGAATGTACATCGATCTAGATCAATCTTGGCCTAGGCAAACCAGCAGTGTTACTCAAAGGATGTTATTATCAAGGCAAATGATGCACAGGTGTCTTTCTTAGTGGAGACTGTGTAAGAAACATTTTGTGGTATACCAAATGAATATTACCGGTTCGTGTTAATCTCTTGTTAACAACCAGTGAGTATCAAATTGTGCTGTATTATATATATTGTAATGATCTACGTGCTGATCTACTTTTCTTTTCTTATTAACTCCATTCCATTATTCCACCAATCACTGTCTCTCTATCATTTCTTATCTCCGAAAGTTTTATTTACCTTTTACTCTTTTCATCTTGTTGTCCCATTTCACCTATAAATAGGGTTTATTTCACCTATTCTTTTAATTTATTCTACTTTAATATACATTAACTATTGTAATGATCTAGACACTTTTTTACTTTTCTTTCTCTTTCTTTCTTTTTATTGTTCTTATCTTTTCTTCTCTCTTCTTTATTTAACTCCATTCCTTATCTCGGACAACCTCCTTATCTCCGACTACCTTTTTATTTCCCTTTGAGTTCCTTTTTAGGTAAGTCTTACTTTCTTTTTCTCACCTATAAAAAGCTTACTTCATCTATTCCTTTTAGTTTTTATTCTTCTTTAATATACTTTAACTACTATGTTACCCAACCAAACCATTACAACTATCACGTTACGTTTTAAAGACGTAACCAAAACCATTACATGGAGGTCGTACCCGGATGATCTTGAGATAAGGGAAGGTGGGCAGCATCGAGGATGGATTTGAGCAGGGAGTGTGGAATAATTGCGTATATATATATATACACACATACTATGGATATGTATTTGTCATGTGGCTTGAAGTTTAATGGATGTTGTGAAAGTATTTTCTTATTAGTACTGTATATTATATATATACCTGACAGAGACAGTTTGAAACCTTGCGTTTTGGTGATCGTCAGTCCCAATATAAATTAAAGAAAGGTAAAGACATCATTTGGGGAAGTAATTCCCTACAGATGGTCATATTATTGGGAATACCCTTCAGTGGGCTTAAAGAAGTGTCTAGAAGAGCTCTACGTTGAGAAAAATGAATACTTTCTCAAAGATCTTCTAGGGGCTGGAATTGGTGGGTCACTTCTTTATTACCTTTTAGAATGGTATTATTTGATTATACTGATATTGTTCTAACGGTCTCAAACCAAACATACGATCTTTTATACATTTATGTCCTCGACCAATAATCGAGACTTGAAAAAGTGGTAAAACAAGCTTTTATCTCAGTGATGATAATGATGATTCAGGAAATAGAATTCCCGACTCAGTGCTGACATTCAAACAATGAAATATAAGCTAGGCACTATATAATAATTATGATAATAATAATAATAATAATAATAATAATAATAATAATAATAATAATAATAATAATAGTAATAATAATAATAGTAATAATAACATATTATTTGTGGTACATTCTACTCACAAGCCTACGATTTATTATACATCCATGCACGCAGCGTCCCCCCACCCCCCACCCCCTCTCCCGTATTTTAGTATTTGAGCATCGGAATGAGCGGTCAATTTTATTCCTTCAGTTTTTATGAAAATACAGCCATGAGTATCCATGAACTATTCAAAACGGAGTAAAATGCGGCATTGAGTATGGTTACATTCTTATAAATTACAAGACTCAACGGCGTCGCCAAACTTTGATCATCTTAAAAAGACTGAGAAATCCATGATCTTTTTTTTTTTGTTTTTTCTTTTGCGTCAAAGTTTCCCCATTACTCCAAGTTTCGAAGTATTCCATAAAAACCATATATAACTATAAAATAACTATAAAATAACTATAATAGCAATTATGTTTTCTGGTAAAACAATTTGTGTCATTGCTTGTCTCTCCTCAATAGCTCAGATAAATGCATCACCAATATACTACTATAAGCAGGAAGCCGATAAAAATTCCAATGACACGGAGATCGTGAAAAGAGACCCAAGTTTACTCTCTGGATTGACCTCTGGATTGTCCAAAATCAATTGGAAGCATGCCGGAGCTGCTGCTGCTGCTGGTGCTGGGGTTGCTCTTGGAGGAGAATACTTATTGAAGCATAGATCCTCAGCTGCCGCAGCATCGAAAAGTTCTGCTGCTGCTGCTGGTGCTGCTGCTACTGGGGTTGCTACTGCTGCTACTGCCGGTGCAACCGCCACAGCCGAAGCTGCTATTCCGACCATCACTGAATACGTTACTGCTGCTGCTGCCCCAGTGGCCACCCAGGTGGTGGCTGCCCAACAGTCCAATGCTGTCGAGCAAGGGTCAGGAATCCAACAAGTGACGGGGGTAGCGGGACTCCAGCAATTGGTTCCTACCAGTATAACATACTTGACAAGTGCATCATCTACCACCACAGTACAGATGGTGACCTTGTCTACCACGGTGATCGATAGCCATTGAATGGTGTAATTCACCTAATCTCTTTTCTTTTTTCTTCAGTACTTCAGGTTGTTTGTGTATTATTTTGTGTAAAAAATGTATAATATATCTTTATTATTATTTTAATGTTTATCACCCGTAGCATTGGTGCATCCCAATTAAGTAATAGGAAAAACTGTACTATCGACGAATATGATCACCCCAGTTTACATTTTATCGTGTTAAATTATTTTATTGTTTATTATTATTTGTCTTCCTTATTGTTATTAGAAGACAAGAATGAATCCCACTATTATTAGTCATTTAATACATTTACCTTCTTTGATTTATTACTGTTAATTCAGCCTAATAACAAGTTGTTGAATACGAGCCACTTGTTTGAGTTGTGTGTTCTATCAGATAGTTAAAGAGACCAAGTACGGTGATAACAACTGATCTTCTTATCACGTATCTAACGAGAGATAGAGTGAAGATAAGTATCGATATAGGATTAAGAAGTCAACTCTTCCTTCCTTTCCATTTCTGTTGTCATTTCACCGTCTCACGTGAAACTGGAAATAAAAGAGGCATTGCGATAAACATTTCGTCATTGGTAAGAAACATGAAGGGTATTTCGTTACATACAGCATCATAGAGGATATATGTCTTACAGTATTGCTAGTGCTACAATCATCATTATCAATGGATTAAATATTGAAAGCTTGCATTTTGAAATCTTTGTCAAGATCTTTGAATTATGTGCTGGGGTATATTCTAAGAGTATTGCGAGAATGTGGGACAAATAGATGTTAGTTCTTCTAATCATCCCTACACAGAGTTGTCAGATTCGCTTTAACTTCACTCAATATTGATTAGCAGCTACTATGGGTTACACTGAAAAGGATGTAAAATTGTGAGATGAAAAATCGAATTCTTGCGAAGGCTTTCATAATACAAGAAATACACCAGGGACATAGAAGCCAGTTTGTTAGTTGTTAGCTGCAAGGTGGAAGGTGGAAGTTGCTGTGGATCCCCATTAAATGGTGCTCGTCGCTCATGATTTGCAACATTTCAATGGATTATGTTTACGGTATGTCTGCTGGACTATCTGTGAACATGTATATATTGCACTTGCAAGTATGGTTTACTTAATATGCCAGGCTTTCTGGAGCAGCTGAAGCTTGCTGATTGTATGACAATAATAAGTTTGAAGGTTAAGAATTGTTTTTATGGGAGGCTGAAATAAGTTGAAAAAACTGAAAAGCTTGGCGGTAACATAATATCCAATTAATGTTTTACATAGAGTTGGTTTCGAGGACTAATGAAGATTGCGAATAATGCTTAGTTGGTTGGCACCACAATATTTTGGGGAACGCAATCTATTTTTGTTGCAGTTTTGTCTATATTCTATGATGCTATTTATATTTAACTCTGCAAGTGGAAGCCCATTACTCAAAAAGGTTCTTGTAATCCCACCATCTCTGGACTTTCTGGTTTCCAATAGGAATAAATTATTGTTATACCACCAGGACGGTATACCTGACTGTGGGTGTGGCACCCCATCGTATCAAACCCTTCTCCTCATCTTTCATTAAAGTTCCAGTTTCCTTCCCTGAATTTGCTCTTGTTTAACAAGCCATTCCATGATAATCCAAGAACAATACCAGTAGATGATTTGATGTCAATATGAGCGACCAAGCTTACGAACAGAGAATAGCGTCTGCAATAAATGAGATAAAATCCAAAATCAGAAATTCACAAAGTCTATCATTAGACCTTGGTGGCATTCTTGATGACCAAAACTTAAGAGCTGATGTTGTTTCAGATATGAAAGTGGAAGCATTTCTTGAGAGACGTAAAAATGGCCCGAATCCCACCGACCTCGCATCGCTGCTATGGAAGCTCTTTCTCAACTTGCCTGCGCCAGATCCTCCCAAGAAATCTCTCTACGTGGACTGTGTGCCTACCTCACTTCCCAAAGGTTCAATTAGTGCTGCTATTTACAAATACTACGAAGAGTTTTCGGTTGACTGGCAACCCCTTCCTGATGATTATTTTGATAATTTGATAGAAACATTTTCATTACATTGTAATCAAAATTTATCAACGTCAATTTTTCATCAGGGGAGTGTTCGTGAAGTCGATGAACTTTACCTGGACTTAACAAGTAGTACAGGGAAGGATATTTGGATGCATTGTGATAAGAAGGAGGCCAGCATTGTGTTACAGCTTTGGCATTTGACGTTGCTCAAAGTGGTGAAGATCCTTAACAGTCTTGGTGACACAGTTTATTGCCGTGGTCAAAGAACTATTATGGGGCAAGAAAATCTATCTTTACGCCCAGACATTTGTGTTTTTCCAAATGAACGTGATGCTGATGAGAATGGTCCTGCATCCATCATAATTGAAGGCAAAAGGCTTGGGTTGCGAAAATTAATTGAGGATAATGCTCTTGCTAATAGCTCCTTAGTTCGCCAGGTGGTGGTTAACATGTTGAACGGTGCTAATGATTTCTACATACTTACCGATTACTTTGTTCATATTATTTTCATGCTAGCAGATCCTGATCAGGACGCTTTGAAAAAAGGAAAGGAGCCAAACTCCGCAAAGCGGAAAGAACTTCAAGAGATGAATGACAGAATAGCAGAAATCGAAGCACTTCTTAACGAAACCAATGGTCACAAATTCAAGGTATTCAATTCAAGAAGAAGGTATTTAGAAAAGGAAAAAGAGGGGCTTGAAAAAAAGGCTGGGGCCCTCAAGCAACAACTTATGGAAGTTCCAATCCCTATTTTCTACAAGATTGTAGAAAATTCAAATAAGAAAATCAATTTGATTTTGGGAAGTTTGATACACCACTGTGTGAATTACACTGCTGATCAAAAAAATAGTGCAAGAGATAAGTCCGAAAAATACAAGCTGATATTCATGAAAAAGAACGGCTCGGCACAAAATGTCAAGAACAGAAATTCAAGGTTCCCCTTCGGAGTAACTATTAGATCAATAGGATCTGCGGGTGAAGCAATTTCCGGAAATACCCGTGGTCATTACGCCAGTGATATCAAGGAGTTACAAGATGGTAGCTCCCACTTGTCGTTTGTGGCATCTATAAACACCGCTGCTTGCCAGAAAATTTTCCCACAGTTGCCTAAGATGAAAACCAGGAGTGAGAAAATTATCATAAAAGTGTATGACGCGGATTTTCTACTGCAGTATGCCAGAACTCGAGAAATTAGAAAACTAGGGTTTTCTTATGAAGATATTTTGAGCATTGCTGCTGAGCAATACACCAACGAGGTTTGCTCATATAGGCAGATTGAAGCCTACAATAACAATTGCAAGTCACAAGCCAATACTATTTTTAGCCCAAAAATTGTGTTTTGTGGCACACGGGTTAGCTTGTTCGACAAGGCCTCCATCAAGTTTGGTGGACCTGCAATATTTATGACAGAGATTCCTGGAGGCGGTAAAATCACCGAGAAACTGATGGAGTTTGGAATTAATCAATTGAAGTTATTGTCGGGTTTAGGTATCAATCACGGTGATATTAAAAGAGAAAATTTCATTGTTACTCCAGACGAAAGAGTTGCTTGGATAGACTATGGTATGGTGAATGAATCTTCAACTTTGGAAGGAAATATCCAAAAATTTGTCGAGATATGCAATGAGTACATATGAGTACATATGAGTATTGAGCGGTTCGGTGTTTTGTTCTCTCACTTTTGGTGTTGTCTTTCGACTTGCTTGGTTTGCCACTTATGTTTTTGTATCGGTTCGGCATGAAGGGCTGGATACTTGCTTGCTATCAATCAACAGCTGAGATTTTGTGGTTTTTTTATACGATACTTGCTTATCTGTTTTCGTCACAATGTATCCAGCTATGCTATATTATTTTTCATTTTTTTCATTTTTTTTTTCTATTTTGCTACCTCCGCTTGAGTTGCTGCCATATAATTACTTACTAATGTGTTTATTTGGGTTTTATTAATGTTGTTTTCTATCAATTCCTATCTTCGCTATCTTGTTTCTTGCTCATCATTTTTCTAACAGTATATGTTGATGTGAAAATCATGGCTTTTTTGAGGTATTTATTTGTACTGGAATGAATCAAGAAGGAGGGGGGGGGGGGCGGGGGTCTCCACCACATATTTCTAATGCTACGCAATGCCATTTGTGGGTGAGAGAGAAAATGCTCACAACATCGAAAAGAATGGGCCAATATAGTTTTTGTTTTTTTTGGCTTGAGTTTTTTCTTCCCAAGATATTTAGCTTTCAAGATAGTAGATGGAAACAAGAATGTTTTAACAGAAGTCTGTTTTCTATAGTGCTAAACTGCTCGATAGAAGTTTCCTTTTCCAGAATGTTAAAACTTTTCACGTAGAATAATAGAATTTCTTCTTGCAATTTGTTTCGTGTTTTCTTCCTACCTCAAGAAAACTTGCAAGATTCACTAAGGAAATTTCTTTCTCATTGCTTCCTTCCATCTATTTCGGAATTCCTGTGTGCGTATACTTATCATTAAAAAATTACAGCATTGAATGAGAATCAACTCACATTTCCTCCCTTTACTCTCAATCTTTTTTCTTTCATGAATTAGGAACTTTTCTTTCTCTTTGTTACATTATCCATTCTGAATTTTTCTTTTTAGATAATACGCAAATTTATACACTCTACGGCATATAAACTTGCGTTTAAACTCTTGATTAGTGAGAAACCTTAGTCTCAACTGTTCGTAGAGAATCAGTTCAAAGTTAGAATATCGGCGTCCGTTTGAACTTTTTGTAGAAAATAAGCATCATTTGCAACAGCTCATATAAAACAAGCTTCCCTTTTTTTCAAAAAAAAAGACGAATTCAAAATATCGTCAGCAACGAACTTAAAGCATAACCTCAATTTATGAGAAAGTGCGTGATGATCCATCAATAATACAATTAAAAGCTATACCCTCATAAATAAGGAAGTTTCTTATTCCTCTTTTGCTTCACTGTGTTTTCATCGTCCTCCCCAGCAATGGCCCCATTAACAAGATTCACAAGCTTACCCAGACGATCCTGGATGATCTTACCTTGTATCTCCCTCCCAGGTTTGGTGATTTTATTATTAAAATTCTTTAACTTTCTTTTATTCACCGCAGTTTGGTATACCTCTTCACGTTTCAACTTTTCCATCAATTCCGGTACTTTTTGACAATCACCCACCACCACCAAATCCAATTCCTTCATGAATTGAAGATCGGCACTCGATGGTTTTTCCAAATTGACCCAAATCACACACCCTCCAGCTTGCAGTTTCACCACTTTAGTCATTTCTTTTACTAAGCGCCTCACCCCCGGGATTTTCAATGATGTACCCACCACCACCAAACAATCGGGTTTGTTTTTCTTTAAATCATGTTCAGTGATCTTTCCAATGATCTCACCATCGGGATGGAACTCATTATAGAGCACAAACCGTGGCCTAATGATTCCCGAAGTTTGGGTTCGTTTGCCCACTATTGATCTCACGGAATTAAGTTCTCGGCATTCGGGACACTCCACGGGTTTGGGATTCAGGAACACCGAAGGGGTCATATTACTGATCCATTGGCATTTAGAACAGCACATGGTCATTAGACTCCCGTGAAGTTGGATGGTTTTGGGATAGCATTGTTTCAAGCAGTTGTGAAGAGGAGTGACCGTAGAAAGATGCGGGAGATCGGTATCTAAACAATCAATGTTTTGGGTATATAGTCTAAGAAGTCTGCCATTTTCAGATAAATCATTCAAAAAATTGTGGAACTTTGTGGGCTGGGTTTGGGAGATGATCTTATGTAAATTCAAGATCAAGTTATGGAATAATGGGGTAAGTGAGGAGTCGGAATACACATTAGAAGTGAACAATTGTTTGGACGATGAGGAGCCCCGCAGGTTCAATGATGGATCTCGCTTTGGGTACCTTCGATTATCTTCATCAGTTGTAGTATCACCTGTTTGTTTCTTTTTTTCCACCGAGATTCCTCCTTGGAATAACCCATTGGATGATCGGAAATCGGGAATCCCAGCGGCCACTGACATTCCAGCACCACTTACACAGACGATTTTTCGACACTCGGAGAGGGCATAATTGAGAAAATAGAGGTTATTAAGAAACTCATCATTTGTCATTTGGGGCATCAACGGCTGAGAAAAGTCGATGGTATTCAAATCAAGGGTTGACGTTGTTTCTGGACGATATTTAAGCTTAGGTTTTCTGGATTTTTTTATTCCAATGGAAGGGTTGGTTGACTTCACGGGGACTTCCATAGTATCAGGATGGGTTATGACGTCTATTGGAGTCATTATAATAGAGTAATAGGATAAAAAAAAAAAAAAAAAAACCCTCTCCATAAATGGGTTGTTTTGTTGATTGGAAAAAACCTCTGAGGGCGATGAGCTTTGTTTTTGTTTTTTGTTTTTTTATTTCCAGTTTCACGTGAGACGGTGAAATGACAACAGAAATGGAAAGGAAGGAAGAGTTGACTTCTTAATTCTATATCGATACTTATCTTCACTCTATCTCTCGTTAGATACGTGATAAGAAGATCAGTTGTTATCACCGCACTTGGTCTCTTTAACTATCTGATAGAACACACAACTCAAACAAGTGGCTCGTATTCAACAACTTGTTATTAGGCTGAATTAACAGTAATAAATCAAAGAAGGTAAATGTATTAAATGACTAATAATAGTGGGATTCATTCTTGTCTTCTAATAACAATAAGGAAGACAAATAATAATAAACAATAAAATAATTTAACACGATAAAATGTAAACTGGGGTGGTCATATTCGTAGTATGTACGATAGTACACCCAGCAGGATTTCCCTGGCCAAATGGCGTTTGTTGATTGTAAAGCAACTGGAAATGATTTATGGAACGTTTTTCCTCATCAATCTAAACCTCATTTCCGAGCGAAGAGAATACGAATATTTCAAACCTGAATAGTTGTAAGAATAATGATTTTCTATATCCTATGCACCCCGAGGCGTCTATGGTGTGTGCACCCTCCGGGTGTAAAGTGGTAAGCATACCCCTCCATTTAAACTCTCTCTTCTTTCACTATAATTACAATTATTCTATAGTATCTAATAATAATAATAATACAAAATAATCTCCTCCCTCGTCTTAAGGTTAATATAAAATAATAATAAACCCCCTCCTAAATAAATAATGCTAAGAAACAGATACCCCCATAAATGTACATGACGCTCTCACACCATATATTGGTATACCAACAAATAATTACTTCAAACTCAACATGACACAGCGTTTTTGGAAACTTTCCCTGGGTCAGAATTTGGGTATGAGACTACTTTCTCGTATAATATATAGTGGATTAAAATTTTCTGATTATCTTTTATATCCCATAAGTGCAAATTACAGTTTACGACACCCCAAGGCATTATAATTATATAGCCAACATAACACGACTTGGTATTCAGATGCAAATGAAAAAAGAAAATCCGGAGAGCGTAGTGCTCCTTCTATAGCAGCATTATCGTGACAACAAACCCAGACAAGACAAGACATTAGAAAAATGATGAGCAAGAAACAAGATAGCGAAGATAGGAATTGATAGAAAACAACATTAATAAAACCCAAATAAACACATTAGTAAGTAATTATATGGCAGCAACTCAAGCGGAGGTAGCAAAATAGAAAAAAAAATGAAAAAAATGAAAAATAATATAGCATAGCTGGATACATTGTGACGAAAACAGATAAGCAAGTATCGTATAAAAAAACCACAAAATCTCAGCTGTTGATTGATAGCAAGCAAGTATCCAGCCCTTCATGCCGAACCGATACAAAAACATAAGTGGCAAACCAAGCAAGTCGAAAGACAACACCAAAAGTGAGAGAACAAAACACCGAACCGCTCAATACTCATATGTACTCATATGTACTCATTGCATATCTCGACAAATTTTTGGATATTTCCTTCCAAAGTTGAAGATTCATTCACCATACCATAGTCTATCCAAGCAACTCTTTCGTCTGGAGTAACAATGAAATTTTCTCTTTTAATATCACCGTGATTGATACCTAAACCCGACAATAACTTCAATTGATTAATTCCAAACTCCATCAGTTTCTCGGTGATTTTACCGCCTCCAGGAATCTCTGTCATAAATATTGCAGGTCCACCAAACTTGATGGAGGCCTTGTCGAACAAGCTAACCCGTGTGCCACAAAACACAATTTTTGGGCTAAAAATAGTATTGGCTTGTGACTTGCAATTGTTATTGTAGGCTTCAATCTGCCTATATGAGCAAACCTCGTTGGTGTATTGCTCAGCAGCAATGCTCAAAATATCTTCATAAGAAAACCCTAGTTTTCTAATTTCTCGAGTTCTGGCATACTGCAGTAGAAAATCCGCGTCATACACTTTTATGATAATTTTCTCACTCCTGGTTTTTATCTTAGGCAACTGTGGGAAAATTTTCTGGCAAGCAGCGGTGTTTATAGATGCCACAAACGACAAGTGGGAGCTACCATCTTGTAACTCCTTGATATCACTGGCGTAATGACCACGAGTATTTCCGGAAATTGTTTCACCCGCAGATCCTATTGATCTAATAGTTACTCCGAAGGGGAACCTTGAATTTCTGTTCTTGACATTTTGTGCCGAGCCGTTCTTCTTCATGAATATCAGCTTGTATTTTTCGGACTTATCTCTTGCACTATTTTTTTGATCAGCAGTGTAATTCACACAGTGGTGTATCAAACTTCCCAAAATCAAATTGATTGTCTTATTTGAATTTTCTACAATCTTGTAGAAAATAGGGATTGGAACTTCCATAAGTTGTTGCTTGAGGGCCCCAGCCTTTTTTTCAAGCCCCTCTTTTTCCTTTTCTAAATACCTTCTTCTTGAATTGAATACCTTGAATTTGTGACCATTGGTTTCGTTAAGAAGTGCTTCGATTTCTGCTATTCTGTCATTCATCTCTTGAAGTTCTTTCCGCTTTGCGGAGTTTGGCTCCTTTCCTTTTTTCAAAGCGTCCTGATCAGGATCTGCTAGCATGAAAATAATATGAACAAAGTAATCGGTAAGCACACAAACATCATTAGTACTGTTCAACATATTAACAACCACCTGGCGAACTAGCGACAGATCTGTAAGAACATCATTACGAATGTGTTTCTGTAGCCCGTACTTCTTTAGTTCAAAAAACATGCATGCTTCACCTTGGACTCCATTGAAGACAGGGAAAACTGAGATATCCGGACGTAGTGAAAAATTTTCTGGTCCCTTCACGGATACTTCAGTCCAAAAATAAACCTTTTCGTTAAAACTATCAAGGATAAGCTTAAGTTTATTTGACATCAATGCATCAAACTTACGTGAAACAGTGCTCTCGGTAAACTTATTGTCAGTCCATGACTCCCCTATAGTGTCATAGAATAAGCCCTCGTAACGATGATCGACTTCACGAACACTCCCCTGATGAAAAATCGACGATGCTACATTTTGATTGCAGTATGATGAAAATTTTTCTATCAAATTATCAAAAAAATCATCAGGAAAGGGTTGCCAATCAACCGAAAACTCACCGTAGTAGCTGTAAATAGCAGCACTAATTGAACCTTTGGGAAGTGTGGTAGGCACATAATCCACGTAGAGAGATTTCTTTGGAGGATCTGGCGCAGGCAAGTTGAGAAAGAGCTTCCATAGCAGCGATGCGAGGTCGGTGGGATTTGGGCCATTTCTTTCTCTCTCATTACATGCTTCTCGTTTCATATCTAAAACAACATCAGCTCTTAAGCTTTGATCATCAAGAATGTCACCAAGGTCTAATGATAGACCTTGTGAATTTCTGATTTTGGATTTTATCTCATTTATTGCAGACGCTATTCTCTGTTCGTAAGCTTGGTCGCTCATATTGACATCAAATCATTTACTGGTCTTGTTCTTGGATTATCATGGAATGGCTTGTTAAACAAGAGCAAATTCAGGGAAGGAAACTGGAACTTTAATGAAAGATGAGGAGAAGGGTTTGACACGATGGGGTGCCACACCCACAGTCAGGTATACCGTCCTGATGGGATAACAATAATTGGAAACCGGAAAGTGCAGAGATGGTGGGATTACAAGAACCTTTTTGAGTAAGGAGCTTCCACTTGCAGAGTTAATTATGAATAGAATCATAGAATATAGACAAAACTGCAGCAAAAATAGATTGCGTTCCCTAAAATATTGTGGTGCCAACCAACTAAGCATTATTCGCAATCTTCATTAGTCCTCGAAACCAACTCTATGTAAAACATTAATTGGATATTATGTTACCGCCAAGTTTTTCAGTTTTTTCAACTTATTTCAGCCTCCCATAAAAACAATTCTCAACCTTCAAACTTATTATTGCACACAATCAGCAAGCTTCAGCTGCTCCAGAAAGCCTGGCATATTAAGTAAACCATACTTGCAAGTGCAATATATACATGTTCACAGATAGTCCAGCAGACATACCGTAAACATAATCCATTGAAATGTTGCAAATCATGAGCGACGAGCACCATTTAATGGGGATCCACAGCAACTTCCACCTTCCACCTTGCAGCTAACAACTAACAAACTGGCTTCTATGTCCCTGGTGTATTTCTTGTATTATGAAAGCCTTCGCAAGAATTCGATTTTTCATCTCACAATTTTACATCCTTTTCAGTGTAACTCATAGTAGCTGCTAATCGATATTGAGTGAAGTTAAAGCGAATCTGACAACTCTGTGTAGGGATGATTAGAAGAACTAACATCTATTTGTCCCACATTCTCGCAATACTCTTAGAATATACCCCAGCACATAATTCAAAGATCTTGACAAAGATTTCAAAATGCAAGCTTTCAATAGTTAATCCATTGATAATGATGATTTTAGCACTAGCAATACTGTAAGACATATATCCTCTATGATGCTGTATGTAACGAAATACCCTTCATGTTTCTAACCAATGACGAAATGTTTATCGCAATGCCTCAAAAAGCTTTGTCGCTACATGTTCCATCTTGACGGCACTTATTTCTTGACCCAGTGAGATTACCCTGCATAAATGGCTTCAGTAGATTGCAAAGCAACTGGAAATGATTTATGGAACGTTTTTCCTCATCAATCTAAACCTCATTTCCGAGCGAAGACAATATGAATAATTTAAACCTGAATAGTTGTAAGAATTCTTATTAATAATGATTTTCCATATCGTATGCACCCCGAGGCGTCTATGGTGTGAGAGTGCCATGTGCATTTGCAAATAAATAATTACTTTAAACTCAACATGACAGAGGGTTTTTGGAAACTTTCCCTGAGCCAGAATTCGGGTAGGAGGCTGCTAAAATGAGTACATAGCACTGTATTGATATATTTTATCCTGTTACGGGTAGAGGCTGGTGTGAAACGTGTAGAAAATGACGGCAATACCTTTTAGGATTGATTCCTTTGGAGAAAAATAATTTCATTCAAGTAATAGCTTACAATTGCGCCTGGCAATAATTGACATCTTCATTGTATTGATATAAACCAATATATAATTTATTGCAATGCATAGAAGCTCATTGATATAAGCAAATAACGCTCCAATCAGCTCAGTTCTCAATCATCAGAACCTCGGTAGACAAATATCCCTCACTTATTAAACTGTCACAGTAAAAGAAGCTGAACAGCAAATTTAAATCTTCACACTTCACTATCGAATATCAGATCAAATCTTTGGGTATTTGTTTCCAAATCTGAGAGTAAGCTCGTTTTACCATAACCAACCCACACAACTTTCTCATCTGGGGTTAGTATATAATTTTTTCTTAAGAAATATGCAGGATATATTCCTAGGTCAGATAATAGTCGCAATTGATGAAACCCAAAATCAATCAGTTTTTTCGTGACTTTGTCACCTTTCGGAATCTCTGTCATAAATATTGCAAGTCCCCCAAATTTCAAATCATTGTTGTCCCAAAGAATTACATCCCCATGGTATATAATCTTGGGGGCGAGAATAATGTCTTCTTTCGAAGTGCACAGTAAATTATGATCAAATATAGTGCGATAGGTCATGATTTCTTTGTCGAACTTCTGGGCAGCAGCTTCCATACACCTTCTATCCACCAGACCCGGTCTTCCAGTTCTAGATATCTTTTTATAATCTTGAATGAAATCAGGATCATAAACTTTCATCACAATTCTCTCACAAGGAGCACTTATCTTAGGAAAATCAGGAAAGAACCTATAGCACGCACCAACAGTCATCGAAATGATGTATAAAAAATGAGGATTATCACTTTGCAAATTTGTGCACTCTTCATTGTAACTACCTCTTGCGTTGTTGCTCAAAATCCCTCTTAATCTCTCTGTTTTCAATTGCACATTTTCAACTTGATCATCTGTGTAGTTATTACGATGGTGAATTAAACTGGCTAATACCATATTTATTGGGCATTTCATATCATCATTTTTGAAGATTCTGTAAGATATCTTAATTGAAATTGCAAGACGTTGCTGAGCCAATTCGTTAGCGTCATTTTTCAACTTTTTTATCTTAGCTATTTTTTCCAGTAGCCCATGTTTTTTCTTCATGAACTTTTCTTCCATAATTTCCCACTCAAGCTCTGCCATTCGTCTGCTTTTTGTTTCAACCTCTTTCCATATTCTATTATTGGAAGCCCGGATCTCTTTAGCCCGGGCTTCCAAACCCAGATTATCTTTCAACATGAAAACAATATTGGTGAAATAATCCGAAAGGATGAAAGAATCTGTTGATCCGTTCAACATACTGATGATAACTTGACGAGTTAACGAGCCACTTTGAAGAGTGCCATTGCAAATCAATTCATGTAGTCCGTATGATTTTAATACAATGGAGAAGAACGGGTCAAAATTATCATACTCAAGGCTTCCGAGCATGATAGATTTAACAGGACTCACTGTCAAATTTTCAGGCCCCATAATAGATTTTTCATGGCGACAATAAACTGTCTCACCAAGACCGTGAACAATCGCCACAACTTCGAGCAAGATCAAATTCCAAAACTGTAACACAATGCTGGGCCCCTTCTTATCACAATGTCTCCAAATTTCCTCTTCTGTATCATTCCATAAGCTCGTGGAACGGTTTTCGACTTTAGTAATACTGCCAAGACAGAAAATCGACGATGCTACATTTTGATTGCAGTATGATGGAAATGTTTCTATCAAATTATCAAAATAATCATCAGGAAGGGGTTTCCAATCAACCGAAAACTCTTCGTCGTAGTTGTAAATAGCAGCACTAGTTGAACCTTTCGGAAGTGAGGTAGGCACACTTTGCGGAGAGATTTTTTGGGAGGATCTGGTGCAGGCAAGTTGAGAAAGAGCTTCCATAGCAGCGATTCTTCACTGGATTTAAAGAAGTGTCTAGAAGAGCTCTACGTTGAGAAATAAATACTTTCTCAAAGAACTTCTAGGGGTTGTAATTGGTGGGTCACTTCCTTTATCTTTCTTTGAATGGAGTCTTGTTTGATTGTAATGGAAATAGGGGGAGGATGGGGGAGTGCATAATAGAAGGTCTCCAAATGAGGTTTATTTGAATATTTGATTGATAGCTAAAAGGATGGAACGATCCAAAAAAAAAAAAAAAAGAAAATTGGTGGCCATTTCAAGCATCAGAATTATTTTGGCTAATAATAATCTACAGCCTTTGGATCCAATTGCTATGAGTTATTATTGTGATTCGTCTGGCCTCCTGGAAGTTATTGTTTTATTGTTGTTGTAAAAACCTCATGAGTTATCTTTACTACCAGTACTCTATGCTCGTTAGGTATCAGCGTTAGATTTTTATATGAAAGTTTTCGAGGCCCATGATATGGCAGAAGTCTTTTACACTAGAATGATAGAATTGGTGAAATACCTTTGTGCCTACATCATTGGGGTTGAAGAAATTTTGTTAGAAAGAGTAGTATCACAGCATGGGCCAGTTCCTGTTCTTTGCAAAAGACAAGGCTAGCTACACATACCCTTTTTTTTTTGGTGTGCTTGTGCGGTGTGGTGTATACCTATAGGAAGCTCTTTGTGGTTACCGTAGTTTGCTGCCAATAATCCCGTCATTCTGGACCGTCAAGCCATTTGCAACCTCTATTTATTGTGTAAATTACACGACTGGTGACTGCAGGTGTTTGATAATACTGCTAAATAGTGTAAAACACAAGGTAGCAAATTCGATTATTATTTTTCGGTCTCCTTGTTCTCTCGTTCCCAATTCTTTGCATTTTATCTCATTCCCGGCGTCTAGCAGAACTCAGACAGATCGCCAATAAAATCGGTGCGAGAAGTTTCTAATTGTTGAGTTTTTGAATTCTATGTGTTTGATGTTCTTGCAATTGAGATGATTGTTTCTTCAATTGTTGGTCTAATATTAATTGTGTTTGGGTTTTGTTTTGAAGGTATTTACTTATGTATGTTGTGGCTTCCCTTTCATTACGAGCTCTATTGAGGCAATTCGGTGATTGTGATGATACTGCTGTTATCCCATAAAGCTTCATAGATGTTTCGGAGAAGCAGACATTATTTTGGAAGATAATAAACAAAAGGAATCGACTCTGTTTAAGGCCTTTTTTTTTTTTTTTTGATCCACCAATTAGTTGGGTTGATTTTACTGACAGAGATACTAACTTTGAGTCACTGGTTATTCATTCTAGTATTATATAGCATATAGAGTATGAGAGAAATCTTTTAACCACTATGTTTTTTTTTTCAAGAAAGGAAAGGACTGGGGTATGCTTTGTGTTCTAATAATGGGACATTCCATTATTAGAAAGAGTAGCCCAGGGGATGGATTATTTGTTGTTCTTCATTGAAGATAACACTAGGTGGGACCTTTCTTTTTTCATCGTTTTGTTTTGTTTTTCTTTTCTTTCTTACAATATATAAATACCTTAATATATTCGATATGGAAGTCATTTCACGTAAATTTATATTTTGAACTTTTGTAACCTCCTTGTTTTCTTATTTGTTGTTTATTTTGAGCTGTTAGTTCTTGTTATTTAGAATACAACCCTGAGAATGATGGTTCATCTCTGAAAGTATCTAAAAGAATTAAAAGATGAACTGCCACCGATGATACCAATATGCACAATAATCTTGCCAGATACATTCTTTTATGTGGTCAAACAAAAACAAAAACAAAAAAAAACCATTCTCCTAATGGGAACAACGAGCCAAAGGGGGCTCCGGAAATTATGTTGATTCCAGTAGATAGATCCACCCAATCGTATTTCCAAATATTGTTGTATCAAGAGTTAGGTAAGCATTACCAATTATTATACTTGATTTCTGAAATGACACCTTTAATGCTTTGCATATCAAAACATCGAAGAAGACGACCCAACATTACTCTCATGTACCGATTTTAATCCCTGGTATTCCAATTTAGACAACTTTATCGCGAGCTTCATATCCTCATCTAACAAATCATCATCATCACCATTCGCCAGCTTCCCTTTATCAATGGTCTGTTTCCCTTTGTCGTCGCCATCATCATCATCATCACCATCATCTTGCTCGCCATTTTCCAAATCATCATTATCAAAAAACTTGAACTTTTCTTTACTCAACCCGAAAAATTCATCTTCTTCCTCCCGTGTGGTATCCAAACCTTGTCCGGATGCTCTCCTGAATTGTATCCCACTACCACCGTTATATTGTGGGGCTTGGGACTCCAATGCCGATAACTCCAATGCCTTGCGAAGATCTTCATCCATATCATCTGCTAAATCTCCTGATGTACCATTACTATTACTATTACTATGATTATTATTATTATTATTACTTCCCTGTTTCTGAGATTCTAACGCCGATAACTCCAATGCCATTCGTAGATCATCGTCCATTTCATCTTCCCCATCTAATGTGATTGAAAATTCCATTTCATCATCATCATTTTGTGGCCCCTTAGATTCCAATGCTGACAATTCCAAAGCTCTTCTAAGATCATCATCAAACTCCTCCTCCTCCTCCTCCTCCTCGTCATCATCATTATTCTCCATTATTCCCTCTTCAATTTTCGACAATTCAAGTGCTTGTTTCAACGATTTATCCTGTTCTGATGCTGCCTGCTTCACCACACTCTCACTCATTGCTAACGCCAACATTAATTCTTCTTCATCATCCAAATCATGAACCCCATTGTACTTATCGAACAACTTCCCTTGCACTACTGATTCATAATTATCATTCTCAAACTCGTCCATTTCTCCCCGGATTTTCTCCCAAGTTTGTAACCGTGATGATTGTTTCGTTTGTTTCTTCTTGAGTTGTTTCGATAACAACAACTCTTCTTCGGTCAACCCCAAAGTGTTCCGAACGAACAAAGAGTTTTCAAAGGAGATATGGAAATACTGGACAATGTTATCAAGCACTATCAACCCTCGAAGTAAAATCGGCGGGAGTGAATATCCTTCATCCAGTCCTTCTGCTGAAAATGCCGGCACCGGGGCTAATTCGACCGCAGTCACCGGTACCAACGTGAAATTATTAGTGGCTACCACCGGATCTCGTGAAGGAGCGACATTAATCGCTCCAGGGTCCATGGCTTGTTGTCGGTGGAACTCGATATTATACGGAGTGGTATTAGTTAAAGTTTTCGGAATTTGATGCTCGATAATTTTTAATATACACCCATTGAGGATGTTAACAATTGCCATCCAGCCATTATAAGAACAGAGCAAAAGTACCCCGCTATTACAGTCGAATTTGAGGATAGGATGGAGATGGTATAATGAATAAGGATCGCCATCGCAGAGATCACTTAAAAACGACGGAATCACTTTGAAAACAACGACATTCTTGTTTTCTTGATCACTATTAGCCGTGGCGTGGACCACCACTTTCCCAGAAGAGAAAAGCGCCACATGGAGTGAAGAATCATTACCAGCAAGCTTGTTACCGTCCGACCGTCTGGTGGATAAATTATTGATGATTTTGGTTTGCATCACGTATTCTTCTGCCAGTTGAGGATCGACCGGATCATCTTTAAGCGAGGTATTTACTACCGCCGATTTGTATCCGTCGAAATCTAAAAGATTAATTTTGTTTTTCCAACTGTATACAATCTTTTCATTGGCATAATCAACCTCCATATATGATTTGGCCAGTAAAGAACGAGGGTTAACGATTTTCCCAAGAAATACTGGATTGATTTCATTGACAAGGTGGACAGAATTGGCATTGAAAATCTCATGGAGAATCATGGCATTCTGAGTAACTTCTTGGTCCAATCTAATGTGTTTAATGGAATGTGAGGTGAAATGTGCACCGTCGAATTTGATGATAAAGAAGTTTTGGTTAATAGATTCTACCACCACGAATTCTTTGAAATTGGTGGCAATCTTGAGGACCGGGAACCTGATATTACGATCAAGATTTTGGATGTCTTGATCGTTCAAAGATTCATTAATATCGATCTTGAAAAGTACTGCTTTTGTAATATAATTCCAACCATAAACTTGGCCCAAGAGGTCACCGGATAGCACATCCAAAGAACCTTTACCAAAACTGCCAACGCTGGAGTTCAACAATGGATTCAATACGATGCTACTGATAAAAAGCTTCTTCTGTGCCAATCGTTGGTGGTCCACCGAAGGTACATGTTCATCACTCCATGTATGTTTATTGAAAAACTTCAGGTTCAGAGGACTGCTTAGGGCAAAATCGTTGGTGAATAATTTCATAAAGATCAAACCGTTGGAATTCCCGATCATGATGAGATTCTTGGTGATTTTTTCAACCGTGGCATAATGGACCTGGTTAAGAGAATGCTCGGCCAACACGTCCCGACTAATATGCGAATCCACTTGATATATTTTCTTCCCTTGTTTAAGGGATAGAAAGTTTAAATTATGAGTCTTGTGGCTGTATAATATAAGTTTGTCACTGCCAAAATCACATACTAAATCATCAATGAGATAATTCGAGTGCACTTTGTACACGGTAGTTAACAAATAAGGGTTGAGCTTGCGGAAATGGCTTTTCTTGAGATCCTTAGGGTTACTGACTTTTTTATTCTTGTTGATATTCATTAATTTCTTGATATAAGTGAACCGTACCATAAACTCGGTCTTCCAATGCCACGATAGTGACAAACTGGGGAAGCTGGTGATGATTCTGGAGTTCCTCTCGACAATATTATCGGTATTCATAGTTGTTTGATGCTTGAGGGATTTGCGTTTACCAGGCAAAGCATCAAGGGCTATAAGATCATCGTCCTTGATGAGTTTCTTGATGAAGAGAATTCTCCAGATATAGTCGTTGTTGATGATGTCATCCAAGTACCGAGAAATTGAGGCTACCGTTTCAAGAGTATGGGTATCGAGATAGCCAAACACCTCGACCAATACCTCGGCGGGAAGGGTATATATCGACACTTTCCCCATTGATTGACTGCTCAGTTGGTAAATGATGAATGACAATCACGTCTCGTCGGAGATTAGTTTACGATACAGAGAAAAAATAAAAATAAAAATTCAAATTGTAAATTGGGGAAATTTTGGTGCAGCGTAACCCTGATATCAAAATTATGATTATGGCATCATTTAATCTTTTTGTGTGAATCATCTGAATCTTCTGAATCTTCCCAATTGTATTTCCAATAATAATTATATTCCAATATTAACAATTTGCAAAAATGGTCTTGGTGGCTGCCGGTCAACTCTCATCTACTTCGTCTTTATCTACCAACTTGAAACAGGTGCTCAAACTCATCACCAAAGCGGTGAACCTCAACGCCAAAGTGCTCTTCCTTCCAGAAGCCAGTGACTATATTGCAAAAAATGCTGCCCATTCACTCAAGATTGCCCGTCCAATGGAAACTTCAGTGTTCGTTACCGGGATCCAGAGCAGATTAAAAGAACTTCATTCCCAAGGGAAAGCGTTGGACGTGGTGGTGGGGATTCACGAACCAGCGTGGAAATCTCCTGATGACCCCCACAAACGGGTGAAAAACTTGTTAATTTATATCAATAGCACCGGAAACATCACCCGTGAGTACCAAAAGATCCATCTTTTCGATATCAATATTCCTCAAGGCCCAATTCTTCAAGAATCCAACTCGGTCGAGCCAGGGAATCAAGTGGTGGCGCCGTTCGATACTCCAATTGGCAAATTGGGGCTCGGGATCTGTTACGATATTCGGTTCCCGGAATTGGCGGTGAAACTACGTGATATGGGGGCAGAAATCTTGACTTATCCTAGTGCTTTTACCGTGAAGACCGGGGCAGCCCATTGGCATTTATTGGGGAGGGCCAGGGCCATCGATTCCCAAAGTTATGTGATCATGCCTGGTCAAAAGGGAGTTCACGATGTTTCTATTGAAGATGATGATGCTAGTGATCCTACAAAAGTGGTCAAGTGTCAAGCGGTTAATGCCAATGAACAAAAAAGAATAAGTTATGGTCATTCTATCATTATCGATCCATGGGGGACCGTGGTTGCCGAAGCTAGTGATATCAACTTGAATAATGATGAACCGGAAATAATCGTTGCGGATATCGATTTGGATAATGTCAAAAAAATCAGAAGAGACATGCCATTGAAGGATCATCGTAGAAGAGAAATCTTCAATAATTAGCTAGATGTACATTATTATATTGATAATTAGAGAAATTCTATACGCAGTTAAAAATAGAAGAAAGATACAAAAAAAAAAAAAAAAAAAAAAAAAAAAAAAAAAAAAAAAAAAAAACAACGTATGTATAGTATTACTGACAACACTGTTGTCATTTCAGTGCTGTATGTCATAAATTTTTAGAATACAAAACAAAATCATAATAATAAAACAAAACAAAACATCGCGAACGAAAAGCAGCAGAGCATCAAAAAAAAAATTGATAAACATAATATTAAATGAGGACATGATAGATTAACTCAAGAGATCTAGAATCCAGGACCAGGAGCCATAGGACCAGGAGCCATAGGACCAGGAGCTATAATACCTTCTTGCATCCCAGGACCCATCCCAGAACCCATTCCAGAACCCATTCCAGGACCCATTCCGGCACCCATTCCAGAACCCATTCCAGCACCAATCATTCCTCCATGAATGTTATCAAAACTAGAAGCCAAATAATAATCAATATCCATACCTTGACCATCATAACTGTACTTGTTGTAGAGGAAGGTCAAGTACATGAAACATTCGAAAAATCTGTCGAATTTAAGCACCAATTTGGTTCTAGTTCTTCTATGAAGACGGTCAAAACGGGCAAATTTCTTGAAGATGTACGCGCAAGTTTGGGTATTGAAAGTGTAACCAAAATAACGCAAAAGTCTCAAATATTCGGTGAAGTTAATGGTTCCTGATGCATCAACGTCAGCCTCTTTGAATTTCTGGTTCCAGAATTGCAATGATTTCATAAGACCGTAGAATTCCGGAAGTTCGATGGAATTGGAGCCATCGGCATCGAATAATTCAAAGAGCAAACGGATGGTGCTAGGTTCAAATGGGGTACCGTCGGAGTTGAGGAGTTTATCACGAAGTTCTCTTGGGGTGATTCTTCCATTGCCATCTTCGTCAAACGATCTGAAATTACGCATCAAGTTTTTACGTTCATGATAAGACACTTCTGGGGAAATCAACTCACCATTGGAGCCTTCAAAAGGATGATGCAATGGGGTACGCATCCAAGGAGGCAAATATAACGGGTTTTGGAAGTTGGATTCGGGGCTGAACTCCTGGCCAGCGCGTAGTTGGGCACGGTAGGCTCTAGGACTCATGTAATTTGAATGGGCCAAGTTACCCATGTTAGAGGAGAAATTGTTGGCGTATGAATCAATGTCATTATCTGTGTAGAGGTATCCTTCACGATAATCATCTTCCAAGCCTCTATTAGCATAAAGATTGTCGTAACGATTGTTGAAACGAGGATCGAAGGTCATTTTGCGGTACGGACCACCTGGGACTTGATAGTGTTTCTAGAAAGTTAGTTTAAAACAGGACAACAAAAGACAATCAATCATCTAGACTAGAAATGCAAACAGAAGAAGACCCCTGGATGGGGCACAGCAAGGCAAGTGGCAATCAATCAATCAATCAAACATCTGTCAAAAAAAGAAATTCACTCACAAATGACATGGTTTAAGGAGCTAACGAGGCGTTCGGATAAAGTGGGACCTTATTATTCAGTTATAGGGAGTCAACGGCCGGATGTGATGGATATTTATAACACTACAAATTAGACGAGCGAAGGGGAGTGAGAGGGAGATCTGCAACAGCAAAGTTTGATCCTTTCAACGTTCGAGAAAAAAAAAAAAGGGAGATTTTGTAACAACAAAAGAAGGTTAGTTGACAAAGACAGAGAGGAGGAATGAAAGAAAGAAAGTGGCAATTGCAAATAAGGAGCAATAATAATAATAATGGTTGTTCAAGTCAAAACTAAAACCCCCCCAAAAAAAAAAACACGAGAAGTGTCTCAGTGTGACTCTGGAACCGGCCAACACCACTCACTCACTCATGAATGAATGAATAAGTGCACCACGCGTAATGGGTAAGTTATAATAACAGAAACTCGTAATCGCAGGAAGATCGTATTCTCGAAAATACAGTGTTTCCAACCTCAATGGGATCGGCGATTGCCTGTAAATAACAATAAAAATACTAACGCTGCCTGCAGTGCTGTTGTTGTTGCTGTTGTTGTTTTGATTACGATGTTACCCTGCAATAAAGCCGGCCACGCCAAACAAAAATCGCAAACGTGTTCACATTCAGCAACGATGGGGAGGCTGAACTGAACCGAACTCCCCGAGTATTTCCTTCATTTTGCCACCACAATGTCCAAAGAAGCAGAAGAAGAAGTCTTGGATTTCTTAGATTCTCTTCCGCAAGACCAAAAACCAACTGCCGAATCCCCAGGCGACAATGCAGACATCTTGAACTTTCTTGACGAGTTGGCTCAAGAAAGCAACGCCGCCAACTTGAAACCAGCCAAGAATGCCAAAGATGACACAAAAGACAGCTCGCCTGCCCCTACTGCTGCCAAAGACAGCCAAGTGATCCCAGAGCCTGAGAGCAAAGTATTACAAGCTGATGCAGGACAGGAAGAGGACTATAATCATGAAAGCTCCATTCCTGATCCAATCTCATCGATTTCTGGATGGTGGGGGAACTCTGGCCAAAAGCATCTCAATTCTATTTGGGGGTCTGCTTCCCATGTCGTTGGAGATATCAGCAAAACTGCCCAAGAAACCGTTCTGGACATCAGTAAAGTGGCCAATGACCAGCTCAAAGACTTGAGCTTGTTGGATCCCCAGGATTACGAAAAGTTACCAGAAATGTTGAAAGCAGGGCGCGAATCAATCATTAATACTACCAATAAGTCTATTGGTGACCAAAGTGAAACTATCAATAAAGTGGGCGGGTTATTCAGCTCGTTTGTCACCAGTATCAATGAACAAATCATCTCGACCACCAAGACCATGAATCACCATGATGAAACTTTGAAGATCTTTATAATAAATGACGCATTAAAGAACTTCAACTACATTGATTACTTGATTTATAACAAATTCTCAAAAGTGATAGGGCAAGTTGAAGGATCAATTGATTTAGAAATCATCAACTCCAAGAATTTTTCCAAACTACTCAATATTTTGGACTTGGCCAAACTTACTAATGGTGACCTTGATCTTAAACCAAAGACCATTGATTTCTTTAAAGGGTCCTCGTTGGACGCAGAGAAATTGGCGTTCGCCAATATCGATGAAGGAATCAAATCATTGATGCAAGTGAAGAAGAAAGAAAAAGAGGAACAGCAAGCCAAGGCCGACCAAGAAGAAAATAATGATACCAACAGTACTAGAGTCTCCCATATCTTTTTAACGATTTTGCCGATCATTCAAGATAAATCTGCACAAACTTACACTCTGAGTTTTGAGGAGATTGTGAAAATCGACGAATCAACCACCGACAGTTTCCAATTCTTGATTACTGTTAAAGACTTGGAACACAAGTTCTCGATTGTTACCAAATCCCAATCGTTCCCAACCAAGTGGGCCCAATGGTTGACGACTAATAGTGTGGAATCACAAAAGGAAGCGGGGGATGACGGGGTGGAGCCAGCAGACTGGGTGAGAGAATGGGTTAAAGACGGGTTGGCACTTTCGTTAGGGGTGTTAGCCCAGAGTTATGTGACCAAGAGAATGGGATTTTGAGTACTACTACTACTACTACTAATAATAATAATAATAATAATAATCATCATCATCATCATCATCATCATCATGGAAAGTTGTGATATCAATATTATATGTCCAGTGGTTTGTTTGTAAGAGCAGTTGGCAGTGGTGACACATGCGCTGCGGCACTAACCGCACCGCGCGCCCATCTCATCTCATCGCGGCATGTGACACAGCAAACCACCTGCTTTCCCCGATTTTTGCACATGATAGCGGGAGGTATAATAAGAATGGATAGCCCTTTTTTTTTTTTTTTTTTTTCACACTCCTGAAAAATTCTCCTTGTTTATTTAGTCAGTCTCCTTGTTCAATCAATATATTTCATAATATTCCATTTCACTATTTCCCCCATTAGTGTTTTCTTGGTGACTATCATAGTAGTGTACAATAACCCTGGTTGCCCTCTGCCCCTTTGAGAAAGCAAGCATCCTTCTACTACCACCACCGCTAATCTTTTTCCTGCTTTGTCTTGTCCTTCCCAATGTCATCCGAACAAAAACCATTTACCGCTGATTCCAAAACCGCGGCCCATTTGAAGTCTTATCCTATCCTTGTTGATATCGCCACGATTATCAGCTCGTCTGCCCTTGTTCGCGCCATCTCCGACCATGTAATGCCTTTATTCACTTACGTTACCAGTTTGATGATGTCTGTGGCGTTGATCAAGACCATCCTTGTTAAATCAGATGAATTTTTCAATTCTCTTGTTTTGGATAACGTCGATGCCATCCTCCCTTCATTGAGGAGCCTCCATTTACAAGATGTTCATCCAAAGAAAATCCCAGAAAAGGCCCGTGCTGCAGCTTCCAACTTGAACCCATCGATTGTTCTCAACGACGTCAATGCCAAATTACACGCTTACGAACAACAAATTAGACCAAATGTCTCGAACCACGTTGGGGGAATCATCAAGCCTTTGAACAATAAGTTAGAAACCTTGATTGATTCGTATTTGCCAGAAGGCGAACAAGATGCATCTGCTGCTTCCCAGCAACAAGGCCCTGATGATGAAATCTCTCGTCTTTACAATTTGACTTCATCCGCTTACAAGAAAACCGTTCCAATTGCCACCAATGAGATCTCCCACATCCAAGACCACGTTATGAAAACTTACTCTGCAAATTTGCCAGAAAATGAATCGCCTTCCACCCCAAGTGAGAAACTCCAGGCCGCGGCAAAAACTTCTTACCAACTATCTAACGAAGGGTTGCAATTGCTTAACAAGACTTATGAAACCTCTGTCAAGCCAAAAGTTGCCCCATACATTGGAAGTTTGAAGGTTGGCATAACCCGCACCGTTGATGAAGCTAAGAGTAATGTTGATGCTCTGCTCAGCGAGGCCGCTCAAGGCGCCGAAACCGCCACCATGAATGGTTCGTCTGGTAGCCAATAGGTTTATTTTTATTTATTCCTGTTGTGGCACTTTATTTAGAAGTGGTAATTTTTTTTTATATATTACTGTCATATGTATGTTGGTTGCTGATATTTCATTACTATTTATAGCGTAATATTTCTTTATTATGAGTTGTTGTTTTTTTTCTTTGTTTGCTTTTTCTTCCTTCTTTCTATTCTCCTTTCTATTCTTTTTTTTATTATATTTTATATTCTTCTTTCTTATATTCTCTTGTTTATGTAGCATGATAAAAATTTTAAAAGAATTTTTTTTTTTTTTCTTCGTTTCTACGTCTCGTTCATCTTTGTATTGTAGAATATATTTCAAATTACCAACTAGTCAGCAAAAGTCTATTTCACCTTGGCGGCGTAACTGATAATTTCTATCCCCTATCAGAGTGGGAGCGTGTGTACTGGCAGTTGCATGGAAGAGAAGGATTTATTACGGCTGCAGCTAGATGAATCGCAGTCATCAGTATGATAATGCTTGTTGTATGGGCTTTTGTATGTATATATATATATATTCACTAACTCAAGTTATTATTTCCGATATTTCCATTATTGAGGTCTTTAGAAATTGACATATCACACCAAAAACCAAAAAGCAAACTACATAATAGGAGCCTTGGGAGGATGCATTGCATTGTATTTGTCAAACACAATCTCTGAAACTGTCAATTCGGGATCAGCTACAACTGAGCATGGATTTTTTATATCAAAGGATTTATAAACTAGTAGATATTATAGGGTTGAAAATACGTGATAGACTTTGCAAATATTATTTAAAACCAAAAAAAAAATCACGGGACAAAAGGAAGCAATTAAATAACGGTTTTTGCTGCACTCACTTCACTGCTAATTACTAACGTTAAGGATCCTGAGTCCATGTTGAGGCCATAAAACCTTTTTGACCAATTAAGAATATTCTGCATTGCCAAAAAAAACAAAAAAAAAAACATCTAGATAGAATCCACAGTGAATGTTGAAAATCTAAAGTACACTAACTATCCTTTCATCTGCAGCAAAGCTTGCTTGCTTCAGTCAATGTTTCAAAAAGAAGCTGCCCAAAATGCTGTTTCGAATCTCTTTGCTTCGGATCTCTTGTGACAAACACTTGTGTGTACTGTACACTTTTCCGTTGAGCAAATGACAAACCAAATAGGAAAATAGTTTTGCTATTGTTGTGTATATATATTATATATATTACATTGTTATATAAACCGCATAATCCAGAGAGAAAGATAATCTGCTAGTCATCAACACTCCACATATTTGTTGATTTGGATAGATACAAGTTCAATCCTCATTAGTTGTTTTGTTAGAAGAAAAATGTTACTATTAGATTTTTTATTATTGAGTTTTCATCTTTATTCATCTGTCATTGGTGAAGTATTCTGGGAATACGGTATTAATGGTGTTGATAATTTAGACATTGATTTCACCACTGGCCAAGTTCCAGATGTGATGGATTTTTGGAAACCAGTGAACCATGAGGACAATTCAGGTTCTTATAAGCTCCCTGAATTGACTTCTGATGGTTTATTGTTTGAGATGAGCACCTCTCAAAGCTATTGGCTGGGTGATCAAGCAGCTATGAATGGTAGTTTTCCGATTCAGAGAGGAACACAAGTATACAATATTGACATCAACAGCCAGAACGCGTATGTTATTATATATGCTAATTGTTGGAGTACACCAGTGCGTGGTAGGTGGTTGTGGAATATATATCCAGACCTGCAACATGGATTAGTATCCCTGGTTGGCTATGGAAATCCTTATTACACACAGAATTATCCAGCAAATCCTTTGAATTATTCTATAGATTTAACTTCGGGCATGAATACTTTTGAATTGAAAGTGATAGATAGTGGGGCTGACGATTTGAAATTCTTTATCGATGGAACTCTTGTATTCTCTACTGAGACATCATCCCCAAGATTTCTCAAAGATTGCCCATTAGGTTTTATGAGTACCGGAATTACGATCGGGCCTCGATATAGTTATGCTGATATGGATTGCACCCAATACCCTGATCTTTGTTACAATGGTACTTTGCCTGAAACATACACCGCTGCTAAGCTTCACCTGATCACTTACACTGATAGTACCATTCCGTTCTGTTTTATGGGCGATACAGAAGAGTCGATGCAACTATACTACAATGAGTCTGCCAATATATGTGTTGCAAACGACACCACCACTTCTTCGGAATCTCCGCTGACAAGCTCAACAAGTACGATTTTGCCAACCAATACCACGTCCGGCCCGTCCACCACAACAGATTCGCCTACTGAAACATCATCCACATCATCAATTCTCCCAACTGAAACATCAGGCTCACTGAACTCAACAACAACCTCATCAAGCGGGCCAACTGAGACTTCTGGGTCAACATCAATCCCACCAACAGACTCAACCACATCGAGCGGGCCAACTGCAACCTCTGGACCAACCTCAATCCCACCAACAAACTCAACCACATCTAGCGGGCCAACTGATACTTCTGGACCAACATCAATCCCACCAACAGACTCAACCACATCTAGCGGGCCAACTGAGACTTCTGGACCAACATCAATCCCACCAACAAATTCAACCACATCAAGCTTACCTACTGAAACATCAGGGTCAACAGGCACACCTTTGCCAACAGATTCCACAGATTCAACAGATTCAACAGGCTCAACAACATCAAGTTCACCAACTGAAACTACAGGTCCAACAGGATCTACTGCACCAACTGAGACTACAGGCTCCACAGACTCTACTGCATCAACAAGTTCAACTTCCTCTAGTGAAACAGTCCCTCCAACTGAAACATCAGGTTCAACAGGCTCAATTTCACCTTCATCGAAGTTGCCAACCGCAACTACAGGTTCAACAGAGTCAACATCAACAACTGATTTCCCACCATCCAGCTCACCAACTGATTTGCCATCATCTAGCACATCAACAGGAACTTTGAATCCAACAGATTCGACCGTATCTAGCATACCACCTACTGGAACAGCTGCGCCAACGGATTCAACCATATCAACTGGATCGATCCCTCCAACTGAAACATCTATCTCAACAAGTTCAACCGTGTCAAATCCACCAACTGAAACATCCAGTACAGCAGAATCAACAGACTCAACCGACAAAAACCCGTCAACTGGAACATCGGGCTCAACAGATTCAACCGTATCAATTTCACCAGCAACATCAGCTTCACCAACAGCAACATCAGTACCAACCAGATCAACCAGATCAACCGACTCAACTCCTCTGATAGACTCAACATTATCCATTGTGTCGCCTCCATCTACAGAAACAATTTCACCATCGCAACAAACACCTGGTTCCACTGGATCAAGCTCACAAACTGAAATATCTATATCCACCGAATCAAATTCTCAGGATACCACTTCCGGAGATTCAGCAGCTACAATAATTGAAAGTATGGGTGGGGTGGACAATATGCGTTTAAACAGTATGTTGTTGGGGCTCGGGTTCTGGATCGCTCTAATTTTCCAATAGATCTGGATGTAAGGTGATCACTTTCATTACTGTGTGTGGATTTTGCCTCCACAATAAATTACTTAGTGTTGTTTGTTTTGACCTTATTGACATTCGTTTTTGTTTTTGTTTTCATTAATCTTCAATCTATCTACCTACGTTTTATTTATCTTTGAATAGTAGAGAGTAAGTATATTTCAAACTGGCAGAAAAATGTGTTCAAAAAAAAAACAAAAAAAACCAAGAAGATTAGCATAGCTGCCACATGAAAGCTAGACTAGTTAATATTATAATGACTCTACAACCAGTTGGCTTGTAATCTTCCATAAAACAGAAACTTCAAGTTACCTCACCTCTACCATTGGCTCATAATAATAGCCCCGCAGGATGTTGGTGTGCATGCGCTCAGTCCTTTTCATGCATTGTTTACATCAAACTCGAGCTCTAGGACCTTCATTATGGAATCAGCTATAACTAACCATGAGTTTTTATATAATAGTATTTATGAATTAGTACAAATTATAGGGTTGAAACTATGAAATAGACTTTGCAGAGATTATTTAAATGCCCAAAAACTAAAATAAAAAAATAAAAAAATACATCACGGGCCAAAAGGAAGCCGATACATAACGGTTTTTGCTGCAGCCGTGGTGCACTCACTCATTGCTAATTATTAACATTAAAGATCCTGAGTATATGTTGGGCCACAAAATCTTTTGACCAACTAGTTGTTCCGAATATACGGAATTGCAAAAAAATAACAAAGACGTCTAGATAAAACTCAAGCGGTGTGTGTGTTAGCAATGATTGCTCCGTCAATGTTTCAAAATTAAGCTGCCCAAAACAAAATGCTGCTTCGGATTTCTTGTGACAAACACTTATGTGTACTGTACACTTTTCCTTTGAGCAAATGACAAACCAGAGAGAAAAACTAGTATTGCTATTATTGATTCTGAGGGGTATTTATATCATGTCATATAAACCGCATAACTCAGAAAAAAAAAATATTCCACTAAGGTTATTGATTCTGCGCTTACTGACTAATTCAGACAAATACAGAACCAGTACAATTCTCGTTGTTAGTTGACCTAAAGGAAATAAATATGCTGCTGTTAGAATTTTTATTGTTGAGTTTCTATTTTTATTCTTCTGTCATTGGCGAAGTATTCTGGGAATACGGTATTAATGGTGCTGATAATTTGAACATTGATTTCACCACTGGACAAGTTCCAGATGTAATGGATTTTTGGAAACCAGTGGAGTATCAAGGATACGCAGGTCCTTATGAACTCCCTGAATTGACTTCTGATGGTTTAGTGTTTGAATTTAGCACCTCTCAAGGCGTGCAGGATAATAACCCAAAAGCTATCAATGGTAGTTTTCCGATTCAGAGAGCAACCCAAGTATTCAATATAGATATGAACACCCAAAATTCCCAGGTTTCCATTTATTCTTATTGTTGGGGTATACCACTGCGTGGTAGGTGGGTGTGGAATATATATCCATACCTACAATTTGGATTGGCATCCCTGGTTGGCTATGGAAATCCTTATTCTTTGCAAGTCTTTCCAGAAAATCCTTTAAATTATACCATAGATTACACTTCAGGCATGGATAGTTATGAATTAAAAGTAATAGATAGCGGGGCTCAAGATTTGCAGTTCTTTATCAACGGAACTCTTGTATTCTCTACTGAGACGTCAAGCACGAGAACTCTCCGAGACTGCCCGTTAGGTTTCACGAGTACCGGATTTTTAATCGAGCCTCAATATGGTTATGCTGATGTCAATTGTACCGAATACCCCAATCTTTGTTACAATGGCACTGTACCTGAAACATACATTGCTGGCAAGCTTCACCTGATCACTTACACTGATAGTACCATTCCGTTCTGTTTTATGGGAAATACGGAAGAGTCGATGCAACTATACTACAATGAATCTGCCAATGTATGTGTTGCAAACGACACCACCACTTCTTCAGAATCTCCGCTGACAAGCTCAACAAGTACGATTTTGCCAACCAATACCACGTCCGGCCCGTCCACCACAACAGATTCGCCTACTGAAACATCATCCACATCATCAATTCTCCCAACTGAAACATCAGGCTCACTGAACTCAACAACAACCTCATCAAGCGGGCCAACTGATACTTCTGGACCAACATCAATCCCACCAACAAATTCAACCACATCTAGCGGGCCAACTGATACTTCTGGACCAACATCAATCCCACCAACAGACTCAACCACATCTAGCGGGCCAACTGAGACTTCTGGACCAACATCAATCCCACCAACAAATTCAACCACATCAAGCTTACCTACTGAAACATCAGGGTCAACAGGCACACCTTTGCCAACAGATTCCACAGATTCAACAGATTCAACAGGCTCAACAACATCAAGTTCACCAACTGAAACTACAGGTCCAACAGGATCTACTGCACCAACTGAGACTACAGGCTCCACAGACTCTACTGCATCAACAAGTTCAACTTCCTCTAGTGAAACAGTCCCTCCAACTGAAACATCAGGTTCAACAGGCTCAATTTCACCTTCATCGAAGTTGCCAACCGCAACCACAGGTTCAACAGAGTCAACATCAACAACTGATTTCCCACCATCCAGCTCACCAACTGATTTGCCATCATCTAGCACATCATCAACAGGAACTTTGAATCCAACAGATTCGACCGTATCTAGCATACCACCTACTGGAACAGCTGCACCAACGGATTCAACCACATCAACAGGAACTTTGAATCCAACAGATTCGACCGTATCTAGCATACCACCTACTGGAACAGCTGCGCCAACGGATTCAACCACATCAACTGGATCGATCCCTCCAACTGAAACATCTATCTCAACAGGTTCAACCGTGTCAAATACACCAACTGAAACATCCAATACAGCAGAATCAACAGACTCAACCGACAAAAACCCGTCAACTGGAACATCGGGTTCAACAGATTCAACCGTATCAATTTCACCAACCACATCAGCTTCACCAACAGCAACATCAGTACCAACAGCAAAATCAGTACCAACCAGATCAACCAGATCAACCGACTCAACTCCTCTGATAGACTCAACATTATCCATTGTGTCGCCTCCATCTACAGAAACAATTTCACCATCGCAACAAACACCTGGTTCCACTGGATCAAGCTCACAAACTGAAATATCTATATCCACCAAATCAAATTCTCAGGATACCACTTCCGGAGATTCAGCAGCGACAATAATTGAAAGTATGGGTGGGGTGGACAATATGCGTTTAAACAGTATGTTGTTGGGGCTCGGGTTCTGGATCACTCTAATTTTCCAATAGATGTGGATGTAAGGTGATCACTTTCATTACTGTGGATGTAAGGTGATCACTTTCATTACTGTGGATTTTAACTTCGCAAAAGATTAAGTAGTTTTGACCTTATTGATATTTTTTTTTTCTTCCTCTCTTTTTCCTGTTTCTTTCTTCATTATCAAATGTTTGGAATTAAGGCCCCCATGTAAATCCTCAAATCATGGCTACATTCGAACACGCAGAAGAAAAAAAAAAAAGGTAATACCCTATTAACCTTGTTTTCCACAGTGTCGATTCAGCAGATGGACAGCTTTAATTTGGAAGATGCTAGGGAACTACCTACCAAGTGCTGTTAGCGATGGAATTGTTCTCGATGTTCATTTTAACTGAATGAATGTACAATGTGAGTGAGTGAGTATTTACAGATCGAAAGGAAAAATGAAAAACACTCACTGCATGAAAAATAAATAAATTGAAAAAGAAAAACGCATATTTTAACTATAGTTTTAAAAAACCCTGTAATGTTCCAGAACAATCATTCATCATCCAAACGACGTCTTTTATGATTATTTTCTGTCCCGGCATATAATTTAAGCTGCTCGCCAAAATTCAAAAATGTCTGTGATAACTCACTAGCGTCCCATTCGGTGCTAATATCTTGGATTCTCTTGAGGTAAAGATTGTCAATATCGATGGTATGAGATGCAGTTGGCTTGCTAGAACCACAGAACGCCAATTCAGTATCCAAACCTAATAACGAAATTGCTTGCCGTTTCATATCTTCATTGTCACTGGTCATTTCCATCAATAAGAACGCTTTTGTGGCGGTGTCTTCTTCAGGGAGTCCCACTTTGAATAACTTATCGAATTGACATTTAAAAGAAACGGTCTTTGGACGACAGTTAGGCAAATAATGGCCTCTGATCTTGGTAACTTCTACATTTACCGCGAAGTAAACTATAACCCCCCATTGTGAATCCGGGCCACATTTGTCACACTCGCCTGGCTCGATGAGAAACCCATTTGCTTGATCACAAGTTTCAAAAAAGAGTTCCAAATCAACCCCCGCTTGGATGCAAGAATCGGTCATCAAGTGGAGTAAGTCTGAAGCAACATATTGTCCTGGTTATCTGTTAGTAATTTAGAAATAGCACAAAAAGAAGAACTTTTGCTAAATGAAGATTATTCTAAACCATACCTTTTTTTTCCTCAGGTAATGTGATTTGTTTTTTACAGAACAAACAACCAATAAACAACGAATGAACGGCTATGGAACTGATAGTGCCATCTATAAGACAGGTCAATTTTTTGCCAGACTTTTTAATCGGTTTTTCGGTGGATGTGGTTAAATCAATACTCATTTGGAAAATTATGGAGTGAATTCTTGGTTGAGTAATTTTGATTCTGGGAAACTTGAGGGGAGGGGGTTCTTATAATGAAAAGGTCATCCCTTCTTTTTTTTTTTGTCAGTCCCCCCCCCCTCAATTTAAGGATGGTACTTACTATCTTTAATAGATTCAGTGTGGGAAACTGTTGGATCACTTAAAAGTTGGTGTTATTTAAGGATTATACCACCACGGTGGAACGTATGCGTGCCCTGATTTGGCAGTTTGTTCGCTAATTTGGGATAGACGGAGTGTGATGTTTTAAGAAGGTTAATGGGTTCCTTCTTGTTAAAACCTCGAATTGACTTCAGGGTGTTAGTGAAAACGTTTAGTTTTAACGGAAATGACAGTTCTGATGCATTTAAGGAACCTTCAAAACCCAAAAACGACAATAGAGTTGAATTTGCAGTATACGAGTTGGGTGGTGAATAAGTGAGTGCTGTACTTACTGATGAAACTGAAGGTTTAATTCCCTAATAAAATACATCACTGAGTTAAATTCAGAGAAGCACAACAATGAAGTCATCAAGACTGGTTATAGATTACTAGAAATTTCTTAGTCAGAACGACTAATGTTTCTGCGATGCCCCCCTCTGTTGAGACGGTTACTGGCAGTGTTGATGAAGATTATGACAAGGAATAATCCAACAATACAGATCATATCACTACTAATATTTCATAATCTATTTCTTTGAAACCATGACACTTCAAAAAATCATAAGTAAGTTTAGACACTTTCTGGAATTTACAAATGGGTGATAAAGTTTTTGAAGTGGTTCCCTGGTAAAGTTACAATTAAGTGATGGAGTTTGAGAACTGATTCCCTGATCAAGTGGTGGGAAACAAGGAGTCGGTTTAAATCCTTAGAATTGTTGACGATTATTATCCAAAGTTCAATAATGACTTTGGCTATTGAATTGATTTCCTTTGTGGTTTTTTGAGTTGATAAATTTTTAATAGAATAAACTTGCGCTGGTGCGATAAATTCTGGTGGATTTATAAATTACAGGCGGCTGTTAAAGATAGTGATGAGCTACTTACTTGTGTTTTAACTGCTCTTCTTAGCTATTACTACACCCATGAATTATGTAGCGCATTTACAGGACAAACGCAGCTCAAGGCATTCTATTAACTGTCCTCATGAGAACAGGAAGCAAAGGATTATCAATCGTCGAGAAGTGGGGAGATGATTGAAATAAATTGGAAAGTAATTGGATGTTACAGTGGGTGTACAGGTTGGGGTCAGAGCAAAATAAATACTATTGGTAAGCAACTCTTTGACACTCGCAATTGAATTTATGATTTGAATCATAATGTCATCACCACAAACAACTAGAATATTTTGGTTCACAGGATCAGGAAAGCTTTTGTAGAAAAAATAAGTATCGTCTTAAATGGGTTTCCAGACTCTGAGGAGTGTCTTTAGTGCCAAATATTTGCTACTGTGCAACTATTACTTAATTAGTAGGGTGAAAAAGAGGAGGTTAGTGTTGTAATCTCAGCAATCTTACCGTAGACATTATACCAATAAAACTTATATTACTTGTAGATTAATTACTATAAAAACAAAATAAAACAAACACAAAATAAACAAACTAAACCACCCATATTTATATTCAGAACTTTAGCTTTAATTTAAGTTATTAAGTTCCTTAAGTTTCTTTACTAGAAACTTCTAAATCAGGGATGGTAAAAAGTGTAGCAAAAATGTACCTGATGTGTTTTTTACTTACACCTCTAAACAAATTGAAAACTACACATATGCGTGACTATCACATGAGCTTCACACTTTTTTTTTTCATTACTACAGAAATTGTATGCTACTGGAATTTTTATGAACCATATACTTAAATCCTTTGCAGTTATTTCTAGAGAGTTGTAAACTAAAATTTACTATAATTAATATAGTCGAAAAGTCACTGTATTTTTTTTATTTGTGTATGTATGTTTCTCCTCACGAGTCACGAATCATGTGATACACTTTCTACACCTACACTTTCTACACCTACACTTTCTACACCTACACTTTCTACACCTACATTTCCCATACACTTTTTACCATCTCTGCTCTAATTCATCTTAGAAATTCTTCATGTTCAGGGTGGGTCATGCATACCAAATATAAGGCGCCCATAACAAATCATCCGGAACCTTCTAGACTAATCCGGAATGCTCTATAGGTAACTTTGGCTTGTAATTTTCATATGACCATTTCGGATGAATCCGGATCGAACCGGAACCTTCCGGAATTTTCTAATACATTTTAGGACCCAAATATCACCATAGATTCCGGATCTTTTCCAAACTTGCCAGAACCATTAGAAAACTTAACAAGCATAGATGTGTCATATTTCAATAATCATGACAGAATGGTTCAACTCCTTCAAACTCTAATTCAAGTGTTTATATTTACTTTGCAAGTGAAAAAAAGTATCAAAAATACCATATAAGGTTATTTAGTATAGTGAATACAGCACAATTTACAAATTCAATTAAAATAAGGCCAAGCTAATATTCATAGTATAGTAATGTACTATGTTAAGGATTTTGCTAAAATTAGTTGCTAGCACATATCACATCGTATTGAAATGTTTATGAACATATTCATGAGCATATTCAACATTTTGTCTATAAATCTGTGATTTTTGGAAAACAAATCAAAGCTAGAAGCCATCAATCAACTGTAAATCAAGAATATATTTTTTCCAGCTAAATTTTGGTGAAAAAAGATGTATATTTCTAAGTTTTGATGTAAAAAGGAACAAATAAAAATGTTTAATTTAATAAATACTACGCCTTTATTCAGTTACGCATTTAGATTTTTCCATCAATTCAATAATCAGGCTTTTGTTTGGGTAAAAACCCCATTCGTATTGAAGAGGAAAACTAACTCTCACGTTTAAAGAATCAGCAAAAGACTGAATAAGGCCAGGATTCTTCAAAAACTCTCTGCCAATCAAAGCAAAATCAAAATCACCATTCTCTACCATATCAGATGTCAGTTTGAGATCATGAGATAAACCACCAACACAAGCAACTAAAGCAGTATCTCCGACAGCTTTCTTTATTTCTTTAGCAAATGTAGCATGGAAAGCAATCTTACCTCTAGATTTTTGCTTATAGTTGTTGCCACCTGAAGAAATATCAAGCATGTCAACTCCTTTGCTGACGACAATTTTAGCAAGCTTAATAGAATCGTTTATCTTCCACGATAAAGGATCATCTTCTGCATTTTCACTGGCATTGAATCTAAGCAATAATGGAAAATCTGCAGAGATTTGGGATTTGATTTCATCAATAATTTCTATCAAAAATCTAATTCTATTTTCAAATGATCCACCATATTCGTCATTTCTTTTGTTGGAGACCGAACTTAAAAATGAGCTTATAAGATACCCATGAGCACCATGAATTTCAATCGCATCAAATCCAGAAATATTAACAGCCCTTTTAGCAGCCAAACCGAAGTCTTTTATAATTCTCTTTATCTCCGTTTTTGTTAATTCTTTAGGTACCATATAATTACCATTAGGTCTGAATTGAATTGCACTGGGGGCAACAACGTCTTCAGGCCAACCACCTATGGATTTATCAGCTATTTGTTCCAAATGAAGATACATGGCGAGACCACTAGCTTTTCTTCCAGCGTGACCGATTTGAATAGCCATTAATTGCTTTTGAGCGTGAGCAAATTCAACAATATCTTTTAATTTTTTAGCTTGATCATCAGTCCATATTCCTAAATCCTGAGGGGATAATCTGCCTTCTGGAGATACAGAAGCAGTTTCAACGATTGTTAACCCCGGGCCCCTCATAGATATAGAGCCATAATGGATTAAGTGAAATGGTGTTGGCTCATTATTAGGGCCTGCGGAATACATACACATTGGAGAGACCCCAATTCGATTATGTAAGCTCAATTTTTTCAAATTCAAAGGTTTGAATATTTTAGGAATTTTATCACTATCTTCCTGTCGGATTGCAGTGCCAGCTGCGAACTCGGGCTCTGGTAAAAAATAATCAACACATTCAGAATCGGTGACTTGTGTAAAACGGGACATTTTCAACTTGGTAAATTTTGTGATTATTAAAATCAGAAATATTAATTTTCGCTGTCAAAACTTCACGTACTTAAATCTTTTATACATCCCTTAATACATTATTAAGCAGCTGGCATTTCGATTACTAATAATCATGCCTGATATGATCGTCTGGTGGTATTTAACCATCTACCAGGCTCAAAAGGGAAATCTAATAGATGATCATATCTCCCCGCTCATCCATCACCTCCATCACCTCCATCCTTTCCATCAATCCTTCCCATCTCCAATTCTATTTGTCACAGTGATTTTGTCTACATAACTTAAATTTAAATGCATTAAGCGCCTAAATTCAGGAATTTTTTTTGCTAACCTTCTCCTTTTCGTGTCTTGCAGCGCATGCCTATAGTGTCTCTTCGCTAGAGACCTCTGTGAATAATTGAAGTGAATTTATACGGAATATTGAAGTTGTGCTGGCATAAAACACTCTTGAATTTTACACCTATCACCAATAAAGTTGATGTTCTATAACCTCCATAGTAGGGTAGTCTCTATTTATGCACCACAGAAGCAATAATTAATAAGCAAGCACATGGATTACAAATGTACTTGAATCAATAAAAAGGCAATGATAATTCGCAAGCAACAAAATATTCAATACGTAAGAAAGAATTGGTTATACTGTTTCTTTCCAAATTAGAATCAATTTGTACTAACTTGATACCAAGTACTACTTCACTTTGTTCAGCGCACTTACACCCAAAACAGCTCATTAAAATGTCCGTCACAAACACTGTTTTTCGTTCTACCAAAGGTAAAGATTTTACCGACATCAAAAGCTTCAAAGAAGCTATTCCTAAAGTTGGAAATCATGAAGTATTGATAGAGGTCAAAGCTGTTTCTCTCAACTATCGTGATTATGGTGTCTCAAACAGAACTTACCCATTCCCAACCAAAGATAATGTTGTTCCTTGCTCTGACGCTGCTGGTAAAGTTGTTGAAGTTGGCAGTGGTGTTCAGGATTTTGCTGTCGGGGACTCTGTTATCAGTGTTTTCGATCCTACTAACCAGTATGGTGTTCAAAGAACCTGGAATTATGGATGGGGTGCTCCTCAAGACGGGTTTCTTCAAAACTTCAAAGTTGTGCAAGCTGAGGGTCTTATTAAGTTGCCATCTGATACACATCTATCATATAGTGAAGCAGCATCTTTGGTTTGCACCGGTACTACTGCCTGGAATAGTCTTTATGGTGGTAAAAGATTTACTGCCGGAGAAACTGTTTTAATGCTTGGTACCGGAGGTGTTTCTATCACAACCTTGATTTTGGCCAAAGCGGCTGGTGCAAAAACCATTATTACTTCATCCTCAGATGAGAAGTTGAAGTTGGTCCAAGAAAAATATGGAGCTGATTTCACCATCAACTATAAAACTCACCCAAATTGGGAAAAAGAGGTTTTAAGAATAACCGAAGGTCAAGGTGCTGACTATGTCATTGAAAATGGTGGAAGTGGTACTATTGAGAAATCTATCCTTTCAACTAAAAGAGGTGGTGATATTGCACTTATCGGATTTTTATCTGCCCCAAAAAGTCTTCCAGATGTTTGTTCATTGGTTCTTGGAGGAAGCGTATCCTTGAGGGGGATTGCTGTTGGATCCAAACAATTGCTGGAAGAATTAGTTAATTTTGTGCATGTCAAAAAGTTACATATGCCTGTTGAAAAAGAATTTGGATTTACCGAGGAAGAAGTTCACGCGGCTTTCAAGCAATTGGAAAGTCAATCTCATATCGGGAAGATTGTCATCAAGGTTGCCTAAATCTCTTGCTGAATAATATGAACTGTTTCTTATTAATATTTAACTTTCTGACTTTGTGGGGCTTTTTTTTATTCAAATTGCAGAATTTATTATTACTGAAGAAAATTGGACAAAAAAAAAAAAAAATACCATAATATTTCAATAAAACATTACAGTGTTTTCATTTTTTTTTTTTTGTCATTTTTTTTGCTCTTTGTTAGTGAAAAGAGTTGTTTTTGTAAGCATAGATCAAAATGCTTAGATGCATGTCTGCAAAATCCCTCGTAACTCTCGCCTGTAATACTCTTCGTAGCCTCTTTGACTCTTGGAGTCAATTGTTCTTTTTTACTTAAGTTCGATCTTTTAACTTTACTTTTACAAACAGTCCAGAATTCTTCAATTGCATTCAAAGCTGGAGAGTATGGAGGCAAAAATACAAGTTCCAATCCAATCAGTTGTACAAGTAACTGTAGATCACGTCTTTTATGTATAGTTGCATTATCAAAAACTATATATTTCATAGCTTTTAATTCTTTATTTGCTTCTATCTCTATAAGTACTGCTTTTACAAAACTGTAGAAATGATTAGCGGTAGTACCTCTACGTTGAGTTGCAGAACTACTAATATCAGAATCAAGTTTTCTTTTCTTCGAAGAAGTGGATCCTGGAGTTCTTACATTTAGACCTCTAGTTACAGGAACCGTAAGAATAGCTTTTTCTCCTACTAGAGACCAGCCATACTCACGTCTCATGCTGATGTTGAAGCCAGCTTTATCTACAAATATACAATTTTTTGTAAAATCTAGTTTATCTTTGTATTCTAAAGCCCATTCGAATCTTTGTTCTTTTGATTCTTCCAGACTTCTTTTTAAAGCCCACTTAGAAATACGTTTAAGACTAAATTTACAAACTTTGGCATTCACATTATCAAAAGACTGTTTGAGACTTTGTAACATAATATCAAGAGTAGCAGTAGCATCATTTTTTATCAATTCTTGTAAGAATACTTAATGTTTTTCAATAAGAATTGGTTTGCGACCCTGTTTTTTGGGCTGCATAGTAATTCCGTTGAGCAGATTGACTACAAACTTATTCCAATTTCTCTTCCAAGTGTAAGCTGTTTGTAAAGGAATATGCTCCATTTTTGCTGCTTTATAGGCGGAATATCCTCGTTTTACTACTAAATTCCAAAATCTTTGTTTTGATGCATCATTATACTGTCTGTAAGGTCCTCTATATTTCTTATCTTCTACTTGCACTTCTATTTTATTATGTGCTCCTACAGTATACATTTCTTGATATGGTAAGATAATATCATGGTCACGTCATGGTCACTGTCTAAATCGGATAAGTTTGTAATTCCTTTATATTCACTGTAACTGAAGCAAGCTTCAAGAGGTGATATGTCACTCTCTAAAGTCATTTGCCGTGGGTCCTCAATAAATCTATTACCAAGGCCATCGATGTAACCATCGCCAAGGTACCTACCTCTTACTTCCATATTTAGTAAATGGTTATTACTGTGGTTACACAAGGATTTTTTTTTTTACTTGCTGCTTAATATAGAGCTTTGCCTAGAGATATTAACAATCAAATAGTGACACTATTATTAGGAAAATTCAGCTGTTTATATAGAGCCAATGAAATTGAGTTACACCGTAAATCCGTTCCCTATATTAAGGATATTACCGTAAACCCGTCTATCCACAGATATTCTGTTGTATTCATTAGTCATGTATTAGTAATATTTTCTGTGTTTCAGTGAATAGCAGATAGCAGATAGCGAAAAAATGACATAACCTACATGTTATAAAATATAAAATCAGTCATTTAATTTGTGTTATTGCATATATATATTGTAATATTGTTTCAATATTAGTGAATAATTTGGTATGAAAAAAAATTAATTTTTGGTTTGAAATTTTCTACTTGAGTGGTATGAACAATTTTTACAAATTGGTATGAAAAATTACCGCTGTGATGGTGTGAAAAATACCGCAGCGGTTGGTACGAACAATTTTTTTTAATTGATATGAAAGTTTACGAGCGTTGGTATGAAAAAAAAATGAAAGCACTGTACCTAACTGAGTGGATGGGTGATGAGAGTGTATCACCAAAGCAGTCTACAAACCGATTATCAAGATCCCCCAAGCTGTGTGCTTATAATACATATATATATCCCTGATATCATGTATTATAAATACTCTCGTCGTCTGTCTAAATAACAAAAAAAAAAAAGAAATTCTCGCTGGCGATGTTACCCAGCCTAATTTCCACACCCCCTTCCTCCTGCAGCCTGGTCACCCTGCCTTTCTTACACAGTTCATCAGGAAATCGCCGCCTCGCCTCGCAACAGTCAGGTGAGATGTTGCCATACTCGCTGGCGACGTTTGTGGTTATAAAAGTGATAAGATCCCCCCAACTTTTGACGGGCCTCGATTGCGGTTTGTTTTACCTGTCAAATGGACCCTATATCGCCCAGTTTCCACTGGGGCAAACCTCCCACACAAATGAGTTGAACTCCCCTTATCTCAATACACCCATACTTCCCCTCGCCCCGTTCCTTATCTCTTTATGAGCCCTGGGAGCACCCTGAGAGTCGCGCGAAATTGCAATCCCCCCGGGATCGTACCCCCATGTTGTCTGCAAATCATTAGCGTTGTACACATGACTAATAGCATGGGAGTTGCAAATGGACCGTTATTCATAACATTGATATTTTTGCGATTGGCGGTAAGTAGCGAAATTAATGATTCACCGTGCGTCTTTTGTAACTATATTGTAATAATTGGAAAAAAAAAAAAAAAAAAACGAGTACAAATACCTGTAGATTTGGCCTAGTTATGGCAGATTATTCAGTTTTTCTTTTTTCATTTCATTATCTCAAAGCTCTTTACATTGATCTTCTTTTACTTTAAACTATTATCCCAGATTTTTCAATCATGAACGGTACTACTGTCTACCCAGAAGTGTCTATTGACGATATCTCCCTCTCTCTCTCTTCCACAAAGTTGGATACCACCGTTGTCGACGAAAGATCGTTATCCAGTAATGATTCGGCCCCTACTGCAGACTCTATTTGTGAGCTCGAGTTCCCTGAATCTTTTGAAGATGATAAAATCAGATCATTCAAAGAATTCCGTTCGATGATCCCATACTTACAATCCGGAGACGCTGAAAAGGTATTCTTCAACTGCTCCAGTCAAATCCTATTGAATAACATCGTTGTGAATGCTATCAATGACTTCTTCGCTAATCGTTCAATGTCCCCTGATGCTGAGTTCATGGTATTTGATAAAACCGTTGAGGAAACTAGACAATTATACGGGAAGTTGCTTGGGTTGTCTGAAGATGATGCTGATAAAATCTGTTACACCAGAGATTCCTCTGAGTCATTACACTTGATTCAAGAATCTTTTCAGTTTAAAAAAGGCGATACCATTTTGATGATCGATAACGAATTCCAGCACAACAATTTGAGTTGGTTGGGATTTGTGGAAAACCATCCAGAGCTTGAATTGAACCTCAAGTTTATCGATACTAATGGCGATAAGAACTTTATTGTGGACGGTGACTCTATTGCCCAATATATGGATGAATCCGTCAAGGTTTTGTCATTAAGTTTGACCATGTACCAATCAGGGCTTCAAAATAATGTCAAATCTATTACCTCCAAATTCCCAGACGTCCACACTATTGTCGACTTGACCCAAGATGTTGGTTTCCACCCAGTAGATGTCCAAGACCTTGGGTGCTCTGCTGCTTTCTTTAGTTGTTTCAAAGGGTTGTCTGTTCCTCAAGGTCTTGGAATTCTTTACATGAACTCCGAGTTTTTGAGTTGCACCAAGACTTTACCACCGTTTGTCAACATCAAAGGTCTTGCCAAATTCGATTCTAATGCTGGGGCGATCGTTGAAGATTTCGATTTAAAAGCTTGCATCCATTCTTCCAATGCCTTGAAATATGAACACAGCAATAAACCAAACTTACAAATCTACGCCAGTCATGCCATTCTTGGGTACTTACTTAATGATTTGGGTATGGACAACGTTGAAAAATACTTGAAGTTCTTGCGCACAAAAATGGAAGCTACTTTATTAAAACATGGCATAGAATTGTTCGATGGTGAAACTAAATCTCCAAACATCGTGGTGGCCAATATCAATAACCCTGAATGGATGAAATTCTTTAAAAGCAAGAAATGTACCGTATCGCAGTTCAGATACATCACAAGATTCAGTATTGGTATTTACAATTCCGTGAAAGATATTGACGCATTGGATGCTATTTTGATGGAAGGTGTTGAAAAAGGATTGAAATTCTTGGTTTAGTTTTCGTTTTTGTGTTGTTTTTAATTGCTTTACATTTTTTGATCTTTTCTTAGTTATTTTTTTTGTTGCTATTTTGTGGATTCATGCTTTTTAGACTTTTTTGGCTTGTCCTAACTGACAAATATATTTACTATTCCTATTATTATAATTATTATTGAAAAAGTGTAAAGAAAGACCAGAGCTCTTAAGATTCAAGCCGAATTCGCCCCGTGGAAATGCAAATCTTGCAATTCAGAAGTGAGGCAATCGGAGGGGTTTAATAATGAAATACGACTAATTTTTTTTTTTTTTTGCATCATGATTCGGAACCATCTCAATATTAGAAGGCACTGACTTTCTAAAAATTGTATTCGTATTGTTGTTGGCTTTTAGAACAACTATCTACTAATAATTTTGACATTTCATTCTATTGCTTGTTAAGAAATAACAACTCCCTAAATTCATATAACATTTAAATGATCATTTCGTCGGATTCCACATAAATGTCCCCGGTTAAACCCTTCAATGGTTATTAACCTGAATCCTCAACATCCCTTATACATAAATTTCAATAAGTTGCTGGTACACCACACCACCCACTCAAGTAATAAGTTGATTTTTTTGAGCCGTCAATCCTCTCATCAATTCTCGAATCCCCCTGGGGTTTGATTCCTTTGTCATAACAACCTTCTCAGTTTCTTGTTCTATTCTGGGTTCTTGAATCTTCACCATGGCCAGGTGGAAAATTCTATTTGACTCATTCTTCTTCATCCCTTTCATCCCTTTCATCCCATAATCGACTGTAAGTCCTGGTGAAGCTTGGGTAGTCAATGTACTTTGCTGTATTAGGATCGATCTTCTCGGCCAGAATCGTTAACGAAAAAATCTCACCACCCACCTTCTCCTTGGCCAATAACGTGCGTAATAGCCCAAACTTTATTTTCACCTCCCCCCATCTCAATACTTCCATTAATTGCCCTAGCTCCTCTAATTTAAGACGTCTATTTTCCCAGCTCATTCGGGAAGTGACTTTGTAATTCAAAATTGTGTCCACCATAAAACCACCCCCATGACCTTCGCGTAAACATGATCCTTGCATCACCGTGGTGATCAATTCATTAATGGAACTTGAGAACTTGAATACCGATAAACTTCCTGTAGCATCGATGATTTTCCGTTGGAACAGTGTAAAAGCGCACAACGTTTTGGTATCCTTGATCAATCTTTCAACATCAGTCATGTTTGACCTCAATAACAAGTTCCCAAACCGATAACTTCTGCAAATGGCTCGCAATTTCGTCAACCAACGAACCACCCTGATGGGGTCCTTTGTATCAGAATAAACCAATTGATCAACATCCCCAATGATCGAAGGACTGTCGAGAGGATTGCCAAGAATTTCTGGTAATAACAATGGGTTGTTTGGATTATCGCCAATTGTCTCAGTCACCATGTGTTCCACAATGCATTCGGTGGTGATATACCCTTCTTCTTTCAATTTCATGTTAACGACTTCAATGTTCATTTTATTTCCCTCGTGCATTTCCAAGTATCCTGGAATCTTGAAAAACGGATTGATTTCCTGTTTAGTTGGCTTATTATCACCCATCCTTCTCAGACTTTTTTCCTGTTTCAATGAAGGGCCATTTTCTTTTGCATTATTCTTCTGTCTCTGGGGATCGCCATTTTCTTTTGTATTATTCTTCTGTCTCTGGGGATTACAACGATCTTTCTTCAATTTCGAATTCATCGTCCTAGTCTTTGTTCTGATATCATCAAGCTTTTTATCACCCTCAATGCTGAAGATCAGTTTATTCAATCGTTCCACAGATTGTCTCAAATTCTCAATCCGTATATCAATATCAAATGAAGGGGCAGTATGGCCAAGACTCAGTACAAGTTTTATTCTTTCTCCATGATTAGAGTTAATGTAAGAATAAGAGTATCTCATAATGATTGCCAAAATGGACTGACAATTTGTAAATCATACTTTTTCTTAAACATTTAATGAGAAAAGATTTCTTGCATCATCTTCACGATGGCTTATTATAATAAGTTCTTGTGTGCACGTGATATAGCATTGGGTACGGAACCCCTCCCCCCCAAAAGCAGCCAGCAGCAAAGAAAAAAAAAATAGTAAACAACATCCTTTGATGAATCCATGAAATTACAATATCAAGAACTCACTGCTCTGATTGACGTGTAATATAATATCCAATATATTTGGGACGTGCTATTTCTTGTTTAAAATGAAATAGTAGCTAGGAGACTGGGTGTGCTTGCTCCTATAAGATCAGGACTGGCATTGCTATCATGAATCGTTTTCATTTGAGGTTATAACCGTCATGCCAATCACATTCCTTAAGGAATGTGATTATTTGCTGGTAGTTCTGTTATATTGAACACCTGTTTCACAATTACTTGCTGAATTTTTTTTCAGATATTAGTACCAGATTTATTGATTTGGTTTAGAAAGACGTTTGTTCCAGGAATTCTTAATAGACTCGAGTTATGGTATAGGTCTATGAATTTTTTTTTTCAATTTTAATCTGAAAATATCATTATTGAAGCCGAATATTACTACTCATAAAAAAAGTTATCCTCAAGAGTTATTTTTAATCGTTGCTTCTAATTTTACCTCCACCAAGTCGTGATCATACTTCTCGATTATTATTACCTGCCAAAAAAAAAAAAGAAAAAAAAAAGTGGTGGGACTTTCTTATTTTTTTTTTTTTTTTTTTTATTTTGAAGGATAATCAGGAAAAGATAGGGATGATTGTATTTGGAGTTATAATTGATAGACATTGTTGTTATAATACTGAAAAGACTTCAAGCGTTGGTTTTGATTTTGGTAAAAAGGTTACCTCAAGCTTCAATGATGGAATCATCTTATGTTAATGGATATGAGAAGTGGTTTTCATATTTTGCAAGTGATATTGCGATGATGTTTTTTTCAGAATTCATTCTCTCATTTATCTTTTGCATGAAATGCTGTGGGAGATTTTTTTTTTCAATCAGTGGAGGGTATATTGGGGTTTTGAAAGATTGGTACAGAATTTTTCAAGCTCGCAATATTACTGGGAGGACACTATTATTTAATAACTAGTGGATTATTCGATGTCGATGTGTTATATTCTCATCGGAATGACCCAAATTGTTTCTATTAATGTGTGAAATGTTACACAGAGTTTATGGTGGTACTTTTACCAAGCCTTGGAAATTCTCATCTGGATTCCTGGAAAGTTTTTCCGTGATTTATGTTATCGGTAGATGATCTTTGAGTGGTTGAAATGCCAGGATATTTGAATATATGATTCTGTGGTATATTTGTTTCATATTATGGTATTGACGTAAATGGCGGTGATCGTTTAAACTCATTAGAATAATCATTCGCTTGAATTTCCAATTGGCGATGAAGATGAAAAGTTTCAAGAAATGTAATTTCGTCATGTTAAGCCTGTGAATTTCTGAAGTCTACAAGAATAGGTGAAGATAGGTGATATAGATTATAGCAAGAATGGAAGCCAGTAATGATCAATATAGAAGATTATAACAAAAATAAAATATAATAGCAAAGATTCAACCTAATGATAGAGATAAAACATCAAGTTGGAGATGAAGGATAATATAATGAGAAAGTTAGGGGATTGGGATAGGGAAAAATAATATTCAAATACTAAGAATGATAATGATAATAATGAGAAATAGAAAATGAAAATGAAAAATAAAAGATAAAAGATAAAAGATAAAAGATAAAAGATAACAATGAAAATAAGTGGCAACCATAAAGATAAAAGATAACAACAAAGCCATTACAAACGACATCTTTTGCAAAGAGTTTTTTTTTTACTCAAACGATGTCTTCTCTTCTTCTTTGAGCGACGGCTTTTTTTATCCGAGCGAGATTTTCTTTTGCGTGAAGAGATTTCATTTTGATCAAGAAGCTTTCCATTAGTGATGGATGCTGCCTCCATGATTTCTTTTTTTACTGTGATAGCTAAAGATTTGGTTGAATCCTCGTTTTTCAACTTGCATGCTAAGGACTCGTCTTTCAATTTGCACGCTAAGGATTGCAAATTTTTTAAAAGATAGGAAGAACCAGCCCATCCGCCCACTTCTGTGATTTCTTTTAGAAAAAGATTTGCCGGATTTATTGTGTTTGATGCCGTGGGATCACTCGATATGGTAAATGTGTTGCAGGAATCGAGCTTTAGGGATTTCAAGACGGCTTCGTTGAGATATTTATCAGAGCTAATTAATCCTGGCATTAGGCAAAGATATTTGGAAACTTTGCCGTCTTCAGGTGTTCTTTTGATCAAATTTTCAAATCTAAATTTGAAAACCACCTCTTTAGGTCCCCAAAACCCTGATAACCTGCCCTTAACTGCGGAAACATTCACGGTACCTACGAACCAAGGAATTAGTCCCATCGGTGTGATACAGTTGCAGTAGGGGCATATTTCTTGTTCGACAAAAAAACCATTCAAACTTTTTGATTCTGACGATTTTCTCGAAAATTTGTTTATCGCGCTGGTTTTCGTTCTCAAGTAGACGGCATATATCTAAAAAGAAGGATTTGTAATTCCTTCTATGGCCAGCTTTGGGAGAGAGCTTAAGAGGTTTGATACAAATAAGGCAACCGGAGTAGACACTATCAAACTGGACACTTGTTATAGTGCCGTCAACCTCAGCATAAGCCCGTTTGTCGTAGTAGCAAGGTATCCGGCTGGATGTTGAAACAATGACCATGCTATTGGATGATTGCAATCAGGTTCTTAGTGATAATAGAAGTGACAAGGAAAGACAAAGAAAATTTTTATCATACGACCAACAAAAAATAATGATTAAAAAAGTGGGCGAGTGAGTGAGTGATTGAGTGGCGTTGGGAAGAAAAATGATGCAAGATGATCTTAGAACGAAGTGGAAAAATAATATCGAGCTGAACATATTTATTATCCAGGATGGTAAATATAGTGATTATTCGCATTGGTTTTCATAATCCTGGATTTCAGTAACAATTTATATTCCGCAATATATATTAGGACTTTCAGGGAGGCACTGAAGTTTTGGTGAAATGTAAGACAGAAAAGAAAGATTAGAATATTTTCGCAAATCTTGGGACCTACGTGTTCCACATTCTACCAATCGTTCAGTATCGGAAATCGTTACTCGCCATCTTTCAGTAGAAGCTACATTTATATATCCTTAGTATATTAAGTATAGTATATGATGATGTCCCTCCCTGACTAATTAAGGGCGTATAGTACAGTACAGTCAGTACATAATATAATATATTAGATATGTATGTATTTCAATGCTTCTCTACATTTAATATCCTGAAAAATCTCCTGAAATTGAAAAAACAAAAAAAAGAAAAAAAACTATAATAATTCAACTTTTTATTTATTTGTAGATTATCAATGCTGAAAGAGCTTTCACAATTACAATAAATTAGTTCATAGTGAATGTTCGTGCCACTAACAAATTCCGCCGTGTTGGTTTAAATGAAAAAAAAAAAAAAAAAAAAAAACTGTTTTTTATTCAGTATGGGCAATAAAGGAATTAAATGTTAAATGTTTTTCTCTGTTATTCACATTGACATTGACATGTCGTTGTTAAACGCGGTGTTAATTAAATATTTGGAAGACATATCTTAAACTCGACACTTATCATGTCCAAGGAATCACTGTCATTGCTTATGAGAGAACCCGGGTTCTTTGAAAGATACTACATCTGTAGATCTACAGGTGATCATTACAATAAGGGCTTTAACATGTCGGTGTGTTTGAACAAAAGAGTCGATGATGTCTTACTTTCCAATGCGTTGAGATCGATGTTATTGAAGTACCCAACTCTTTGTATGAATCTCTTCCGCTTAAAACCTTCCTCAGGTCCAAAAAATTTACTCCATGATGACCGTAAGGCCAACGGAACCAATTATGAGGCTCGCTTGGTATCCAAGATTCAATTCACAGATGTGGTGTGTCATCAGCAATTGGAAAGAATAGACGACGACTACTTCAAGACGTTATCCGATAGGAAGATTCTTATAGACACCGACAAACCAACATGGTACATTTTAGTCAACGAGGTGGCCGAGTCAAGCAACCAGTACTTGACGTTTGCAACTAATCATATGTTCCTAGACGGGAACTCTGGAGTTAATTTCCTAGATGACTTGGTTAGAGAGTTAGCGACTGCTAAGTCACAGAGCAACCTCAAATTTGTCAATGTCCTATTTGATAGCGAAGTAGAAGGTCCGAAAATATTACCAGAATCTTCCGACAAAGTGACTGATCTCTTTAGCTTTTCGACTTGGTTTGCCATCAAAACAATAGTCAAAGAGCTTTTCCTTCCAACCGTGATAAAGAAGCTTTTTAGCAGTTTTTTCACAAGAGGCGATCCTAACTTGTTTAAGAACCCAATATTTAACCATCATCCGGTAAGTCTCAGTAACGAGAGTAACTTCCACTTGTTGACACTCAGCCCTGAGGAAACTCTGGCCTCTTTGAAGTTTTGCAAGCTGGAAGGAGTCACATTGACACCATTCATTGCAGGTTGTGCTTTCAAAGCATTAGACGAAACTTTAGTACCCGTTTTGAACATTAAGCCTAGTTACGAATTTGCCATCCCTATTTGCGGTCGTCGCTACTACCCAGAAATCAAGGAAAAAACCAGATATGGGCTCTATATGTCACAATCAAAGATTTTAGTTTCAAGAAATAATTCAGTTCTTCTGGCTACAAAATTTATTTCTCATGAGTTGGTCGCTGCATTGAAAAGTAGAGAATCGTTCAGTTTAGCCGGGTTGCTCCGACTCATCAATATCTGGGATCATATACAGAATCTGTATGATAAAAAGGAGGTTAGATCTTCGGCTGAGCTATCCAATGTTGGGCTTATTAAAATCAACCATGGTGAATGGAGGGTCGAAGACTGTATCTTCAGCCAAGGTGTTTCATCGACGCATTTCAGCATTTCGACTTGTAGTACTCCATATGGGGGACTAAATATTATGATAGCAAATCATTATTCACTTGATGAGATCAGGCATGGTTTGGCCATGAAAAGGTTCATGGTAGCCTTCAAAGAAAAGTTGGTGGCTCGAAAATAAAATGTTAGTATTCTGAAACTCTCATGTTCCTTTCAAAATAAGTACCGTTAAATTCACGCGTTCGATGTGAGCCTTTCTTTCATTGAAGGGGATCAAAAAACTGAGGCTTAGGGTATGATATATATATATATATCTGCATTTTAGTCTTTTTGATTTCGATATCCTACGTCATACACATGAAGCTGTGCGGCGAATCTTTTTTGAATAGAACTTATGAAGGGTTTTTCATTAATTCCAAAGACACAAAACAATAGCAATGAGGACCCTGGCTTATAGATCTTGTGACCTGTTGATCTAATACTTGTAAGCACAATTGACAACTCTCCTATTTCGAAAAAATTAGTTATCATACTGGGCGCAACTAGAGCTAAGCTAACCTATGTATAACATTTCAAGTTACTCTTTTAGAAATGTTGAAGCCAATTTCCACAAAGCTAATATCTAGAGACTGAAACATATTTATCTATCTTATTACATACCATGGAATATTCAAGTCCTTTTATCTTGTCAGTAATGCAGTTTCACACAAACGGTATTTTTTGCAAGAGGTTCATCAAAGTCAAAAAACAAAGATCCCAGCTAAGTCTGCTCTTCCTGAAAACAATTATATGTCAATTCATGATTCTATATTAAAAAAATAAATACGCCAAAACAGATAATACAAATAATATAAAACATTTGAAGCAAGTGAGATGAGAACTTCATGCCTTATATTATCTATCAAATACTACAGTAGAAGAAAAGATTGTCGCATAAGTTCATAAATAAATTTGAGAAGGGAAAGCTTTTATATTTAAGAGTGTTTCTGATGAATACAGGAAGTGCAGGATCCCAAACGGTTTGTATTCTCCAATACAATGTAGACTGTTCTCTTTTCACCTCAAAATATCACTTTAAGCACCATTCGTAGTTGATTTTAAAAACCCAAGAATCTCATTTAAGACTGAATTCTCTTCAGGACTTATCATCACTTGTATATTTTTGTCCCCCTATGCTAATCTTCTTGAAAGATGCATCAAGGCGATCCAGCTTACTATGAGTATCAAATGAAAGAAAATTATTCGGGTAATTTCTTGGAAGGATCATCAGATTTAAAGAAATTAAGAGCTTTTTTGGGTTTAAGATATCTCATGATGAGTGGAAGTGGTGTTTGTAATGGTGAAGTATTTGATTGTAAGTCTGGTGTTGGTGCTGCTGCTAGATTCAATTATTACACCAACAAATTGACGTTCTACCGTAGTAGTGATAACAATTTTTCAAGAAGAAGTAAAATCGTGACAATTTCATTATGAATCTGAATCTTGGGTGCCATTCATGCTCATATTGTGATGTCGATTGATGAAGCTGTTTCTGAGGACTTTGAATTAGTTGTGAAGGCCTCTCTCGTGTCTCCATGATGTTGACAAATATGTTACTGATTTGGTTGCTGAGCAAAATCTCCACAAAATTTTTTAAATAGTATTGTTTGAATAATGGTCGCTGCTGGTTTAATTATCCACAACCTTACTCTGAGACATCTTTTAGTTGATGATGGTGCTTTCATCTCACAAAGACCCCCTGGAACCTATAAGATTGTTGGGAAAATTTTAGATAAATAAGGATATTGTGGAATTTGACCCTGTTTTGGTCACTTTATTCAATTACTATTGTAATATGGTTCTGGCCAACAGCAAAAGTTTGTTGCGGTATATCCTAAAATATAATGAATGATGCACTGTCAGAAATCGTGCATGGCGGTGAAAATTATATGAAATAATTGCATATTGGAACAGAATTGGTTATATTCAAGGTTTTCTTTGATGGATTAGTCACGGACCGTAAGATCTTGACACTCCTTCCAGTTCATATGACTGATGAACAGGATAGAAGTAAGGAACCCCAAGCTAATGAGCAAGGTGATGGTGATGGTGATGGTAATTATCAAGATCGTACTGCTACCTATGTTTCCCACTTGTTGATTTTCTCAAATTTATTATAATCGAAATGTATACACACTTGATCAAATATTGGGGCATGTTTGTAAATTCAATTCACAAGGCATCAGCAGAAAAAAAAAAAAGGCTCTAGCTCATTTTTGCTGATTCAGTGCATTCCTTATTTTTTCCAACAGCCATTTTTACTTCAAATTGATATTAGAATCCGGGGTCAAAATCGCCTGCCATGAAGAAGCTAAACTCAAACGATCTTATCAATTGTTCCATTCAAATCCTATCGTTAAAACACGGAACATACTGAAGTTTGATTATTAGAAGAAAGTGGCATTAAGTGCAACCGATGGCAGTTCTGCCATAATCCCATACATTCAAGCTTTTATTACCATACCAGACGCCCTTGATAGTTTTAAGCTGTTTCAAGATTTTGAAATTATAAATAAGATTGGCTCTCGCTCTTTCAGGTAACTTAATTATATACCAATTCCCTTCTTCCTTATAAAGAAGTATGTTTTCAGTAACTTTGCCATAATTTGCCTTCAGGATCCTGCTGGATTCAAAGCTAATGTTGAGCGGATTAGAAATCCCACAAGCTCATTTATATCTAATCATTTGCTTGAAAATATCTCCATTAGCGGTCTCAAAGAAGTTTTCAACTATAGATTGCTGAGAGATCAGTTGAAGGAGCTGATACCAAAAATTTCTTGGAAAATTGATATTCCACAAGACATTATTGAACCTATTGGAAATCTGGTATTGAATGGTGACCCAGATAATTCTTTCGGGCAAATAACCACTTCTAATAATAAATTATTTATTGACGAAATAGGCCTGGTTCACCTTTATAATGTTGGTTTGGTACATCGCATGTTGACTCACTTATATGGTAGTGATAAATCATTTGGCGCCCCAGAAGTGCTTTTTGCTATCTGCTCTGACAGATTTCATGATAATAAGAGGGTCTAAAAATAGTTTATACTTTGATGATGAATGGTTCTCAAGATTCCAATTGGTGAATTTGTTAGAAAATCTTCGAAGTCCAGATGTGGACTATAATCTCTTCTTGAAAAGACTATGTGACCCATTCATTCGGGCTATTACCCATATCCGAAATTCCAATTGAAAGGGAGAAGATCTTCTTAAGCTGGATGGTAATGGTTGTGATGGAGAATATATTAACCATAATATTATCCAACTTCTATTTGGTAGTGCAGTAAGAGCTTTTGTTTCTTATCATTATTGTTATAAGAACAGTTCCTCTTTGTATCGGTGACATGGATCTCATTGACATGCCCTCCCCTGTGACTCCATCAGCTATTGGTGCTAAAATGATTCTCACCAGAAATATTGTACCTGTAAAGGGTTTGGTGGAAGGAGCATTTGGTATAATAGATAAAAATTATGAGGAGAACGAAAAAGTTATTGGGGTTGTTTTTCAGATCATCACCTTCTTCTCATTGTAATTTTTATGCTACCCTCAATAGAGCAAGAGATCCATGAAATAATCTTTCTATCATGTAAAGTGATCTGTGAGATCATCCCTTATCTTTAGAACAAACAGACTGAAATCAAGTTGTTGTTATTTTTTTTGCATCATGTGTACCGCCCTGGTGGTAGAAAAACAAATGATTTCTACGATTTAGGAATTGAGCAATCCTATAGTCTACAGTACAATTAAGCAGATAGGTAATAATTAACCTATTAACCTAGAGTAAATAAAAACTTTGCTGCTTGAAAATTCAATATTCAGAATGTATTACATTGATAACATTGTTCATTATACAAACTATCATTAGATATGGTACAGCCTCGACCTCGGCTTATTATTTAACTGAGCTTTTAGTTGCATCGTGTGTTTTTAGGAAACTGTATGCCAATTAAGTGGGATTAAGTGAAAAAAATTGCAAAAAATTGATTTCGCCCAGGATCGAACTGGGGACGTTCTGCGTGTTAAGCAGATGCCATAACCAACTAGACCACGAAACCAACTTGAAAAATTGTTACACTCTGCTTCTTGTCGATGATTGTTCTCGACCAAGAAGATTCAAATTAGGTGATCACAAAGATGATCCTTCTCTTAAACTAAATAAAGGTGAAAACAAGAGGAATGTTGAATCCTTAAATAAATAAAATGATTGAAACTAATAATGGGGTGTTGGACCCGTTCTGGGAATAAAAGGCTAAACATAAGGCGATACGACAAGGATAAGAGATAAGCGGTGGGACATAAAGTGATACCTCGATGAGGTAATGCAGATCATGGTTTCGTATGGTACCATACCGTTGGTAACCAGGACTCAACCCAACCATGATCCAATAATATAACATTATCCCCCCTCGGAGAATGAGTCGTCTCGATCATTATTGTTAGCCAAAAAGTCATCAAGCTCGTCGAGGAGTGTAATCCGTTTCTCATGAGGAATTAAACGGATCCAAGTTTCGGGGACAGGCACTGGGTCTGCCTTCCCTGGGTACATGACAAGGGCGTAGTCCTTTTCGAGATCAACAATCATTTGGATTTCCGATATGTTTTCCTTGTACCACGGGTCGCTTTCCACTTCTGGTAGTATCATGTGGATAGCGTGATATTTCCTCACCCATTGTATATTGGCAGTAATTATCTTCCTGCTTGAGACTTGGATTTGGAAGGCGGTGTTATTTAGTACCTTGACGATTTTATACGGACCTTGGAATGGCGGTAAGAACTTTTGCTTGCTAGTTCGGGCTGTTCTGAACGCGTGGCGGTGTAATAACACATATTCTCCTTCCTTATATTCCACGTCGGAGCGTTTTCTATTCACCTTCGCTGTTGTCTCCTTTTGAGTATCGGCTAATTGTACTTGAATTGATTCCAAGATCCTTTCTTGCCGATGAACAAATTCGTACCCCCCAATCATAGAGTCATCACCAATCGCGGTGGCCAATGGAATATCATGAATGATTTGCCAATATCTTGGATGATAGCCCAAATCAGCAAAAAACGGTGTGGTTCTAATAGCCAGTTGGTACTGAGAGTTGTAGGCAAACTGTGCCATGCCCAAGTACTTAGCCCATTCAATCGCGTGAGAAGCAGCCAACGTTCTCATCAATTGAACCAATACCCTGTTGAGTCGTTCGGTCTGGCCATCTGTCTCGGGGTGGCCAGAGGTGGAGAGATCCTGGGAAACACCTAACATTTTGGTAAGGGTCTTCCACATGTGACTGATGAAGAGTGGGTCTCGATCAGAAATGATGGACATTGGAAGGCCATGGTCTCGGACAACATAATCCATAAATAAATTAGCAACCGCTTCGGCATCATCGGTTTTCTTATGAGGCACGAACACTGCTCTTTTGGTAAGTCTATCCACCACCACGAATATTGAATCGAAACCGCGGCTCGGAGTAAAACCTGTTATAAAATCCATAGTAAGGTTAGACCATCTCTGGGCAGGAATCGTTGGGGTTTGTAGCATTCCCTCCGGGCGTCTATTCGTGGGTTTTACCTTCGTACAAATATCACACTTCTTGACAAACAGGGCAATAGTCTTAAGCATCTTAGGCCAGTAGAACCCACTCTCCTGTAACTGATATAGCATCTTGGTCGTACCCATATGAAGCGCAGCCTCGGCCGTGTGGACGCCTTGCAATAACCGGTATCTGGTTTTCCCTCCAGGCACACAAAGCCGGGGTTTGTCAATCGGAGTCATTTGGTAAATGATTTGTCGGCGTCCTGCCAACTCAGCAAACTGATACCGTTGAATAATGGATTTTAGTTCTTTCGGACACTCCAATTCCCCGTCAAGGACCTTCCATACTTCGGAAAAATAAGCATCAGCCTTATATTCGTCTTCACCAACCGAGTCAATAGTCATGGCATTGATTTTCATTCGCGATAAAGCATCAGCAGCTTTATTGGTAACTCCGGGACGGTATTTCACCGTAAAGTTAAAGTCCGCAATGAAATCTTGCCATCTGAGCAATCTTTGATTGCCTTCATTCTTGGCGGAATTGAGGTAGGTGAGGGAATGATGGTCAGTTACCACTTCAAATGGAGCGACGAGGTAGTGACGCCACTTCTTCAATGACTCAATGATGGCTAAAAGTTCCTTCTCCCTGACTGGGTACCTAAGTTGAGCCCCGATAAGGCCCTTCGAAAAGTAGGCCACCACACCCTCTGTTTTTCCATTCGGGGCCACATGTTCCAACACGGCGCCTAAAGTAAAACCAGAGGCGTCGGTTGTGACTCGGAGTGGCTTGGTACTGTCGAAATTCATAAGGACCGGAGCAGAAATCAATTTCCGCTTTAACTCGCCAACCGCGTTCTTTACCTCGTCACTGTATTCTATCTTCCCGTTGACATATTGATGGACAGGGCGGGCTAATTCGGCAAAGTGCTCAATAAAACGGCGGTAATAACTGGCTAATCCTATAAAAGAATGAGCTTCTTCCGGGGTGGATACCGTAAATCGTTGGATAGCTTCAATTTTCCCAGGCTCCACATGAACACCGGCGGCATCGATCTGGTAACCAAGGAACGAGACTTTAGCCAAAAAGAATTCTGATTTGCGTTTGCTAATAATTAAACCAGCTTTTTGGAGGGTAGATATCACAACATCAATATGCTTACGATGCTCGGCCTCACTTGTGCTGAAAATCAATACGTCGTCTAAGTAGACGACGCAAAATTCTTCAAGCGGTAAAAGTAATTCATTCATAGCCAGTTGGAACGTGGCAGGAGCATTCGTGAGGCCAAACGGCATACAATTCCAACCGTATTGGCCAAACGGCGTGACCATGGCGGTTTTGTGCCGATCAGCTGGGCTGATGGCGATTTGATGATAACCGGAAACCAAATCAAGCTTGGAAAATATTTTGGCGTTCTTGATGAGGTCGAGTAGGTCATCTATTCTTGGTAGTGGAAATCTTGACTTGATAGTTATCTCATTTAAGCCTCGGTAATCCACACAGAGCCGTTTCGTTCCGTCCTTCTTCTTAACAAAAAGCACTGGGGCTCCATAAGGAGACGCAACCGGAAATATTAACTTTTGCCGGAGTAGTTCATTAATCTGCGTCTTGAGCTCGGCTCGATCTTGAGGTGAGAGTCGGTATGGAGCTTTGAATGGTGCCTTGGAGTCGCTCAACACATGTATCTCGTGTTTGACTCTGGTGAAGTTAGATCCTCCTTCTGGTAACTTCAATTGGAAAACGTCTGCATATTGTTTAAAAATTTCTTCTTCTTTTGTAGTTCGAACTTTTTCTTGTTCTGTAGTCACGTGGTCATCCGCGACCATTTTGACCAAAGCCAAATAACATTCAGTTGACTTACTCTTTAAGAGCCGGTTAGTCTCCTCAGCTGATAGGAGATTTAGAGTAAGCAGGTTATTGGTTTGATTTTTGTTCTCTTTAATTTCTTGAAATAATGGTAACAATTCCTGATAAAATTGTATAAAAAAGGGAGTCCTAAAATGACTTCCTGATCTACGTTCTGGGTGACGAACCCTCTGAAGTTGTAATCGATCTGACATGTATTGCGTGATATACACATGTCAACATTGGACCAATAAGCCAACCGTTCATGTGGCTTCCCAAAGGCGTCAAACACCCGACGACTTCTCTTTAACGGAATTTCTTGTAGTCCTAACTTTTCCATGGTGCTCTTTTTAATGTAATTAGCAGTTGCGCCACAGTCTAATAGGGCGGTTACATTGATTGAACCTACCTTAACATTCATAGTAATGAGGGGTAGGTTGAGAGGGTCAGCAGTAGTGGTAATACTAGCCAACACAACGGGCTCTGGGTTGTGTCGGCTTACCAGTTTTTTGGCCCTTCAACCATGGCAATATCTTGGAAAGGTTCTTCGTCCCTTAAGTCTGCAGATTTAATGGCGGCTTGAGCATCACGAAGTTTTGAGCACTGATGGACCATGTGTCCTTCCTCCTGACATAAGTAGCAGCGCAAAACCCTTCTTGGGCCTCTTGGACCCCTAGGTCCTTGAGATTGAGGTAATGCGTTGATACGGGTCCTCTTCGGAGGGGTCTCCCTCATGCTTGATCGGTATGATGGTTGGGTCCGAGTACCAGCAAAAACCTTCATCGCCAAGGGCGCGCCGAAAGAAGCCATATCGAGGATGTCAGCATAACGTTGAGCCTCTATAAAACCGCGGGGCTCCTTAGCGACAACATGAATTCTCATGTCTCTCTTGAGCCCCTGTATGTAGGTGGCCAAGAGATGGGCGGGGTTTGGGTTGTCTAATTGATTAACCAAACGGTCGAAGCTCCGATTGTAGGCGTTGACGGACGTGGTTTGTGACAATTCTGCGAGTTGATTGAGAAGCATCTGCTGGAAGTTTGCAGGTAAAAAGTAGGCTCTGAAACTGGTGAGCATGTCACTGAGATCGGAGTCGGTTGACTTTTCGTCAGCCGTGGCTAAAAACTTCGCATACCAGGTCATCGCATCCCCCCGGAGTTTCACCGAAATCAAAAGGAGTTTTTCCTCTCGGGATCCGGATAGTTTGGGCATAATAATCTTAAAGTGATCCATCCAAGAGAGAATCAATGATAGGTCGTCGGATCCGTCGTAGACCGGCATGTTGTTCAACAACAACTTTTCGCGTTCCGCGTTATTCATTTTAAACCTAGTGGTGCTACCAAATGTTACACTCTGCTTCTTGTCGATGATTGTTCTCGACCAAGAAGATTCAAATTAGGTGATCACAAAGATGATCCTTCTCTTAAACTAAATAAAGGTGAAAACAAGAGGAATGTTGAATCCTTAAATAAATAAAATGATTGAAACTAATAATGGGGTGTTGGACCCGTTCTGGGAATAAAAGGCTAAACATAAGGCGATACGACAAGGATAAGAGATAAGCGGTGGGACATAAAGTGATACCTCGATGAGGTAATGCAGATCATGGTTTCGTATGGTACCATACCGTTGGTAACCAGGACTCAACCCAACCATGATCCAATAATATAACAAAAATAATGCGAAATTAACAATCCATCTCGGTAATGTATTAGTGATCACGTGATATGAGACTCGTTAATATATAATTCATTCATTCATTCATTCATATGATTATTTGAATTATTTTTTTACTTGGATTTAATTATTTTATTGATTTTCATTATTTTTATTTATATTATCCCCCCAGAATTCTGATGGTCACTACATTGAAAATACTTAGTATTTGATATATAGTGCCAAAACCCCTCAACAAAGACCTCCATCTCAGTTCATGAAGCTCCTAGTGATGGGTAATTCACTAGTGGCTTCATCTCATATTTTCACATTGCACCTTTTTTCCTTAATAATCTCGATTGTTGAGTTTTTTACCGGTGATGTGATTAATTCTTAAAGCAAGGAGTATGAGGTTGTGAGAAAGTTATAGTATTTTACTTATCTATTAGAAAGACCGGCATGAAGTGCCCGGCTTGCATGTTATTTAGAACCTCTGTGACTCGTTAATATACAATTCATTCATTCGATATTTCAAAAAAAAGTGATATTGATTGAATAGTTTTATAATTAGGGATTTGGAATGTAAATAGTGCAAAAAATTAGTCACTTTAAATGTAGATTTATTCTATTGCCGGCCCCAGGAATCGAACCTGGGTCTAGTCGGCCACAACGACTCGTACTGACCACTATACTAGGCCGGCGGAGGTTAGCTAAAAAATTGTTTTTGATGCAGCTTAATTGTTTTTATTTTACTAACCAAACCTGCGCTGGGTGGCGTAGTGGGCAGAACCATAGACTAAGAAAGGGTCGCGTGTTCGAACCCCGCTCGCTGCATTAACCACCAGGTCACGTTCAGTACGCTAGCTGAGTAAGGAGTAATACCACTCTGAAGGTAAGATACAAGGGGGTTTTAGTGAGTAAAAATCTCACACTACCGGTAAGGTTGCGTCGCTGGTGTCTTTCGAAGATTTCCTCCTCCCTGGCTAAAAAAAAAAAATAGTGACAGGTTGCTACAAGTCAAAAACATTGCATTTTCCAACCCAAACTCCCGGGTTACCAAAAATATTGGGAGAAAACGGACACCAAATAAGTCGCCATAGCTGCGCATAATTGATCATAATAACCGTACATAAAAAGTGCGATGACCTATATAGCTCTTAGTAGTTAAATATAGGGACTTTATAAAAAAAAAAAAAAAACCGCACTCATTCTGGAAGAGTCTCAACAAATTCCAACATAATAATAGCCCTGGTTACTTTGATTCGCATTCACGGGAGATAAAAAGCTAGTTTTTTTTTTTTGGATCAAGAATTAGCCGAGCTTGTACCAAATTAATTAAAATGACTTTCAAACGCTTACTGAATATTGTAGGTTAATATTTTATTATTATCCTTCTGAGTTAGGGCCAGAGATATATGATATCTCCTTCAAGAAATTATGAGAAATAACAGACGATGGAGGATTTATATACGAGGCGACGCATGATGGAAAGTTGGATAAATATATGTACATATGTACAGGTAATTCCCATTTACTTGGAAATGTACCAAATATTCCGCCGGATCTAGCAGTTAGATCAACTCGAGTTGATAAGAACTTGGGATCCCATGGATGATACCCCTCTCCTCCAATTTCTCTTCTGTAGTTGACATCCTAAGATTAACGTTACACAAAATTATTTGCAGTATCATTATGAGTTTTGGAGTTCTTTTAAATGTGCTAGGTACAGTGAATATATTTAGCATAAATGCACATGATTGGATATTACCAGATTTGGCAGTTACCGCATTAGTATTGTACTCTATTTTTGAGTCTAAAGAACCAGCGTTGTGACATGCTCTGACACAATAAGTCAATTATAGTTCGAATTAACATCTGATACACCTGACTCATCGACTAACATCAGTAAATTGAGTCACATAGAGAGCACTCAAATAGCCAATGCATTAAATGGGCTTATAATAGCTTTTCCTTAATTACTGTATGAATAGCACGAACTAAAATGTGAGGTGCACGAGCGTTACTAATCATGGTTACAGAAATGTGTCATACTCTACAATGAAATTCTTTTTCACATTCTTCTCCTCCAGAAAATAAAAAAGATTTTTTTCCACCTGAAGCTTTTGGCCCTTTTATCCTTTATTATATTATGACATGTCAAAACTGTGTATTCAACATTGTCTTTGTTGTCATCCCATGATGCGGCTTTGAATCTGTTTTTACACTAGTGGAGTTGTAACTCCAATTTTAGCTAATAATATGCGCGCATCTAGCTAGGTATGAAAAAAAAAATATTTGGGGATGGTCTTACGTCTAGGCAATCTTGTGTTGCGCATTTGAAATATTAATTTAAATATCCCATGATAGCTCAAGTTTTTTTTTAAAAAAATATATAATGTCTGTCGTTTTTTATGTTTTCTTATTTCCAGCTTTCTCCTCCACCAGCCAAATAAGTTGATACATAAATTCCAAATGTCTGAGGAAAAGATTTCCAGCATCAATATTGATTCAGAGTTAGATTCTTCCAGCGAAGAAGTCAGAATTACTGAAAAGTATGCTGATCCTTCATTGCAGTTCCTTGAAGATCATGATGAAGAGTTCAAAGATGTGAAATTCACCGCTGTTGATGAAAAAGAGTTAAATAAACGTCTTTACTTATGGCTTTTCCCATTAATCTTTGTGATTAATGCGGTTCTTTTCATTGATAAGACTACCTTGGCTTACTCTACGATTTTAGGTCTCTTTGAATCTACACATATTAATGCTGCCCAATATGATGATTTGAATTCTATTTTCTACACTGGCTATACAGTTGGTCAACTATTGAATTTCGTCTTGCAAAAATCCAATATGAGCAAATACATGACGTACATAATTTTTTCTTGGTCTGTTGTTATTTTCTGTCATTGTGGTGCATATAACTTCGGAGGTCTTGTCATTCTTAGATTTGTCCTTGGTTTAATTGAAAGTACCGTTGTCCCAGCTTTGGAGGTTACTATGTTACAATTTTTCACTCCTAAACAAAGAGCTACTTTACAACCTGTTTTTTGGATTTCCTGTGTTGGCGCTTCAGTAATTATTTCAGGCTTTATCGCTTATGGTGTCCTTTGGGCTAAAAATTCTATTCCACCATGGCAAATCTTTATGATCATTACTGGAGGTTCTACTTTCTTTGTCGCAATTTGGGTTGCCTTATTCTACCCATCTGACCCAGTTGGAGCTAAATTCTTGACTGAAAAACAGAAATATTTCCTAATCAAGAAAATTCAAGGTGAATCTAGGGCTTCCATTGTGCAACATGTTGTCAAGAAGGAACAAATAATTGAATGTATCAAGGATCCAATATCATGGTTGTTCACCCTTTTCATTTTCCTACTCATGTTGTCTAACAACTTGTACTACCAACAAAACTTGTTATATGTTAGTCTTGGTGTCAGTGACTTAGGTTCTACTTTAGTTTCTGTTGCTGGTGGTGGATTTTCTTCTATTTTTCACCTTGCCGCCGCTGCATTTATCTACTTTAGACCAAACAGTACCGCTCTCATTTCTACTTTAGCTTGTCTTCCATCCATCGCTGGTGGGATTGTTATGATTACTCTCCCATGGCATAACAAATTAGGCCTTTTATCCTGTCTTCTCTTAGCTTCTAATACTTATGGTGTTACATTTATTGTGGGTCTTGGCTGGGCCACATCTTCTTGTTCCGGTAACACCAAAAGATTCTTTCGTCATTTTATGTTTATGGCCTCTTATGGTATTGCTAATATTATATCTCCTCAATTATGGAAAGGTAATCAAGGCCATGACAAAACAGGTGTGGATCGTTACTATGCTGCTTGGATCGTCCAAATTGTTTTGGCTTGGGTTGGGGCTCCAGCGATCGCTTGGATTATTCACTTCATCTTGTCGGGCAGAAACAATAAGAGATTGGCTGCCATTGAGGCTGAGGGCAAAAACGTTCTTGGTAGTGTCGTCAAGACCGATGATAATGGTAACGAAGTAATCAACAAAGTTGATGTTGCTAACTTAGACCTTACTGATCTCGAAAACAAACGCTTCATTTATCCTTTATAATTTCATTAATTTTTGGGCCACCTGTTGTCCAGGGAAACTACAGACTGTTGTACTTCACCGGAAGTACCAGTATAAGGATCAGACTGATTATCTATTACAAACAATAGAGGCTGAGGTCGGTCAGTAGTCGTATAATGAGATGTTTTAACTTCAATATTATTAAATCCTTCTACAGATTAAACTAGACTGTAGGATCATACGATCCTTGAATAATAAACTACGTTCCATGATAAGTGGAACCTCCTTTGATATCCCTATAGGGTAATATTCTATAAATAGGAGTATCATATCTAGAGTGAACATATTACTCTTGTAAGAGATTTGGAACTTAAATAACAGCATAAATTCTGTTAACAGTTCGAACGTAACATCATGTCATTCGTCAATGTGTGAGTGAACAATATCTAAGTAATACGTTGACGACTTAGCGAACCATCCTACCACAGGTGTGGTGGTGCCAACAACTGATCCGCTATGTGAGAAGTTTTCTTATTTTTTCTTTTCAAATATCATCTCTCTAGAACTCTGTTGGTGGATATAGTCATACTTATTCAATTAATTAATTTTAGCCTTCGTCTTTCTGCATTTGGATATCGCCACGTAGATATGATTGGAGGCTCAGTATATTTCAATATTTAATACCATGTATAAGAGCTTTTGTGGGTATTTTGGAGGGGGATAAGGGATATGTAATAAATTTGGAGGGGAATGATGAGATATATGATTTAATGAAAGCAGGGGAGAGGGAAAAAGGGTATTTTTGGGGAGGAATATGGGGATGATGTGGATATGTTAACCCGAATTGGGGGCTAATGCAGGGCACAACGGTTTTTGTCTCGCATGAGCACTCATCAACATGAGAAGGTAAACATTACACAAAAACGGAAAAGTGGGGGGATAAAGTGAAGATGATGATGATAATGATGATATAATGATAATAAGATCATAATATTTTAATATTTTTAATTTTTTGTGAGGTACCTTATGAGGTACCTTATGAGCCACCTTATGAGCCTATATATCAAGTGAGGGACACAAAAAGAAAATTGAAAAAAAAATGAAAAACGTCAATATGAGGAAAATGTATATTATTATAACATTTATAAGGTATTTAGACGCGTAGAATTCGATATATGGCATTAGATTTTGAAAAAAGTGAGAAGAAGACAAGGTTATGGGCATGCTGTGTATGGTATGGGGGCAGGAGACATCACGTGCGCGGGATTATGGTATAGATTACCTAAGTGACCAAAAAAAAGAGCATAATCAACAGATCCAGGGGAAACTAACCAGAGTGGGATGAATTAGACCCTATTCTAGACCTCTTGCAATTTCAAACGCTACGTAACCCCACCATACATCCAAAAATACAACCGCCCAAACACCATATATGGGAAAAAGGTATATAATTGGGCTTTTCACGTAGAAAGGATGGGAAGATTGTGAATGTAAGAGTTTTGGTGGAATATTTGGGGACACATTTTGGTATTAGCATGTTGAAAGAATGGAAAAGGTTGAATAGTGAGGCCAAAATGGCATCGGGAGTGAGGATCCGCACCGGTGCACCGGATACCCGTGACGGTATACGTGAAGGCCACTCTATATATATGACAAAAACAGCCAA